>NC_065599.1:6416503-6752589 GCF_024542745.1 Macaca thibetana thibetana | reverse complement strand
GCTGAATTTTTAAATGTTAATTTGGTAGAAGCTATTACTGTAGAAAAAAATCAGTCTGTGATTCAGCAATTCTATTTGTCATGGCTCATTTTAGAAAAAACATGCATCAAGAAGCATGTGTAAGGATGTGTTTCATGACTTTTCTTCTAAAAATGCATGGCTTAGAATGACATAGACCGGGCGGAGCAAGATGGCCGAATAGGAACAGCTCCAGTCTCCAACTCCCAGCGCGAGTGACACAGAAGACCGGTGATTTCTGCATTTTCAACTGAGGTACTGGGTTCATCTCACTGGGGAGTGCCGGACGATCGGTGCTGGTCAGCTGCTGCAGCCCGACCAGCGAGAGCTGAAGCAGGGCGAGGCATTGCCTCACCTGGGAAGCACAAGGGAGAAGGGAATCCCTTTTCCTAGCCAGGGGAACTGAGACACACAACACCTGGAAAATTGGGTAACTCCCACCCCAATACTGCACTTTAAGCAAACAGGCACACCAGGAGATCATATCCCACGCCTGGCCGGGAGGGTCCCACACCCATGGAGCCTCCCTCATTGATAGCACAGCAGTCTGTGATCTACCTGCAAGGCAGCAGTGAGGCTGGGGGAGGGGCGCCCGCCATTGCTGAGACTTAAGTAGGTAAACAAAGCCGCTGGGAAGCTCTAACTGGGTGGAGCTCACAGCAGCTCAAGGAAACCTGCCTGTCTCTGTAGACTCCACCTCTGGGGACAGGGCAATAACAAACGCAGCCGAAACCTCTGCAGACTCAAACGACTCTGTCTGACAGCTTTGAAGAGAGCAGTGGATCTCCCAACACGGAGGTTGAGATCTGAGAAGGGACAGACTCCCTGCTCAAGTGGGTTCCTGACCCCTGAGTAGCCTAACTGGGAGACATCCCCCACTAGGGGCAGTCTGACACCCCACACCTCACAGGGTGGAGTACACCCTTGAGAGGAAGCTTCCAAAGCAAGAATCAGACAGGTACACTTGCTGTTCAGCAATATTCTATCTTCTGCAGCCTCTGCTGCTGATACCCAGGCAAACAGGGTCTGGAGTGGACCTCAAGCAATCTCCAACAGACCTACGCTGAGGGTCCTGACTGTTAGAAGGAAAACTATCAAACAGGAAGGACACCTACACCAAAACCCCATCAGTACATCACCATCATCAAAGACCAGAGGCAGATAAAACCACAAAGATGGGGAAAAAGCAGGGCAGAAAAACTGGAAATTCAAAAAATAAGAGCGTATCTCCCCCGGCAAAGGAGCACAGCTCATCGCCAGCAATGGATCAAAGCTGGACGGAGAATGACTTTGACAAGATGAGAGAAGAAGGCTTCAGTCCATCAAACTTCTCAGAGCTAAAGGAGGAATTACGTACCCAGCGCAAAGAAACTAAAAATCTTGAAAAAAAAGTGGAAGAATTGATGGCTAGAGTAATTAATGCAGAGAAGGTCATAAACGAAATGAAAGAGATGAAAACCGTGACACGAGAAATACGTGACAAATGCACAAGCTTCAGTAATCGACTCGATCAACTGGAAGAAAGAGTATCTGCGATTGAGGATCAAATGAATGAAATGAAGCGAGAAGAGAAACCAAAAGAAAAAAGCAGAAAAAGAAATGAACAAAGCCTGCAAGAAGTATGGGATTATGTTAAAAGACCAAATCTACATCTGATTGGGGTGCCTGAAAGTGAGGGGGAAAATGGAACCAAGTTGGAAAACACTCTTCAGGATATCATGCAGGAGAACTTCCCCAAACTAGTAGGGCAGGCCAACATTCAAATCCAGGAAATACAGAGAACGCCACAAAGGTACTCCTCGAGAAGAGCAACTCCAAGACACATAATTGCCAGATTCACCAAAGTTGAAATGAAGGAAAAAATCTTAAGGGCAGCCAGAGAGAAAGGTCGGGTTACCCACAAAGGGAAGCCCATCAGACTAACAGCAGATCTCTCGGCAGAAACGCTACAAGCCAGAAGAGAGTGGGGACCTATATTCAACATTCTTAAAGAAAAGAATTTTCAACCCAGAATTTCATATCCAGCCAAACTAAGTTTCATAAGTGAAGGAGAAATAAAATCCTTTACAGATAAGCAAATGCTTAGAGATTTTGTCACCACTAGGCCTGCCTTACAAGAGACCCTGAAGGAAGCACTCAACATGGAAAGGAACAACCAGTACCAGCCATTGCAAAAACATGCCAAAATGTAAAGACCATCGAGGCTAGGAAGAAACTGCATCAACTAACGAGCAAAATAACCAGTTAATATCATAATGGCAGGATCAAGTTCACACATAACAATATTAACCTTAAATGTAAATGGACTAAATGCTCCAATTAAAAGACACAGACTGGCAAACTGGATAAAGAGTCAAGACCCGTCAGTCTGCTGTATTCAGGAGACCCATCTCACACGCAGAGACATACATAGGCTCAAAATAAAGGGATGGAGGAAGATTTACCAAGCAAATGGAGAACAAAAAAAAGCGGGGGTTGTAATACTAGTCTCTGATAAAACAGACTTTAAACCATCAAAGATCAAAAGAGACAAAGAAGGCGATTACATAATGGTAAAGGGATCAATTCAACAGGAAGAGCTAACTATCCTAAATATATATGCACCCAATACAGGAGCACCCAGATTCATCAAGCAAGTCCTTAGAGACTTACAAAGAGACTTAGACTCCCATACAATAATAATGGGAGACTTCAACACTCCACTGTCAACATTAGACAGATCAACGAGACACAAAGTTAACAAGGATATCCAGGAATTGAATTCATCTCTGCAGCAAGCAGACCTAATAGACATCTATAGAACTCTCCACCCCAAATCAACAGAATATATATTCTTCTCAGCACCACATCGTACTTACTCCAAAATCGGAATTGGAAGTAAAGCACTCCTCAGCAAATGTACAAGAACAGAAATTATAACAAACTGTCTCTCAGACCACAGTAGAATCAAATTAGAACTCAGGACTAAAAAACTCAATCAAAACCGCTCAACTACATGGAAACTGAACAACCTGCTCCCGAATGACTACTGGGCACATAACGAAATGAAGGCAGAAATAAAGATGTTCTTTGAAACCAATGAGAACAAAGATAAAACATACCAGAATCTCTGGGACACATTTAAAGCAGTGTGTAGAGGGAAATTTATAGCACTAAATGCCCACAAGAGAAAGCAGGAAAGATCTAAAATTGACACTCTAACATCACAATTAAAAGAACTAGAGAAGCAAGAGCAAACACATTCGAAAGCTAGCAGAAGGCTAGAAATAACTAAGATCAGAGCAGAACTGAAGGAGATAGAGACACAAAAACTCTCCAAAAAATCAATGAATCCAGGAGTTGGTTTTTTGAAAAGATCAACAAAATTAACAGACCACTAGGAAGACTAATAAAGAAGAAAAGAGAGAAGAATCAAATCGACGCAATTAAAAATGATAAAGAGGATATCACCACCGACCCCACAGAAATACAAACTACCATCAGAGAATACTATAAACACCTCTACGCAAATAAACTGGAAAATCTAGAAGAAATGGATAATTTCCTGGACACTTAACCTTTTCCAAGACTAAACCAGGAAGAAGTTGAATCCCTCAATAGAAAAATAGCAGGCTCTGAAATTGAGGCAATAATTAATAGCCTACCAACCAAAAAAAGTTCAGGACCAGATGGATTCACAGCTGAATTCTACCAGAGGTACAAGGAGGAGTTGGTACCATTCCTTCTGAAACTATTCCAATCAATAGCAAAAGAGGGAATCCTCCCTAACTCATTTTATGAGGCCAACATCATCCTGATACCAAAGCCTGGCAGAGACACAACAAAAAAAGAGAATTTTAGACCAATATCCCTGATGAACATCGATGCAAAAATCCTCAATAAAATACTGGCAAACCGGATTCAGCAACACATCAAAAAGCTTATCCACCATGATCAAGTGGGCTTCATCCTGGGATGCAAGGCTGGTTCAACATTCGCAAATCAATAAACATAATCCAGCATATAAACAGAACCAAAGACAAGAACCACATGATTATCTCAATAGATGCAGAAAAGGCTTTTGACAAAATTCAAGAGCCTTTCATGCTAAAAACGCTCAAGAAATTCGGTATTGATGGAACATACCTCAAAATCATAAGAGCTATTTATGACAAACCGACAGCCAATATCATACTGAATGGGCAAAAACTGGAAAAATTCCCTTTGAAAACTGGCACAAGACAGGGATGCCCTCTCTCACCACTCCTATTCAACATAGTGTTGGAAGTTCTGGCTAGGGCAATTGGGCAAGAGAAAGAAATCAAGTGTTTTCTGTTAGGAAAAGAAGAAGTCAAACTGTCCCTGTTTGCAGATGACATGATTGTATATTTAGAAAATCCCATTGTCTCAGCCCAAAATCTCCTTAAGCTGGTAAGCAACTTCAGCAAAGTCTCAGGATACAAAATTAATGTGCAAAAATCACAAGCATTCTTATACACCAGTAACAGACAAATGTCCGGAGCTGCGCGCCCCGGCCATAGCAAATAATAATTAATGATTAAACGCCCGAGCTCTATTCCTTTCCACCTTCTACCTCCTCCCTAGATTTGTTGTCTCTCTTTTGTATCAATACCTCATAATAGATGGCGCTCTTCCTGCTTCTTCTTCACTTGTTTTTCCCCCCGCGGCCGCGAAAATTGTTACTTTGTAGCACAGGCACCATCCCGTGCCCGGGAAAATTACCAACTGACAGCGCAGGTGCAACATGACGTTCGACCAGAGAAACCAATACCTACTTGGTCACGCCCTCTGCGATGAGATCATCTCCGCCTCTGGCCCAACCCCTTCCCCTCCAAGTGTATATAAGGCACTGCATTACCGCCCATTAAACGAGACTTGATCAGAGGACTGTCTTGTCTCCATTTCTCGTGTCTCTTGTCCCCCAAATTCCCACTCCCTCCTCCAGGGCCTGCTTCGACGATCCCGCGGGCTGGGATACGTGGCGCCCGAACAGGGACCTGGAAACGAGGGACTCCATGAGGAAGAGGACGCCAAAGGACGGTCGACCGCTAACGAAGACAAAAGGAGTCAAACTCTTCCGATCACCGCAGGAACATGCCGCGTCAGGATCGAAGGTAAGTGACGCGTCTGAAATGGAACAAGAATTAAGCCAACATCAAATATATGTAGGACAATTAAAAGAGGCTTTAAAGATACGAGGAGTAAAGGTTAAAGGTAATGATTTGTTTAAATTTTTTGATTTTGTAAAAGACACTTGCCCTTGGTTCCCACAGGAAGGAACTATTGATATTAAAAGATGGCGTAGAGTAGGGGATTGTCTTCAGGACTATTATAATACTTTTGGGCCGGAAAAAATTCCTGTAACTGCCTTCTCTTATTGGAACCTCATTAGAGATTTAATAGATAAGAAGGAGGCCGATCCGCAAGTCATGGCTGCGGTTGCTCAGACAGAGCATATTTTAAAGGTTAGCTCCCGCTCTAACCTCGCAAATCCTCTGCAAAATACGGAGGAGGATCTCATTTCCCTCGAAAGTGATCATGAGGAAATTAAGTCTCCTTCTGTAACAGATAAAGAAATGCCACACGAAAACAAACCAAAAAAATACCCAATTTTACAGATGCTTCAAAAAGAGGAGGAAATTAATAAGCCTAATCAATTGGATATAAATTGGGATGATTTAGAGGAAGAGGCAGCTAAATATCACAACCCTGATTTGCCTCCCTTTACTTCATACCCACCCCCATATAATAAGATGCATAATGAGGCTTCTGCGCCTATTGTTATGGCAGCAATAGATCCCAAAGAAGAATTAAAGCAAAAGATTGCTCAACTAGAAGAGCAAATTAAACTTGAAGAGTTACATCAATCATTGATAATTAGGCTCCAAAAGCTAAAAACAGGAAATGAAAAAATACCCAACTCAGACGCTATGGAGGGTTCCTTGCGCCCACCTCAGCGGCCTGGACAACATGTTCCAAGAGGGGGGTTAGTTGCTAGCCGACATAGAGAAGACTCCTCCCCCAAAGACGTTTTTCCGGTCACTGAAACCATAGATGAACAGGGACAGGCTTGGAGGCATCATACTGGATTTGATTTTACTATTATAAAAGAGTTAAACACTGCTGCCTCTCAGTATGGGGCTACTGCTCCATATACTCTTGCTATAGTGGAATCTGTGGCTGATAATTGGCTCACTCCTACAGACTGGAATACCTTAGTTAGGGCAGTCCTTTCTGGGGGAGACCACTTAATTTGGAAGTCAGAGTTCTTTGAAAATTGTAGAGATACAGCTAAAAGAAATCAACAGGCAGGAAATGGTTGGGATTTTGATATGTTAACTGGTTCAGGTAATTATGCAGACACTCGGGCCCAAATGCAATACGATCCTGGATTGTTCTCACAAATCCAGGCTGCTGCTACAAAAGCCTGGAGAAAACTTCCCGTTAAAGGAGATCCAGGGGCTTCGCTCACAGCGGTTAAACAAGGACCCGATGAGCCATTTTCAGACTTTGTGCATAGACTTATGACCACGGCAGGTAGAATCTTTGGAAATGCAGAAACGGGTGTAGATTATGTTAAACAGTTAGCTTATGAAAATGCTAACCCCACCTGCCAAGCGGCAATCAGACCTTATCGAAAGAAAACAGATTTAACAGGATACATTCGCCTTTGTTCAGATATTGGGCCCTCATATCAACAAGGCCTAGCAATGGCCGCCGCTTTTAGCGGCCAAACAGTAAGAGACTTCCTCATTAACAAAGGTAAAGATAAAGGGGGATGTTTTAGGTGCAGTAAAAGGGGACACTTTGCAAAAGATTGCTGTGAAAACCAAAATAAAAGTCCAGAAGCAAAAATCCCAGGCCTTTGCCCAAGGTGTAAAAGAGGAAGGCACTGGGCAAACGAATGTAAATCTAAAACTGACAGTCAAGGAAATCCTTTACCCCCCAGGCAGGGAAACGGGATGAGGGGCCAGCCCCAGGCCCCGAAACAAGCATATGGGGCAGTCAGCTTTGTTCCAGCCAGCAACAGCAATCCATTTCAAAACTTAGTAGAGCAACCCCAGGAAGTGCGGGATTGGACCTCAGTTCCACCTCCCACACAGTATTAACACCTGAAATGGGACCACAGACCTTAAATACCGGAATATATGGACCCTTACCACCTAACGCTTTTGGGCTACTTTTAGGAAGAAGTAGTGTCACCATGAGAGGCTTACAAGTCCTCCCTGGAGTTATCGATAATGATTATGAAGGAGAAATTAAAATTATGGCCAGAGCTATTGATAGTATTATTAGTGTCCCTCAAGGAGTTAGAATAGCTCAGTTACTCCTGCTACCTTTGGTTAAAACAGATAATAATATCCAACACTCTAATAGAAATATAAAAGGTTTCGGATCATCAGAGATATATTGGGTGCAACCAATTACAAATCAAAAACCCTCTCTAACCTTATGGTTAGACGGGAAGGCATTCACTGGACTAATAGACACAGGGGCTGATGTAACGATCATTAAACAGGAAGATTGGCCCTCTCATTGGCCTACTACAGAAACTTTAACTCACTTGAGAGGAATTGGACAAAGCAGTAATCCTAAACAAAGTTCTAAATATCTAACATGGACAGATAAAAAAAAAATTCAGTCCTCATTAAGCCATTTGTCATCCCTCACCTACCTGTTAACCTTTGGGGGCGAGATCTGCTCTCTCAAATGAAAATTATAATGTGTAGTCCAAATGATATAGTTTCTGCACAAATGTTGACTCAAGGATACACCCCTGGTAAAGGTCTTGGAAAAGGAGAAAACGGTATCCCGCAGCCTATACTGGTTTCAGGACAACTTGATAAAAAGGGGTTTGGAAATTTTTAGCTCAGGCCACTGACATACCTGCACCCCAAAAGGTGCTGACCCCATTACTTGGAAGTCAGATGAGCCCGTTTGGGTTGATCAGTGGCCTTTACTCAATGCTAACCTAAGTGCTGCCCAACAGTTAGTGCAGGAACAACTGATAGCAGGGCATATTGTGGAAAGTAATTCCCCTTGGAATACACCTATTTTTGTTATTAAAAAGAAGTCTGGTAAATGGAGACTCTTACAAGATTTAAGAGCAGTAAATATCACTATGATCCTTATGGGTGCCTTACAACCAGGATTGCCTTCACCAGTTGCGATTCCTCAAAAATATTTTAAAATCGTTATTGACCTTAAAGATTGCTTTTTTACAATTCCCCTTCACCCTGCTGACCAAAAAAGATTTGCCTTTAGTCTTCCATCCACAAATTTTAAACAACAAATGAAGCGTTATCAATGGAAAGTTTTACCTCAGGGTATGGCTAATAGTCCTACCTTTTGTCAAAAATATGTAGCTGCCGCTATAGAGCCAGTCAGAAAAACATGGGCACAGATGTATATTATACATTATATGGATGATGTTTTAATAGCAGGAGAAATTGGCGAACAAGTCTTACAGTGTTTTGCCCAACTCAAACAGGAGTTAACAGCAGCAGGACTACAAATAGCCCCAGAAAAGGTACAATTACAAGATCCATACACCTATCTTGGTTTCCAAATTAATGGACCCAAAATCATTAATCAAAAGGCTGTTATACGTCGTGATCATTTAAAAACTTTAAATGATTTCCAAAAATTACTGGGAGACATAAATTGGCTTTGGCCGTACCTAAAGCTCACCACAGGAGAGTTAAAACCTCTTTTCGATATATTAAAAGGAGACTCTAATCCAAAATCTCCCAGGTCCATTACTAAAGAAGCATTAATAACACTCCAACAGGTAGAACATGCCATTGCAACACAATTTGTTACCAGCATTGATTATTCTCAGCCATTAATATTCATTATTTTTAACACAACAATAACCCCTACTGGCTTATTCTGGCAAAATAATCCCATTATGTGGGTACACCTGCCCTCCTCCCCCAAAAAGGTTTTGTTGCCTTATTATGATGCAATAGCTGATCTAATTATCTTGGGAAGAGAAAACAGTAGAAAATACTTTGGAATAGAACCCTCTACTATTATACAACCCTACACTCAATCACGCATCCATTGGCTGTTACAAAATATGGAAGCCTGGCCAATTGCTTGCGCTTCTTACACTGGCGTGATTGACAACCATTACCCACCTAACAAACTCATTCAATTTTGCAAACTTCATGCCTTTGTGTTTCCCCATATTACCAGTAAAGAACCTCTCAATGACGCATTACTAATTTTCACTGATGGATCTTCCACAGGACTTGCCGCTTACACTTACAATGATATAATCGTTAAATTCCAGACCACTTATACATCAGCTCAGCTGGTCGAATTGCAAGCTATAATTGCAGCACTATCAGCTTTTCCTTGTCAGCCACTTAACATTTATACAGACAGCGCCTACCTGGCTCATTCAATACCCCTCTTAGAGACCGTGTCTCAAATTAAACATATTTCAGACACAGCTAACCTATTTTTACAATGCCAACAACTTATTCAAAAAAGGACTACTCCCTTTTTTCTTGAGCATATTAGGGCACATTCAGGATTACCGGGACCTTTAACACAAGGTAACGCAACAGCCGACACGGCAACAAAAACCATAGCCACAGTCACTACAGACAATTTGCAACAAGCGCAAAAAGCACATGCCTTACATCATTTAAACGCCCAAACCTTAAGGCTTATGTTTAAACTTACCAGAGAACAAGCTCGACAAATAGTTAAACAATGCGCCAACTGCATAACGCATTTACCTGTTCCCCATTTAGGAGTTAATACCCGAGGACTCATTCCCAACGAAATTTGGCAAATGGACGTTACTCACCACTTAGAATTCGGTCAACTAAAATATATCCATGTATGCATAGACACCTATAGTGGATTCATCATTGCAACTCTCCAAACAGGAGAGGCCACCAAACATGTCATAGCTCATTTATTACACTGCTTTTCCATCTTAGGAATACCCAAACAAATAAAAACAGATAATGGCCCCAGTTATATAGCCAAAACCTTCTTACAATTTTGTAATACCCTACAAATTAAACATACCACAGGCATTCCCTATAATCCCCAAAGACAAGAAATAATAGAAAGAGCTCATCTGTCATTAAAAACTATTATCACAAAATTAAAAGGGGGGAGCTGGTACCCCGTGAAGGGTACCCCCAGAAACACACTCAATCATGCCCTGTTTATCCTTAATTTTTTAAATTTGGACAGTCATGGAAAATCGGCTGCCGACAGTTTCTGGCATCCTGAATGTCAAAAACAGTTTGCAATGGTAAAATGGAAAGATCCACTTGATAATTCATGGCATGGCCCCGATCCAGTTTTAATTTGTGGAAGAGGCTCAGAATGCATCTTCTCACAAAAAAATGATGCAGCAGATGGCTGCCTGAAAGATTGGTAAGACAAATAAATCATAACCATTGTCAGTCCAGGTAAGATAAATCTCCCTGAGAAGTTCTTTCCTTCTTGTTTTTCAGAAAATGAAGCCTAACATGAGATTCCTTTGGGGAATAATCGCTCTATATAGCATAGTGGCAGTCTATGCAGGTTTTGGTGACCCTCATAAAGCAAGAGAATTATTACGAAAACAATACGGCCAGCCTTGTGATTGCAGAGTGGGACAAGTATCTGAACCTCCGTCAGACAGAATCACCCAGGTGACTTGCTTGGGCAAGACAGCTTACCTAATGCCAAACCAGTTATGGAAATGTAAGTCTACCCCAAGAGATACCTCACCTAGCGGGCCGCTCCTAGAATGCCCTTGTAGCTCTTTCCAATCTTCTGTACATAGTTCCTGTTATACCTCCTATCAACAATGCAAATCAGGCAATAGAACATACTATACGGCCACGTTACTAAAAACAAAAACTGGAGGTACCAATAGCGTACAAGTATTAGGATCCACTAATAAACTTGTACAATCGCCTTGTAACGGCCAAAAAGGAAAGCCTGTTTGTTGGAGCACTACCGCCCCCATTCACATTTCTGATGGAGGAGGCCCATTACATACTGCAAGAATTAAAACCGTCCAGAAAAAATTAGAAGAAATTCATAAAGCTCTATATCCGGAACTTCAATATCACCCCTTAGCCTTGCCTGAGATTAGAGATAATTTTAGGCTCGATGCTCAAACTTTTGATATCCTCAATGCTACTTACAATTTACTTCAAATGTCCAATACAAGTCTGGCCCATGATTGTTGGCTTTGCCTTAAGATGGGCCCCCCTATTCCTCTAGCTATACCTAACCTTTTATTGTCCTATGCCAATTACTCAAATGAATCCTTAGTAAATAATTCCTGTCCTATTATCCCCCCCCCTTAGTTCAACCGATGACGTTTTCTAATTCCACTTGCCTCTTTTCACCATCATATAATAACACTAAAGAGATCGATTTAGGCTATGTTGTGTTTGACAACTGTACCTCCATAATCAATGCCACCAACCCTTTGTGTGCTGTAAATGGCTCGGTTTTCGTTTGTGGAAACAACATGGCATATACGTATCTACCTACAAATTGGACAGGGCTTTGTGTTCTGGCCACTCTTCTCCCCGACATTGATATCATCCCTGGAGATGAACCTATCCCCATCCCCGGTATTGAACATTTTATTTATAGACCAAAACGAGCCATAAAATTTATTCCCTTGTTGGCAGGACTAGGAATCACCACTGCTTTTACTACAGGAGCCACAGGCCTAGGAGTCTCACTAAGCCAATATACCAAATTATCCAATCAATTAATTTCAGATGTACAGACCTTATCCAGTACTATACAAGATTTACAAGATCAAGTAGATTCATTAGCAGAAGTAGTTCTCCAGAATAGAAGAGGTCTAGATTTGTTAACAGCAGAACAGGGAGGGATCTGTTTGGTTTACAGGAAAAGTGCTGTTTTTACGCCAACAAATCCGGAATTGTCAAAGATAAGGTAAAAACGTTACAAGAAAAACTAGAAAAGCGCAGAAAAGGCCTGGCTGCCAATCCCTTGTGGACTGGACTCGATGGACTTCTCCCCTATCTCCTGCCATTTCTTGGTCCTTTACTTACTCTTCTACTCTTCCTCACTCTCGGGCCTATAATCCTTAATAAGCTTATGGCATTTGTCAGACAACAAATTGAGGCCTTCCAGGCCAAACCTATACAGGTCCATTATCATCGCCTTGAGATGACTGAAAATGGTGAGTCTTATTTACCTTAATAAGACCACCTCCCCTGTGTGCTGAACTGGACAGTCAATGACGGGTAAGAGGACACTATCCCCATCGGAGCCTAAGACAGGAGGGCCGCCCTTGCTGCTGCCTTATCCCATGACGGGCCTAGAAGATGGGGATGAGTTGACCCAACCTAAGACAGGCGCAGTTCCCGAGGAGTCATTTCTTATCATAAAATAATAAAAAGGGGGACCTGTCCGGAGCGGCGCGCCCCGGCCATAGCAAATAATAATTAATGATTAAACGCCCGAGCTCTATTCCTTTCCACCTTCTACCTCCTCCCTAGATTTGTTGTCTCTCTTTTGTATCAATACCTCATAATAGATGGCGCTCTTCCTGCTTCGTCTTCACTTGTTTTTCCCCCGCGGCCGCAAAAATTGTTACTTTGTAGCACAGGCACCATCCCGTGCCCGGGAAAATTACCAACTGACAGCGCAGGTGCAACATGACGTTCGACCAGAGAAACCAATACCTACTTGGTCACGCCCTCTGCGATGAGATCATCTCCGCCTCTGGCCCAACCCCTTCCCCTCCAAGTGTATATAAGGCACTGCATTACCGCCATTAAACGAGACTTGATCAGAGGACTGTCTTGTCTCCATTTCTCGTGTCTCTTGTCCCCCAAATTCCCACTCCCTCCTCCAGGGCCTGCTTCGATGATCCCGCGGGCCGGGATAGACAAACAGAGAGCCAAATCAGGAATGAACTTCCATTCACAATTGTTTCAAAGAGAATAAAATACCTAGGAATCCAACTTACAAGGGATGTAAAGGACCTCTTCAAGGAGAACTACAAAGCACTGCTCAGTGAAATAAAAGAGTACACAAACAAATGGAAGAACATACCATGGTCATGGATAGGAAGAATCAATATCGTGAAAATGGCCATACTGCCCAAGGTAATTTATAGATTCAATGCCATCCCCATCAAGCTACCAATGACTTTCTTCACCGAATTGGAAAAAAACTGCTTTAAAGTTCATATGGAACCAAATAAGAGCCCACATCTCCAAGACAATCCTAAGTCAAAAGAACAAAGCTGGAGGCATCACGCTACCTGACTTCAAACTATACTACAAGGCTACAGTAACCAAAACAGCATGATACTGGTACCAAAACAGAGATATAGACCAATGGAACAGAACCGAGTCCTCAGAAATAATACCACACATCTACAGCCATCTGATCTTTGACAAACCTGAGAGAAACAAGAAATGGGGAAAGGATTCCCTATTTCATAAATGGTGCTGGGAAAATTGGCTAGCCATCAGTAGAAAGCTGAAACTGGATCCCTTCCTTAGTCCTTATACGAAAATTAATTCAAGATGGATTAGAGACTTAAATATTAGACCTAATACCATAAAAATCCTAGAGGAAAACCTAGGTAGTTCCATTCAGGACATAGGCATGGGCAAAGACTTCATGTCTAAAACAACAAAAGCAACGGCAGCAAAAGCCAAAATTGACAAATGGGATCTCATTAAATTAAAGAGCTTCTGCACAGCAAAAGAAACTACCATCAGAGTGAACAGGCAATCTACAGAATGGAAGAAAATTTTTGCAATCTACTCATCTGACAAAGGGCTAATATCCAGAACCTACAAAGAACTCAAACAAATTTACAAGAAAGAAACAAACAACCCCATCAAAAAGTGGGCAAAGGATATGAACAGACATTTCTCAAAAGAAGACATTCATACAGCCAACAGACACATGAAAAAATGCTCATCATCACTGGCCATCAGAGAAATGCAAATCAAAACCACAATGAGATACCATCTCACACCAGTTAGAATGGCGATCATTAAAAAGTCAGGAAACAACAAGTGCTGGAGAGGATGTGGAGAAATAGGAACACTTTTACACTGTTGGTGGGATTGTAAACTAGTTCAACCATTATGGAAAACAGTATGGTGATTCCTCAAGGATCTAGAACTAGATGTACCATATGACCCAGCCATCCCATTACTGGGTATATACCCAAAGGATTATAAATCATGCTGCTATAAAGACACATGCACACGTATGTTTATTGCGGCACTATTCACAATAGCAAAGACTTGGAATCAACCCAAATGTCCATCAGTGACAGATTGGATTAAGAAAATGTGGCACATATACACCATGGAATACTATGCAGCCATCAAAAAGGATGAGTTTGTGTCCTTTGTAGGGACATGGATGCAGCTGGAAACCATCATTCTTAGCAAACTATCACAAGAACAGAAAACCAAACACCGCATGTTCTCACTCATAGGTGGGAACTGAACAATGAGATCACTTGGACTCAGGAAGGGGAACATCACACACAGGGGCCTATCATGGGGAGGGGGTAGGGGGGAGGGATTGCATTGGGAGTTATACCTGATGTAAATGATGAGTTGATGGGTGCAGCACACCAACATGGCACAAGTATACATATGTAACAAACCTGCACGTTATGCACATGTACCCTACAACTTAAAGTATAATAATAATAAATAAATTAAAAAAAAAAAGAATGACATAGACACCCACAGGAAGCACAACGATAATATATACAGTTAGATAGATGGATAAATGTATAGATAATAGATAGAGTTAGTGTAGATGGATAAATGGATAGATGCACAGATAGATGTTAAAGAGAGATGGATGGATGTACAGACAGATAGATAAAAGATACATATAGAGATATACATTAGATAGATATATATTCATAACTGCATAAATGCTTCTCTAGCATAAGACATACCAAATTGATAGTGGTGTTTACTTTTAGAGAGAGAATTATAGTTGAACATGATTATTCAGTGTACCTTAGGATTATCTATATTTTTAGAACTTTCACAAACAGAATTAATCTATGTACTGCTTGTGAAATTAAAAGCTTACTTTGATAAAGATTGTACTTGATCAAGTCCATCAAGAAAAAATAAAAACTTACTTCTAATCTGTGAGGATTTACATGCTGCATAAGCAAACCTTAAGAGCTCTACAATGGAGAGAGACCCCCCAATCTGTTAGACTGGGATCTGCAGAGAAACAGAACCAAAGAAGTTTCTTCAAAGGCATGGGTTCATGTGACTGTAGCAGTTGCACATCCAAAAGCTGTAGGGCCAGGATGCTTACTGGGGATTCAAGAATGAATTGATGATGCAGTCTTGAGGTGGAAATTCTTGTTCACAAAACTGTTTTTGCTCTTAAGGACTTTCAACTATTGTTGGATGAGACTCACTCCTGATATCCTCTTAAAGTCAACCAATTGTGGTTGTTAATGACATCTACAAAATACCTTCACAGTCAAGGCTATATATTAATGTTTGATAAAGGAGCTGAGTACTATGGCCAAGTCAAATTGATACATAAAACTAATGTCTCATGCAGCATACTCCTGCTCCAGTAAAGCACTGATGATTCCAGATTGGGGCATAAAGAATTAGAATCTCCATGGCACGAAGACCATCTGATTCCCATTGTTTCCATTTTATTCTGTTTAAACACACCTGTAATTACAGCATCAAAACTCCAATTATTTTGAATATGTGGAAAATTCATGGAAAGACATTTTGTTGGGTATGCACCTCTCCTGTAGGTTTAATATCTGTGAGAGTTCCCTCTTTCTTTACATGCACTGTGGCACCTGAGAAAGTACAGGGTTAAGAACAAAGTCAGTTTTTTAAACTTGCAACCTGGGAGTCAGAACCAGGGCCCTGGCTGCATCATTAAGATATTATCACCTTTTATGTGGATCATTGGATGCCAATTATGCTTCAGTTACAATATGTTTCAAGAAACTCAATTATATCACCACTTGAGACAAGAAGGCAGATTATTTCCATCTATTATATATTAGATATATATAATATATATTAGATATCTATTAGATAAATTATATATATGTTATATATTAGATATACAGATATATAGATAATATATAGCTAATATATAATATAATAAGTACTTAAACCTTACTTGTTAAAATGGAAATGTTAATATTCCTAGAGAAAAAACTTATTTGATACTTCAGAAGTTAATTCCTTTAACTGTATCTCTTTCTTTTTTTTCGATGTTTAACCAGTCATGTCTGATCCTTCCCATCTTAGCTCTGAATTGTTTATTCTGCAACCCCATGACACCATTTTTTGTGCATCCATGCTACACCTAAATTTCTTTAGACTGGGCAAATGACACACCACAATTCAATTTATCACTAGATTTTATTTATTTATTTATTTATTGTTATTATACTTTAAATTCTAGGGCACAACATCCAGGTTTGTTACATATGTATGCATGTGCCATGTAGGTGTGCTGCACCCATTAACTTGTCATTTACATTAGGTATATCTTCTAATGTTATCCCTCAACCCTCCACACTCCCCACAATAGGCCCCAGTGTGTGATGATCCCCTTCCTGTGTCCAAGTGATCTCATTGTTCAGTTCCCACCTATGAGTGAGAACATGTGGTGCTTGGTTTTCTGTTCTTGCAATAGTTTGCTGAGAATGATGGTTTCCAGCTTCATCCATGTCCCTACAAATGACACAAACACATCCTTTTTCATGGCTGCATAGTATTCTATGGTGTATATGTGCCATATTTTCTTTTTTTTTTTTTTTTGGTTTATCAATTTTATTGAGTTTTATTGTTTTTTTTTCTTTCTTTTATTTATTTTTTATTATTATTATACTTTAAGTTCTAGGATACATGTGCATAACGTGCAGGTTTGTTACATCTGTATACTTGTGCCATGTTGCTGTGCTGCAACCATCAACTCATCAGCACCAATCAACTCGTCATTTACATCAGGTATAACTCCCAATGCAATCCCTCTCCCCTCCCCCCTCCCCATGATAGGCCCCGGTGTGTGATGTTCCCCTTCCCGAGTCCAAGTGATCTCATGGTTCAGTTCCCACCTATGAGTGAGAACATGCAGTGTTCGGTTTTCTGTTCTTCTGATAGTTTGCTAAGAATGATGGTTTCAAGCTGCATCCATGTCCCTACAAAGGACACAAACTCATCCTTTTTGATGGCTGCATAGTATACCATGGTGTATATGTGCCACGTTTTCTTAATCCAGTCTGTCACTGATGGACATTTGGGTTGATTCCAAGTCTTTGCTATTGTGAATAGTGCTGCAATAAACATACGTGTGCATGTGTCTTTATAGCAGCATGATTTATAATCCTTTGGGTATATCCCCAGTAATGGGATGGCTGGGTCATATGGTACATCTAGTTCTAGATCCTTGAGGAATCACCATACTGTTTTCCATAATGGTTGAACTAGTTTACAGTCCCACCAACAGTGTAAAGGTGTTCCTACTTCTCCACATCCTCTCCAGCACCTGTTGTTTCCTGACTTTTTAATGATTGCCATTCTAACTGGTTTGAGATGGTATCTCATTGTGGTTTTGATTTGCATTTCTCTGATGGCCAGTGATGATGAGCATTTTTTCATGTGTCTGTTGGCTGTATGAATGTCTTCTTTTGAGAAATGTCTGTTCATATCCTTTGCCCACTTTTTGATGGGGTTGTGTGCTTTTTCTTGTAAATTTGTTTGAGTTCTTTGTAGGTTCTGGATATTAGCCCTTTGTCAGATGAGTAGATTGCAAAAATTTTCTTCCATTCTGTAGGTTGCCTGTTCACTCTGATGGTAGTTTCTTTTGCTGTGTAGAAGCTCTTTAATTTACTGAGATCCCATTTGTCAATTTTGGCTTTTGCTGCCATTGCTTTTGGTGTTTTAGACATGAAGTCTTTGCCCACGCCTATGTCCTGAATGGTACTACCTAGGTTTTCCTCTAGGGTTTCTATGGTATTAGGTCTAACATTTAAGTCTCTAATCCATCTTGAATTAATTTTCATACAAGGAGTTAGGAAAGGATCCAGTTTCAGCTTTCTACTTATGGCTAGCCAATTTTCCCAGCACCTTTTATGAAATAGGGAATCTTTTCCCCATTTCTTGTTTCTCTCAGGTTTGTCAAAGATCAGATGGCTGTAGATGTGCGGTATTATTTCTGAGGACTCGGTTCTGTTCCATTGGTCTATATCTCTGTTTTGGTACCAGTACCATGCTGTTTTGGTTACTGTAGCCTTGTAGTATAGTTTGAAGTCAGGTAGCGTGATGCCTCCAGCTTTGTTCTTTTGACTTAGGATTGTCTTGGAGATGCGGACTCTTTTTTCATTCCATATGAACTTTAAAGCAGTTTTTTCCAATTCGGTGAAGAAAGTCATTGGTAGCTTGATGGGCATGGCATTGAATCTATAAATTACCTTGGGCAGTATGGCCATTTTCACGATATTGATTCTTCCTATCCATGAACATGGTATGTTCTTCCATTTGTTTGTGTCCTCTTTTATTTCACTGAGCAGTGGTTTGTAGTCCTCCTTGAAGAGGTCCTTTACATCCCTGGTAAAATGGATTCCTAGGTATTTTATTCTCTTTGAAGCAATTGTGAATGGAAGTTCATTCATGATTTGGCTCTCTGTTTGTCTGTTACTGGTGTATACGAATGCTTGTCATTTTTGCACATTAATTTTGTATCCTGAGACTTTGCTGAAGTTGCTTATCAGCTTAAGGAGATATGGGGCTGAGACAATGGGATTTTCTAAATATACAATCATGTCATCTGCAAACAGGGACTGTTTGACTTCTTCTTTTCCTAACGGAATACTCTTGATTTCTTTCTCTTGCCTGATTGCCCTAGCCAGAACTTCCAACACTATGTTGAATAGGAGTGGTGAGAGAGGGCATCCCTGTCTTGTGCCCAAAGGGAATTTTTCCAGTTTTTGCCCATTCACTATGATATTGGCCGTGGGTTTGTCATAAATAGCTGTTATTATTTTGAGGTACGTTCCATCAATACCGAATTTATTGAGCGTTTTTAGCATGAAGGGCTCTTGAATTTTGTCAAAAGCCTTTTCTGCATCTATTGAGATAATCATGTGGTTCTTGTCGTTGGTTCTGTTTATATGCTGGATTATATTTATTGATTTGCGAATGTTGAACCAGCCTTGCGTCTCAGGGATGAAGCCCACTTGATCATGGTGGATAAGCTTTTTGATGTGCTGCTGAGTCCGGTTTGCCAGTATTTTATTAAGGATTTTTGCTTCGATGTTCATCAGGGATATTGGTCTAAAATTCTCTTTTTTTGTTGTGTCTCAGCCAGGCTTTGGTATCAGAATGATGTTGTCCTCATAAAATGAGTTAGGGAGGATTCCCTCTTTTTCTATTGATTGGAATAGTTTCAGAAGGAATGGTACCAGCTCCTCCTTGTACCTCTGGTAGAATTCAGCTGTGAATCCATCTGGTCCTGAACTTTGTTTGGTTGGTAGGCTATTAATTATTGCCTCAATTTCAGAGCCTGCTATTGGTCTATTCAGGGATTCAACTTCTTCCTGGTTTAGTCTTGGAAGAGTGTAAGTGTCCAGGAAATTACCCATTTCTTCTAGATTTTCTAGTTTATTTGCGTAGAGGTTTTTATAGTATTCTCTGGTGGTACTTTGTATTTCTGTGGGGTCGGTGGTGATATCCCCTTTATCATTTTTAATTGCGTCGATTTGATTCTTCTCTCTTTTCTTCTTTATTCATCTTGCTAGCGGTCTGTCAATTTTCTTGATCTTTTCAAAAAATCTATTCCTGGATTCATTGATTTTTTGGAGGGTTTCTTGTGTCTCTATCTCCTTCAGTTCTGCTCTGATCTTAGTTATTTCTTGCCTTCTGCTAGCTTTCGAATGTGTTTGCTCTTGCTTCTCTAGTTCTTTTAATTGTGATGTTAGAGTGTCAATTTTAAATCTTTCCTGCTTTCTCTTGTGGGTATTTAGTGCTGTAAATTTCCCGCTACACACTGCTTTAAATGTGTCCCAGAGATTCTGGTATGTTGTATCTTTGTTCTCATTGGTTTCAAAGAACATCTTTATTTCTGCATTCATTTCGTTATGTACTCAGTAGTCATTCAGGAGCAGGTTGTTCAGTTTCCATGTAGTTGAGCAGTTTTGATGGAGTTTCTTAGTCCTGAGTTCTAGTTTGATTGCATTGTGGTCTGAGAGACTGTTTGTTATAATTTCTGTTATTTTCCATTTGCTGAGGAGTGTTTACTTCCAATTATGTGGTCAATTTTGGAATAAGTGCGATGTGGTGCTGAGAAGAATGTATATTCTGTTGATTTGGGGTGGAGAGTTCTATAGATGTCTATTAGGTCTGCTTGCTGCAGAGATGAGTTCATTTCCTGGATATCCTTGTTAACTTTGTGTCTCGTTGATCTGTCTAATGTTGACAGTGGAGTGTTGAAGTCTCCCATTATTATTGTATGGGAGTCTAAGTCTCTTTGTAAGTCTCTAAGGACTTGCTTGATGAATCTGGGTGCTCCTGTATTGGGTGCATATAGATTTAGGATAGTTAGCTCTTCCTTTTGAATTGATCCCTTTACCATTATGTAATCGCCTTCTTTGTCTCTTTTGATCTTTGATGGTTTAAAGTCTGTTTTATCAGAGACTAGTATTGCAACCCCCCTTTTTTTTGTTCTCCATTTGCTTGGTAAATGTTCCTCCATCCCTTTATTTTGAGCCTATGTATGTCTGTGCATGTGAGATGGGTCTCCTGAATACAGCAGACTGATGGGTCTTGACTCTTTATCCAGTTTGCCAGTCTGTGTCTTTTAATTGGAGCATTTAGTCCATTTACATTTAAGGTTAATATTGTTATGTGTGAACTTGATCCTGCCATTATGATATTAACTGGTTATTTTGCTCGTTAGTTGATGCAGTTTCTTCCTAGCATCGATGGTCTTTACATTTTGGCATGTTTTAGCAATGGCTGGTACTGGTTGTTCCTTTCCATGTTTAGTGCTTCCTTCAGGGTCTCTTGTAAGGCTGGCTTAGTGGTGACAAAATCTCTAAGCATTTGCTTATCTGTAAAGGATTTTATTTCTCCTTCACTTATGAAACTTAGTTTGGCTGCATATGAAATTCTGGTTTGAAAATTCTTTTCTTTAAGAATGTTGAATATTGGTCCCCACTCTCTTCTGACTTGTAGCGTTTCTGCCGAGAGATCTGCTGTTAGTCTGATGGGCTTCCCTTTGTGGGTAACCCGACCTTTCTCTCTGGCTGCCCTTAAGATTTTTTCCTTCATTTCAACTTTGGTGAATCTGGCAATTATGTGTCTTGGAGTTGCTTTTCTTGAGGAGTATCTTTGTGGCTATCTCTGTATTTCCTGTATTTGAATGTTGGCCTGCCCTACTAGGTTGGGGAAGTTCTCCTGGATGATATCCTGAAGAGTGTTTTCCTACTTGGTTCCATTTTCCCCCTCACTCTCAGGCACCCCAATCAGACGTAGATTTGGTATTTTTACTTAATCCCATACTTCTTGCAGGCTTTGTTCTTTTCTTTTTCTTCTTTTGGTTTCTCTTCTCGCTTCATTTCGTTCATTTGATCCTCAATCAGTGATACTCTTTCTTCCAGTTGATCGAGTCGGTTACTGAAGCTTGTGCATTTGTCACGTATTTCTCGTGTCATGGTTTTCATCTCTTTCATTTCGTTTATGACCTTCTCTGCATTAATTACTTTAGCCATCAATTCTTCCACTTTTTTTCCAAGGTTTTTAGTTTCTTTGTGCTGGGTGTGTAATTCCTCCTTTAGCTCTGAGAAGTTTGATGGACTGAAGCCTTCTTCTCTCATCTGGTCAAAGTCATTCTCCGTCAAGCTTTGATCCGTTGCTGGCGATGAGCTGCTCTCCTTTGCCGGGGGAGATGCGCTCTTATTTTTCGAATTTCCAGCTTTTCTGCCCTGCTTTTTCCCCATCTTTGTGGTTTTATCTGCCTCTGGTCTTTGATGATGATGGTGACATTCTGATGGGGTTTTGTTGTAGGTTTCCTTCCTGTTTGATAGTTTTCCTTCTAACAGTCAGGACCCTCAGCGTAGGTCTGTTGGAGATTGCTTGAGGTCCACTCCAGACCCTGTTTGCCTGGGTGTCAGCAGCAGAGGCTCAGTTGAAAATGCAGAAATCACCGGTGTTTTGTGTCGCTGGTGCTGGGAGTTGGAGACTGGAGCTGTTCCTATTGGGCCATCTTTCTCAGCCTCTGTGCCACATTTTCTTAATCCAGTCTGTCAGTGATGGACATTTGGGTTGATTCCAAGTTTTTTCTATTGTGAATAGTGCCACAATAAACATACGTGTGCATGTGTCTTTATAGCAGCATGATTTATAATCCTTTGGCTATATACCTACTAATGGGATGGCTGGGTCAAATGGTATTTCTAGTTCTAGATCCTTGAGGAATTGCCACACTGTCTTCCACAGTGATTGAACTGGTTTACAGTCCACCAACAGTGTAAAAGTGTTCATATTTCTCCACATCCTCTCCAGCACCTGTTGTTTCCTGTTTTTTATGATCATCATTCTAACTGGTGTGAGATGGTATCTCATTGTGGTTTTGATTTGTATTTCTCTGATGGCGAGTGATGATGAGCAAAGTCATTGAAAGATAGACCCTACCACATGATTTATATATATATTTTTTTAAATGGTGAAATTTGAATTATTTTTCCTTAGTTTTCATTGATACTTTTATACTGAATAATTTCTCTTCTTGGACATACTACCTGATGTTGACCTATTTATGTTTCACCCTTGAACAAGAGTCAAGAGTAATTTTTCAAATTTTGAGTATTTCATAAATAAATATATTAGTACAATAATATTTCCTTTTCAAATGGCAGGAAATGATTCAAATAGCAGAAAAATGATTTTTCATATATATATATATCTACTGAGGTGAGTAAAGGTCACTTGATGACCATCAGGTAGACCATCTGGAAGCAAAACCCTTTGCATCTGAGGCATTCAAAAAGAAATTTGCAAGTAAGTAGAATTTCTTTTTCTTTTTTTTTTTTTTTTTTTTTTTTTTTTTTTTTTTTTTTTTTTTTGAGATGGAGCTTGCTTTTTCATGTAGGTAGGAGTGAAGTGGTGAAATCTTGGCTCACTGCAACTGTTGCCCTCTAGTTCAAGTGATTCTCCTGCTTCAGCCTGCCAAGTAACTGGAATTGTAAGTGTGCAACCCCACACTCGGCTAATTTTTGTATTTTTAGTAGAGGCGAGGTTTCACCATGTTGACCTGGCTGATCTCAAACTCCTGACCTTAGGTGATCCACCTGCCTCTGCCTCCCAAATTGCCAAAATTACAGGCATGAGCCAGCATACCTGGCCTAAGTAACCAGAATTTCTGTACATCTCCAGAATGCATGTATATCAAAAGCTGTTGTGCAACCTTTGCTGACATCAAGACACCAAAATATCTACGTAAAATATATGGCTCCCATTACCCTTCAGCTCCTGCTCCCAGGTCCATAAGTAACCCTAATGAGAGTTCGGCACAGTGCACTTGGTCCTGCCTTGCTGAAGGGCACCCCCCTTCACTCTGCTGCAGCGTTCTTTCTGTCTAATCCAGCTTTCTTTCTCAAACCTATATTGTTTCTGGTAAATTCTTTTTAATACCTGTGAGCCAACCACTTGGCTACAGGGGCTCTGACACCTTTCATGGGCATATATGAAACATTTTTAAATATGTGTGTGTGTGTTTGTGTGTGTGTGTATAAAATTGAAACGTATGAAACATATATAATATATAGATATATAACTATACGTGTGTATATATGTATATTTAATATATTTCTATATTGATGTAACATTCTGACTTAGTATAGAAATGAATGAAATCAGAAATTATCAGGCATAACTGACTTGAAGGCTAGTTAATAAAAAATCAACAAAGTATGAGTCTACATACTAGTGTGGATGTTCCATATCACATGGAAACAACAATGATAAAATATCTCATCATGATAATTTTTTGTCAATGTATTTCCCAAAAAGGCACTGTTCTTTCTGTTGTTCTTATTTCTGATGTACCAAACGAAAAGGAAACCAGGAGAAGCATCACTCCTTAAATGTGGAGAAATATACTATGGATCTATTAGCATTTCAAATTGATTGAGGCTTTTTTCCTTTTCAAATGAATCAGAGGAGTATAGCAAGCATTATATTATGAATCTTTCATTTTGCCCTCTTACTCGGGGGCACAGATTTACCTAAAAATAAATGTCACACTCTATTTCCTACAAGCATGCAGGGATGTTATCATCATCACTGTTTTGACTGAAATCATGTGCAAAAATGATTTCTAAATACGAACATCTGTTTTGAGCCAGAAGCAAAAATACCTAGAACATGAATTGTATTATATAGATGCATTATTGTGTGGATGTGTACCTGTGTGTTTGTGTGCTGGACTTTTGCAATATGCACTGAAAACCTAGCAAAGCTAAGAGGCCACACCTGAATATATATGTTTGTTGACAGAATTAAAGTCCAACTTTGTGCCAATTTTTCCACATTCAAAAAACTACAGTGTGTTTTTTACAGAAAAGGCACTCAATAATTAGTTTTGTAGGCTGTGCTGAACATTTAGTTTGCCCTGATTATTTGCTGGGGGTCTGGAGGTACAAAATATATCATTACATTTGGACTCCCAACCACCTAATTTAATTCACCCATGCAGAAGTTGTCTTTCTCAAATGAGAAAATAAAAGAAGGCTGAAGTCACCTTCTTGCTCTCATGTTATTTGTAGGGTTATCTCCAACTTTATGATCTGTGAACATCTTCAAGTAATAGACAAGCTAAATTTCTATAGGAAACAAGCTTTTTTATATTTCAAAATTCTAAAAACCTCCCATAAACATTTTTAAATGTTCCTGGACCAACATATTTGTGTCATTTTCTGCCACATTTGATCTGATTCTACTGTATTTTTATTTTGAGAAAGATATTTTTATAATGGGTGATAGAGTTATGAAATAAACCCATTGTAACTCTGGCCATTATGTCAATGATACAATATTCTAGGCTCAAATATTCTAATATATAATATAATTTCTCTTGGACAAAATTGGATGGAATGTCATTAGCCTCAAGATACAGATTAATCCTGCCAGGGAACACTGGCAGGTTGCATTTTATTTACTCAATAGTGGCCTCTGCCAGTCTTGCCTTGGAGAATCCTTTAGCACTCTCTCATAAATAAGTACCAACTGCCATTTTCCCCAGGGCAGCCTCTCTAATAAGACTGGACTTCGGCAGCAGCTGCTGCAAATCCGACCTCACTCCATGCTAAGTCTCTGGAATTCTGGGTGCTCCTAGATGAGTCCCCAGCTTGTTTTCTCTTTCCAGAATGTCTGAAGAGAAACACATTTCTCCATATGCTGAAGCTGGGTTACTCTCTGAGTGTACATCTCAAATTCAAAGACTACTGAGTGCCTCTCAGTTAGAGGTGACCTCAGAGCCCTCCAGATAGCTTCTGGTTCCCTATAGTTAGCTGAGACTCATTCAAACTCTCTGTAACTTTAGTAGAAATGTTTCTGTACCACTCACATGCTAATGAAATAGATAATTATTTTGAAAATAACTTTTCTGTGTATAGCAGATATATGTATAGCTAATATATATGTAGCTATGTATATGTAATTTTACATAGCTAATTTATATAAATATATAACTAACATGTAATTATAACACATATGTAACTAATATATAAGTAATTATGTGTAGCTATACATATAGTTAATATATACATAATATGTAGCTACTATATGTAATTATGTTTAGCTAATGTGTGTGATTTTATGTGTAGTTAATATATATGTAACCACATGTAGCTAATATCTGGAATTATGTATAAGTTATACATGCAATTATATATAGCTAATGTATATGTAATTATATATAGCTAAAATGTGATTTTATATATAGTTAATATATGTAACTATATATAGCTAATATATGTAATTTTATATCAGTTATCTATATCAAATGCATATGTAATTATATGTAGCTTATATGTAGCTAAATACATGTAATTTTATGTAGCTTATATGTAAAATATATATAGCTTATATATGTAATTATATATTGCTAATATACATAGCTAATATATACATAATTATATGTAACTAATATTTATATATTATACATGTAGCTAATATGTATGCATTATACATTACTATTATATGTAGCTTCCATGTGTAATTACATAGTATAATTATACATTATTACATAATATAGAAATACCTAAATATGTTATAATTAAATATACATTATGTATAATTATTACAATATGCATAAAAGATCAGAGTTTATATATTTAACATGCATAGATATTGGAATATCTGTTAAATATACTAACTCTCTAATCTTTTATGAATACTTTAGGTAAAATATTTACCTGAAGTATATCTGTTAAATACTTCAGGTTAAATATATACCTGAAGTATATCTTTTAAATGTATACAAGAATTCTATAACCTGTTTTACATTTAAAATTGTCTTTCATTAAACAAAAGGATGTGAAGTCTGTTTCCTGAACATCTTTTGTGGCTTTTCAGATGGACAGACACTGAAGAAGTTGCTTCTCACTAGCAGGAAGATGGAATCAGGGATATAGAGAGGGCATGACAGCCTGATCAGAAGATATCACGGTACAATGCATCCCAAAAACTCACGTAAAAGCCAAAGGCAAACAAATCAGCCAACATATGCAAATAAATATTCAAGTCTCTTTGTTTTGTCTTGGTTTTCACCCTATTTCCAGAGGTTGTTCTTTCCTGTCTTCCCTTCTCTTTCATCTTTTTTTTTCATTCCATTTTTTCTTTATCTTACTTGCCAAGAAAAAAAAAAAAAGAATGCAAATTGTGCTGCTATAAACCTATGTTTCCAATAGTGACAAGAAGTTCACTGTTAACTCTGGTCTTCATTTATCTCTAGGAAAGTGCTCTTCAAATTGCTTCCCAGCTTTATTCAAGATTTTCTTTTTCTGGTTTTCTGCCTTTTAAAAGCAAAACATTTAGGTGTAGTTGTTGGTATTCATCTTGCTTGGTATTCTCTGAAGTTTCTAGACTTTGATCAATGTCAGTCATTATGTCTAGAAAAATCTCAGCTATTCTTACCTCAAATTTTTTTCTGTTCCATTTCTTTTTCTTCTCCTTCTGATATTTCAATTATAAAAAAATAAGTCCCAACTTTTGTAATTATCCCACAGTTCTTGGTTATTCTGATTCTGTTTACTTTATCTTTTTATCTTTGAATTTGGGCTGTGTCATCAGTGAAACTGGCATAGATGTTGATTTTAAAATCAAGTTAATGAATTATCTCCTGATTCTAGTTTGCTAAGAATTTTTATAGTAAATGAGTATTGAATTTTTATCAAAAGCTTTATCTGCATCTAATTATAAGTTCATATGATTTCTTTTTCCTTCTTTGGACCACTGATATGGTATATTACATTAAATTTAAAATGTTGAACCTATTTTGCATACTACAAATAAATGCTGACTGGTTGTGGAGTATAATTATTTTATTTCTTTTCCCCTCCTTTTTCAGTCTTTGGTTTTAATTAAGCATTTTGTATAATTTCAATTTCTCTTTATTCTTCACACATAATTCTACTTCTTTTAACAAATGTATTATTTTACCTAGAATTTTTAATATACTTTTAAATTAATTTACATCTCACCTCAAATATCGCTGAATAACTTCCTGTATAGTTTGAGTAATTTATAATACAGTGTTCCCAATTTCTCTATCTTGTTCACTATGACATTACCTTAATTCCTTACATTGATCTGTATGCTAAAATCACTCAATATATTGTGATAATTACTATAAAGAAATAATTATCTATTATATCAATTAACCATAGAAAAGTAAAAATATTTTATTCAACTTTTTTTTTTTTTTTTTTGAGACGGAGTCTCCCTCTGTCGCCCAGGCTGGAGTGCAGTGGCGCTATCTCGGCTCACTGCAAGCTATTCCTTCTCTGAAGTTACCTTCTACCTTACTAGATCCAAGTTTCTCACCTACAGCGTTTTTTGTCAACCTGAAGAACCTCTTTGAACATTTCTGGTGGGCCTGTCTGTGGAGATAAATTATTTGAGTTTTTATTTTTATGAGAAAGTCTATTTTCTTCTTCACTTTTTGAGGATAATGTTATTAGATACAGAATTCTAGGTTGAATGTTGTTTGGTTGTTTTCTTTCAACACTAAATATTTTACTGCACTCTCTTCTTGCTTGCATGGTTTTCGATAAGTCCACCATTTTGTTTGTTTTTTTTAATACTCAGCTCACTGCAATTTCTGCCTCCCAGGTTCAAGTGATTCTCCTGCCTCAGCCTCCCGAGTAGCTGGGATTGCTGGCACCTGCCACCTCCCCTGAATAATGTTTGTATTTTTAATAGAAATGAGATTTCACCATTTTGACCATGCTGGTCTTGAACTCTTTACCTAAAGTGATCTTCCCTCCTTGGCCTCCCCAAATGCGGAGATTACAGGCCTGAGCTACCGTGCCTGGCCAATTCTTTAAAAATTTTGTTTATGTTTTTATTTCCATAGACTTTTGGGGAACAGGTGGTGTTCAGTTACATGAGTAAGTTCTTTCGTGGTAATTTGGGAGATTTTGATGCACCCATCACTTGAGCAATATACACTGTACCCAATGTGTAGTATTTCATCCCTCTCCCACCCTTTCTGCCAAGTCCCCAAAGTCCATTGTGTTATTCTTATGCCTTTCCATCCTCGTAGCTTAGCTCCCACTTACGAGTGAGAACGTATGATGTTTAGTTTTCCATTCCTGAGTTACTTCACTAGAATGATGGTCTCCAGTTCTATCCAGGTTGCTATGAATGCCATTATTTCATTCCTTTTTATGACTGAATAGTATTCCGTGGGGGGTGTGTGTGTGTGTGTGTGTGTGTGTGTGTGTGTATCCCAAAATTTCGTCATCTACTCATTGATTGATGGGCATTTGGGCCAGTTCCATAGTTTTGCAATTGTGAATTGTGCTGCTATAAACATGTGTGTGTAAGTATCTTTTTTGTGTAATGATTAGAAGTCCACTGTTAATTCTTGTTCCCATTTATCTCTAGGAAAGTTGCTCTTAACCCCCTTCCCAACTTTTTTCAAGATTTCCTTTGTTTCTGGTTTTCTGCAGTTTGAAAGCAAAATTCTTAGGTGTAACTGTTGGTATTCATCTTTCTTGGTGTTCTCTTAGGTTTCTAGACGATGATCAATATCAGTCATCAATTCTAGAAAATTCTCAGCTATTCTTACCGCAAATATTTTTTCTGTTCCATTCTCTTTTTCTTCTCCTTCTGATATTTCAACCATAAATAAGTAAGTCAAAACTTTTGTAATTATCTCACATTTGTTGGTTATTCTGTTTTTGTTCATTTTTTTTTTAATCTTTCAATTTGGGGTGTGTCATAAATGAAACAGGAAGTCTTTCTTCGAATATTTTTAGCATGTTATTTTGCATCGTGTCACAGTATTGAACCCTCCTAGGATATCCCTCATCTGTTTTAAGATGGTGAGTGAACTGATCATCCATGGGTTACATAAGCAAGCATGGAAACTGGGTCCCAATAGAATACGATTGATCATCTAGAAATGAATCAACACCTATGCGTTGGGCATTCTGGAATTTTCTCTTCAGGAATTTATGGCTTTTATAATGAAAATGTTGCCAGTATAATATAAAATTTCATCAATGGAACAGTAGTAACAACAAAAAAATTAAAAAGCAAAACAATAACAACAACTTATGAAAACAACTGTCCGCAAGGCACTGCTAATACCTTTTTTGAACAAATTCTGTTTTCTTTTCAGTATAATATTTCTGCCATACCAGAGCACTGGGCTTGGATTAAATTAAATGGTTTACTAACTTAGTTAAGTCACTAGAAAAGAGAAGAAGAGAAATTAGCTTTATGGAATTAACAATTATATATCAAATAGCATGCAGGACATGCATTATCCAATATTATCCTCGCTACATGATGGCAAAGGCTAGCATATATTATTATTTTCCTTGCTAACCACTAAAGCCAGGGTTTCCCCGTCACAGAACATAGGCCTCCTTTTAATCTCATCTTGGCTTTCTTTCTCCCTGCATATAATTAGGGCAGATAACACTTTTATTTTAATCATGTCTTCTTCCTTGTATCTCAGTAAGGACTTAGCACACATTAGACACTAGGTATGTCTTATATACACAGAAAGAGAGTGAGAAAAATGGGAGGCCATGTCAGTTTGACTTTGATATATTTTTGCTGCATCCCCATCCAAATCTCACTTTGAATTGTTAATAATCTCCATATCTCAAGGCCAGGGTCAGGTGAAAATAATTGAATAATGGGAGTAGTTTCCCCATACTGTTCTCATGGTAGTGAGTAAGCATCACAAGACATGTTGGTTTTATAAATGGGAGTTCCTCTGTATAAGCTCTCTTGCCTGCCACCAAATAACTTGTCACTTTGCATTGCGTTTGCCTTCTGTCATGATTGTGAGGCCTCCCCAGCCATGTGAAACTGTGAGTCAATTAAACCATTTTTTGTTATAAATTACTGAATTTTGGATATGTCTTTGCTAGCAGCATGAGATCAGACTAATACAATCTTCAATGCTTGTACCCTTTCATTGGCAAGATGTGCTCCAGTACTTTGGAAACATTGCTTAATCTGCCTGATTCTAATTTTCTCTCCTCAACACTGAAGCGTAGAGATAACTATAGGAGCTCAGAAATTCCAGTTGCATTTCTCTTCCCCTCAGCCCCACGTTGACACATGGATATCAAAGAGCCTGAGAAGGAAGGAGGCTTGCTTTAGTGATGCTGAGTAAATAATGGGTGGATCTTTGGTATGTGAAGCGTACAAATCTTTATGAAGATGAGATTGATGAAAGAATAGAAGATTCAGGCTATTGGTGGAGCAACGTGGGTCAATGTTTGTAAAGTTTATATTGGGAATTTAATCTTGAACTCTGTGTGTGTATAAGTGTAGTCTAATGAGTGTATATGTATACAATTGACCCTGGGATAATGCAAGAATTAGAGGTACCAACTGCCACCTAGTAAATAATATGTGTATAACTTTTGACTTGCTGAAATCTTAACTACTAATAGCCTATAGTTGACCTGAAGCCTTACGCATAATATAAACAACTAACACATATTTCGTGTGTTCTATCTATTATATACTGTGTTTTTACAATAAAGCTAGAGAAACAGAAATGTTATTAAGAAAATTATAATGAAGACAAAATATATTTACTATTTTTTTTTGTTTTGAGACTAAGTCTCACTCTGTCGCCCAGGCTGGAGTGCAGTGGCACAATCTCAACTCACTGTAAGCTCCGCCTCCCAGATTCACACCATTCTCCTGCCTCAGATTTCCAAGTAGCTGGGACTACAGGCACCTGCCACCATGCCTGGCTAATTTTTTGTATTTTTAGTAGAGACGGAGTTTCACCATCTTAGCCAGGATGGTCCCAATCTCCTGACCTTGTGATCCACCCAACTCAGCCTCCCAAAGTGCTGAGATTACAGGCATGAGCCACCTCACCCAGGTGTGTTTACTATTTGAAGTGGAAGTAAACCATCATAAAGGTTTCCATCTCTGCCATCTTCACATGGAGTAGGCTGAGGAGGAGGAAGGGGGGGCGGTTGTTGATCTTGCTGTCTCAGAGGTGGCAGAGGTGGAAGAAAATTCAAGCCTGTGTTGTTGAACAGTTGGCTGTATCTGAAAGTGTATCTATTCTCAAGTTGCTGCAAAATTCTCCAGAGGGTAGTATATCAATTTTTATCAGTGAAAAGATAATATTGGCTGGGTCACAAAGTAAATATAGGATGAAAGTAAATGTTTTCATAGGATTTATGGAAACTAGGGCAAATGCGAAGAAAAATTCATAAATAGTCATTTAGGAAAGACTTGCGAACATTTTCCAAAATGCACTGAGTTAATTAGTCAAGAACACTCTAAGTCAGAATGGACCATGTGGAAAAATGTTCTTTTGACAGAACATCTTGCTCTTAACCATATGTTTACACATGACAGGTGAGCATGTATAATTTAGAAATAATCCACATCCATTAATTGTCTTCTCAAAACTGTGTCTGCAAATGATAGAACTGAAAAAATGCATGAGAGATTTACATTTTCTTGATATGAGCAACAAATAATTGCAGAGTTCTGAAACCTTAGTCTGTAAGGTTTTTGGAGGACATATTGAAGGGAAGCTCCTTGTAGTCAAAGAAGTGTCAGTAGCCTAATATCTGAAAGCTTGGCCCCATCTCAACAGGAATGTCACACAGGATAATTACTTCCCTGTAAGAAGGTGAAGTTGTTTAATTCCTAGGAGACTGCCAAACTATTTGTATCAGTGGGCTCCTTGAAAGTGCCATTAGTATCGGGAAGGCATTTTTTATTTTTATCAGCCCCATATATTCCTCTCAGATCAGCTTCATAAACCAGCCCTTATCTCTGATCAGTGGACGGAGACTAACAAAGTCCCAGACAACAGCCAGCAGTGAAAACAATTTATATTCTTCAAAGAGAACAAAAGTATCCAATTCTATGCGTACCCTCAGATAGAGGCTTAAATATAAAATTTTTGAAATAGTGTAAATCTCCCTTAAACTGCACTGTATTTATCAATTAGGATTGTCTTTAAAAATGGCCTCATCAATTAAGGTTTTTGTTAGGCAGATAATGACCTTCCTATGGATATTTAGTGGAATTATAGACTATCACTCAACTATATATACAAAACATAAGACCTTAAAAACCCGAAACATACATTTAAATGGGGTTTTCCTTAAAATATTATAGATTAAAGAACAAAAACCAAATAACAACTAACTATGTTAGCCATAGCTATTCCTGCCTGATACATTCAAAGGCAATTTGCAGCCCTTATAATTTATGGATTTCTCAAAAAGAAGAAAATAATATAATATATAATATATTTTTTCCATTATATCTGTTAAATAAATATTAGATGTTATATGTTGCATATGTACTCATATTTATAATGTATATATCTATTTTTATTTTTATTATTTTCTTTTTTTATTATTATTATACTTTAAGTTCCAGGGTACATGTACACAAAGTGCAGGTTTGTTACACATGTGTACATGTGCCATGTTGGTGTGCTGTACCCATTAACTCGTCATTTTCTTTAGGTATATCTCCTAATGCTATAGCTTCCCCCTACCTCCACCCCGCAATAGACCCCGGTGTGTGATGTCCCAGTGTGTGATGTTCTCCTTCCTGTGTCCAGGTGATCTCATTGTTCAATTCCCACTTATGAGTGAGGACATGTGGTGCTTGGTTTTCTGTTCTTGCAATAGTTTGCTGAGAATGATGGTTTCCAGCTTCATCCATGTCCCTACAAATGACACAAACTCATCCTTTTTTATAGCTGCATAATATTCCATGGTGTATATGTGCCACATTTTCTTAATCCAGTCTGTCACTGATGGACATTTGGGTTGATTCCAAGTCTTTGCTATTGTGAATAGTGCCACAATAAACATATGTGTGCATGTGTCTTTATAGCAGCATGATTTATAATCCTTTGGATATACATCCAGTAATGGGATGGCTGGGTCAAATGGTATTTTTAGTTCTAGATCCTTGAGGAATTGCCATACTGTTTTCCACAATGGTTGAACTGGTTTACAGTCCCACCAGCAGTGTAAAAGTGTTCCTATTTCTCCACATCCTCTCCAGCACCTGTTGTTTCCTGACTTTTTAATGATTGCCATTCTAACTGGTGTGTGATGGTATCTCTCTGTGTTTTTGATTTGCATTTCTCTGATGGCCAGTGATGATGAGCATTTTTTCATGTGTCTGTTGGCTGTATGCCTTCTTTTGAGAAGTGTCTGTTCATCTCGTTTGCCCAGTTTTTGATGGGGTTGTTTCTTTTTTTCTTGTAAATTTGTTTGAGTTCTTTGTAGGTTCTTGTTATTAGCCCTTTGTCAGATGAGTAGATTGCAAAAATTTTCTCCCATTCTGTAGGTTGCCTGTTCACTCTGATGGTAGTTTCTTTTGCTGTGCGTAAGCTCTTTAGTTTAATTAGATCCCATTTCTCAATTTTATCTTTTGTTGCCATTGCTTTTGGTGTTTTAGACAGGAAGTCCTTGCCCATGCCTATGTCCTGATCAGTATTACCTAGGGTTTTCTTCTAGGATATTTATGGTTTTAGGTCTAAAATTTGAGTCTCTAATCCATCTTGAATTAATTTTTGTATAAGGAGTAAGGAAAGGATCAGTTTCAGCTTTCTACTTATGGCTAGCCCATTTTCCCAGCACCATATATTAAGTAGGGAATCCTTTCCCCATTTCTTGTTTTTGTCAGGTTAGTCAAAGATCAGATGGCTGTGTGGTATTATTTCTGAGGGCTCTGTTCTGTTCCATTGGTCTATATCTCTGTTTTGGTACCAGTAACATGGTGTTTTGGTTACTGTAGCCTTGTAGTATTGTTTGAAGTCAGGTAGTGTGATGCCTACAGCTTTGTTCTTTTGGCTTAGGATTGTCTTGGAAATGCAGGGTCTTTTTTGGTTCCATATGAGCTTTAAAGCAGTTTTTTTGCAATTCTATGAAGAAAGTCATTGGTAGCTTGATGGGGATGGCATTGAATCTATCAATTACCTTGGGCAGTATGGCCATTTTCAATATATTGATTCTTCCTATCCATGAGCCTGGTATATTCTTCCATTTGTTTGTGTTCTCTTTTATTTCACTGAGCAGTGGTTTGTAGTTCTCCTTCAAGAGGTCCTTTACATCCCTTGTAAGTTGGATTCCTAGGTATTTTATTCTCTTTGTAGGTATTGTGAATGGGAGTCCATCCATGATTTGTCTCTCTGTTTGTCTGTTACTGGTGTATAAGAATGCTTGTGATTTTTGCACATTGATTTTTGTATCCTGAGATTTGCTGAAGTGGCTTATCAGCTTAAGGAGATTTTGGGCTGAGACGGTGGGATTTTCTAAATATACAGTCATGTCACCTGCAAGCAGGCACAATTTTATTTCTTCTTTTCCTAACTGAATACCATTTATTTCTTTCTCTTACCTGATTGCCCTAGCCAGAACTTCCAACACTGTGTTGAATAGGAGTGGTGAGAGAGGGCATCCCTGTCTTGTGCCAGTTTTCAAAGCGAATGCTTCCTGTGTTTGCCCATTCAGCACGATATTGGCTGTGAGTCTGTCATAAATAGCTCTTATGATTTTGAGATACATTCCATCAGTACCAAATATATTGAGAATTTTTAACATGAAGCGCTGTTGAATTTTGTCAAAGGCCTTTTCTGCATCTATTGAGATAATCATGTGGTTTTTGTCTTTGGTTCTGTTTATAATGCTGAATTATGTTTGTTGATTTGCATATGTTGAACCAACCTTGTATCCCAGGGATGAAGCCCACTTGATCATGGTGGATAGGCATTTCAATGTGCTGCTAGATTTGGCTTGCCAGTATTTTATTGAGGATATTTGCATCGATATTCATCAGGGATATTGGTCTAAAATTTTTTTTTGTTGTGTCTCCACCAGGCGTTGGTATCAGGATGATGTTGGCCTCATAAAATGAGTTAGGGAGGATTCCCTTTTTCTATTGATTGGAATAGTTTCAGAACGAATGGTACCAACTCCTCCTTGATTCAGAACAAATACTACCAATTCTTCTTGGTAGAATTCAGCTGAGATTCTGTCTGTTCCTGGACGTTTTTGGTAGGTAGGGTATTAATTATTGCCTGAATTTCAGAGCCTGCTATTAGTCTATTCAGGGATTCAATTTCTTCCTGGTTTAGTCTTGGGAAAGTGTAAGTGTCCAGGTAATTATCCGTTTCTTCTAGGCTTTCTAGTATATTTGTATAGAGGTGTTTATAGTATCTCTGATGGTAGTTTGTATTTCTTTGGGTCGGTGGTGATATCCCCTTTATCATTTTTATTGTATCTATTTGATTCTTCTCTCTTTTCTTCTTTATTAATCTTGCTAGGAGTCTATCAATTTTGTTGATCTTTTCAAAAATCCATCTCCAGGTTTCATTGATTTTTTTGAAGGTTTTTTTGTGTCTCTATCTCTTTCAGTTCTGCATTGATCTTAGTTATTTCTTGCCTTCCGCTAGCTTTTGAATGTGTTTGCTCTTGCTTCTCTAGTTCTTTTAATTGTGATGTTAGGATGTCAATTTTAGATCTTTCCTGTTTTCTCTTGTGGACATTTAGTGCTATAAATTTCCCTCTACACATGTTTTACATGTGTCCCAGAGACTCTGGTATGTTGTGTCTTAGTTCTCATTGGTTTCAAAGAACATCTTTATTTCTGCATTCATTTTGTTATGTACCCAGTAGTCATTCAGGAGCAGGTTGTTCAGTTTCCATGTAGTTGAGCGGTTTTGATTGAGTTTCTTATTGCTGAGTTCTAGTTTGATGGCACTGTGGTCTGAGAGACAGTTTGTTATAATTTCTGTTCTTTTACATTTGCTGAGGAGTGCTTTACTTCCAACTATGTGGTCAATTTTGGAATAAGTGCGATGTGGTGCTGAGAAGAATGTATATTCTGTTGATTTGTAGTGGAGAGTTCTGTAGATGTCTATTAGTTCTGCTTGGTGCAGAGTTGAGTTCAATTCCTGGATATCCTTGTTAATTTTCTTTCTTGTTGATCTGTCTGATGTTGACAGTGGGGTGTTAAAGTGTCCCATTATTATTTTATGGGAGTCTAAGCCTCTTTGTAAGTCTCTAAGGACTTCCTTTATGAATTTGAGTGCTCCTGTATTGGGTGTATATATATTTAGGATAGGTAGCTATTCCTCATGAATTGATCCCTTTACCATTATGTAATGGCCTTCTTTGTCTTTTTTGATCTTGATGGTTCAAAATCTGCTTTATCCGAGAATAGGATTGCAACCCTGCTTTTTTTTTTTTTTTTTTTTTTTTTTTTTTTTTTTTTTTTTTTTCCATATGCCTAGTAGACCTTGCTCCATCCCTTTATTTTGAGCCTATGTGTGTTTTTGCATGTGAGGTGGGTCTCCTGAATACAGCAAACTGTTGGGTCTTGTCTCTTTATCCAATTTGCCAGTCTGTGTCTTTTAATAGGACCATTTAGTCAATTTACATTTAAGGTTAATAATGTTATTTGTGAACTTGATCCCATCATTATGATATTAGCTGGTTATTTTGCTTGTTAGTTGATGCAGTTTCTTCCTAGCATCAATGGACTTTACATTTTGGCATGTTTTTGCAATGTCTGGTACCGGTTGTTCCTTTCCATGTTTAGTGCTTCCTTCAGGAGCTTTTGTAGGACAGGCCTGGTGGTGACAAAATCTCTAAGCATTTGCTTGTCTGTAAAGGATTTTATTTCTCCTTCACTTATGAAACTTAGTTTGGCTGGATATGAAATTCTGCGTTGAAAATTCTTTTCTTTAAGAATGTTAAATATTTGCCCCCACTCTCCTCTGGCTTGGAGAGTTTCTGCTAAGAGATGTGCTGTTATTCTGATGGGCTTCCTTTTTTGTGTAACCAGTCTTTTCTCTCTGATTGCCCTTAACATTTTTTCCTTCATTTCAACTTTAGTGAATCTGACAATTATGTGTCTTGGAGTTGCTCTTCTCGAGGATTATCTTTGTGGTGTTCTCTGCATTTCCTGAATTTGAATGTTGGCTTGCTTTACTAGTTTGGGGAAGTTCTCCTGGATGATATTCTGCAGAGTATATTCCAACTTGGTTCTATTTTCCCTGTCACTTTCAGACACACAATGAGATATAGATTTGGTGTTTTCACATAATCCCATATTTCTTGGAGGCTTTGTTCATTTCTTTTTACTCTTTTTCCTCTACACTTCTCTTCTTGTTTCATTTCATTCATCTGATCTTCAATCACTGATAGTCTTTCTTTCACTGATAGTCTTTGATTGAGTTGATTACTGAAGCTTGTTCATTTGTCACGTAGTTCTTGTGTCATGGTATTCATCTCTATCAGTTCTTTTAAGGTCTTCTCTGCATTAATTATTCTATGCATTCATCCATTCTTCCATTCTTTTTTCAAAGTTTTTCGTTTCTTTGTGCTGGTTACATAGTTCCTCCTTTAGCTCTGTGAAGTTTAATCAACTGAAGCCTTCTTCTCTCCTCATCAAAGTCATTCTCTGTGCAGCTTTGTTTCGTTGCTGTTGATGAGCTGAGTTCCTTTGGAGGAGGAGATGAGCTCTGATTTTTTGAATTTCCAGCTTTTCTGCACTGCTTTTTCCCATGTTTGTGGTTTTATCTGCCATTGGTCTTTGTAGTTGATGACATACTGATGGGGTTTTGGTGTGGGTGTCCTTCCTGTTTGTAAGTTTTCCTTCTAACAGTCAGAACCCTCAGCTGCAGGTCTGCTGGAGTTTTCTTGAGGTCCACTCCAAACCCCGTTTGCCTGGGTATCAGCAGCGGAGGATGCAGAACATTGAATATTGCTGAACAGCAAGTGTTGCTGTGTGATTCTTGCTCTGGAAACTTTGTCTCAGGGCTGTACCCAGCCATGTGAGGTATGAGGTGTAGGTCTGCACCTAGTGTTGGATGTCTCCCAGTTAGGCTACTCAGGGGTCAGGGACCCGCTTGAGCAGGCAGTCTGTCCATTTTCATATCTCAACCTCTGTGCTGGGAGATACACTGCTCTCTTCAAAACTGTCAGATAGGGACTTTTACATCTGCAGATACTTCTGCTGCTTTTTGTTTAGCTATGCCCTATCTCCAGAGGTGGAGTGTACAGAGGCAGACCGGCCTCCTTGAGCTGCAGTGGGCTCCACCCAATTCTAGCTTCCTGGAGGTTTTGTTTACCTACTTAAGCCTCAGCAATGATGGGTGCCCCTCCCCCAGCCTTGATGCCACCTTGCAGTTAGATCTCAGACTGCTGTGCTAGCAATGATGGAGGCTCCATGGGTGTGGGACCCTCCGGGCCAGGTGTGGGATATAATCTCTTGGTGTGCCTTTTGCTAAGAACCTTGATAATGTGCAGTATTAGGGTGGCAGTGACCTGATTTTCCAGGTGTCATTTGTCTCAATTTCCCTTGGCTAGGAAAAGGAATTCCCTTCCCCCTTGCGCTTCCCAAGTGAGGCAATGCCTCTCCCTGCTTCTGTCTGTTCGGGCTGCACCCACAGACCAGTATCGACTGTCTGACATGCCCCAATGAGATGAACCCAGTACCTCAGTTCAAAATGCAGAAATCATCTGTCTTCTGTGTCACTCACGCTGGGAGCTGGAGGCTGGAGCTGTTCTTATTAGGTCATCTTCCATGTCTCCTGTATATCTATTTTTATACTTCAATACCATTACCTTAAATCACTTTTAGGGTAGGAAGTTTCAAATAGTAGAGGTCCTATTTGAAATTAATCATTGACACTTACTTTTATTTGTCTTCCAAAATACTATAGAGTATTTGATTCTTTCCAAAGTATTCAATATTGTTTTTGTCTAAAGACTTCAGAAAACCAGATCATCTATCAAAAACAATTTATTTCTTGTTTGCTTGCCTGGCTATTTTCTAATTTCATCCTTAACATTTTATAACAGTTATAAAGTTGATTTTTGTTTGTTTGTTTGTTTGTTTGTTTGTTTGTTTTGAGACAGAGTCTCGCTCTGTCACCCAGGCTGGAGTGTAGTGGTGCGATCTGGGCTCACTGCAAGCTCTGCCTCCCAGGTTCATGCCCTTCTCCTGCCTCAGCCTACCATGTAGCTGGGACTACAGGTTCTTTTGTCTTTCAGATACTAAATTATACTCACAAAAGAACAGCAGATAATATATGAAAAGCACAAAGAAAAAAACATATTTAGTAGTTTTATGATTATTTTTAGCAATACAAATGGCTGTGGAAAGTAATTTATGGCTAGGCATAGTGGCTCAGTCCTGTAATCAAAGCACTGTGGGAGGCTGAGGCTGGTGGATAATTTGAGGTCAGGAGTTGGAGACCAGTTTGGCCAACATGGTGAAATGCCATCTCTATAAAAACATAAAAAGTTACCCTGGTGTGGTGGCACATATCTGTAATCCTAGATAGTCAGAAAGCTGAGGCAGAAGAACCCGGGAGGTGGAGGTTGCAGCGAGGTGGGATCGTGCCACTCCACTCCCGAGTGAGACTCTGCCTCAAAGAAGAATAAAATTTAAGATCCAAAGAGTGTTCTTGACATTTTGAATTATTAGTTAAGCCTTTTCTTTTAACTGAATTAAAATGGATCAAGGCTAGCTAGATAATCCTAAATTTCCAGTCTACTTTGTGTTGTGTAATTGTTCTGACACTTTTGTTCCTCAAAGTGTGAAAATAAACTAGTGACAATTAGACCGTGCATAGGTAAATAGCCAAATAAATGTTAAAATATAAATATATATGATGTGGTTAAGCTCCAGGAGATGAGGATGGTAGTGCCACTGGTGATTCTCTGAGACAAAAAAGCACAATGAAATTCATGTCATACACAAATTTATACAACAAATATTTATGAAATGGATGAGTAAGTGAATAAATACAGACATGACTATTAAGACCAGAATCTTTTCTGTGTCAAAGAGTAATAATGTTCATTGTAAATTAAATGAAGAGAAAAAACTACACACACACAAAGAAGATACAAAGTTAAACACACTTCACATCAGTTTTTCAATACAATATTGATGAGGTCCTATATGTACTTGTTGCATTATTTGAAAAAAACTAAACAACCAAGATGCACTATATCAGTGCAACTTTAGTACAAAATAACAATGACCTGATACCACTAGGCCAACTTAAATAGAGATTCTATTCATACTCTAATGTGTCTAGATATTCCTTCAATTACTACTTGAAGTGTAATTTATTGCTTCATTTAATTTCCTAGTAAATCATAATCTGGGATGTAAGTTTTGATTTTATCTTGGCATGGCCAATATATTGCTAATTATGGAGATATGTGGATAATATTTTGTCTTTAAAAATATATAAGGTATATTAATATTCTGTGAATGATATTTAAAAACACATTAGTAAGCACAAATGGATTAAGTTATATATTGATAAACACTGTTATGAAATTTTATTTGATCATTATATATTCAAAGTACATATGAGGAAAGCTACAATCAACCTAAATAATATGAAGAATTGCATATTGGAAGTATCAATTTGCTCCTTCCCAGAAATAACACAATGTAATTACTTTGCTGAGAAATGTTTTAAACAATAGTTTATTGTCTTTTTTCCTTTTTCTTTTTCTTTTCTTTTCTTTTTTTTTTTTTTTTTTTTTTTTTTTTTTTGAGACAGAGCCTCATTCTGCTGTCAGGCTAGAGTGCAGTGGCACCATCTCAGCTCACTGAAACCTCTGCCTCCTGAGTTCAAGCAGTTGTCCTGCCTCAGCCACCTGAGTAGCTGGGACTACAGGTGCATGCCTCCACCTCTGGCTAATTTTTTATTTTATTTTATTTTAGTAGAGATGGGGTTTCATCACATTGTCCAGGTGATCTAAACTCCTGAGATCAGGCAATCCTCCCACCTCAGACTCCAAAAGTACTAGGTTTACAGGTATGAGCCACCACATGTGGCCAATAGTTTATTTTCAAAGGAGATAATTTCTACTAATTTAAAATGTGGAGTGTCACAGAGGTACTTGATAAAGCAAGCTCTCTGTAAGAAAAAAATATATAGTTTAGGAGAGATAATTATTTGAAAGATAATCATTATAAAAATAATCCCAAATGCTTCAGTACTAGATACCTGGTGATTTCTCAAATATTTGATTGTGAAAACATCCCCATTAGATCAGTAAATTCAGTGGTATTAGAATTATTCTTGTCTTAGTACTCAGGAACTGGAACACCTGAATCAAAGATAACTGTGTAAGTTGGAAACAAAAAAGGAAGGAAGGAAGGAAGGAAGGAAGGAAGGAAGGAAGGAAGGAAGGAAGGAAGGAAGGAAGGAGGGAAAGAAGGAAGGGGAAAAGGAATGAGGAAAGGAAGGAAAGATAGAAGATGGAAAGAACAAGGGAGGGAGGGAGGAATCAGGGAAGGAAGGAGGGAAGGGAGGGAGAAACAGGAGAGAGCTAGGGAGAGAGGGAAAAAGGAAAAGATGGGGTAGGAAGTGGGCAAGGGATGAAAAATAGAGAAAGGAAGGAAGAAGGACCAGAGCAGGGAGGGAAGGATGAGGAAGAAAACATGAGCAGTAAATGTCAAGAAACAAGTTTCTTTTGTATCTTGTTACACCTTGTGATATGGTTTGGACGTGTCTCCACCTGAATCTCATCATGCTTTTTATTTCCCACAATCTTCACATGTTGTGGGAGGATCTCAGTGGAAGGTAATTTAACCATGGGGGTGGTTACCCCCATGCTGCTGTTCTCTTGGTAGTGAGTTCTCATGAGATCTGATGGTTTTGTGAGAGGTTTTTTTCTCTCTTTGCTCAGCATTCTCCTTCTTGCCGCCATGTTAGGGATATGTTTGCTTCTCCTTCTGCCATGATTGTAAGTTTCCTGAGTCCTCTCCAGCCATGGGGAGCTGTGAGTCAATTAAACAACTTTCTTTAATGAATTACCAGTTTCAGGTATGTCTGTATTAGCAGCGTGAAAATGGACTAAAATATCCCGTCTATAATCATTCACGAGTAATGCAATGCACAAGTATTGGATAACTTGGTATGACTTCAAGGTGTGCAGTATATGAGAAAAATCCGGATTTTCTCACAAGGCCTTTCCTGTGCTAGCTGTGTGACAGGGTAATTTCCAGGCACCTTTCTCTCTATCTGTTCATCAGTAAGTGGAGGCGAATGATTCCTCCCTGTCCTAATTGATGTGTAGAGTAAGTGGGATATTTTGATGGTGCCCAGAACAGGGCTTCCTTTTAGTTAGTCTCTTATTTTAGTCCCTTGAACTTTTGGTACTTTTGCTTACATTTCAGAAATTGTCTTTGGTTGAACTTGAATATTGTCCATTTCATGGCCTCCTTCTCCCTTCTCAGAAGGCTCATTTCTTCTTCTGCCACAGCGGGATATTTATCTCTAAATAAATCTGCCCTTGTTTTAAACCCACATTGCTGGCTATTAGGTCAGATAATGCAAAAAGGGAGTAAAGCGTCAAAAAACAAAAAACAAACCAACAAAAACCCCTCAATATCATTGTGGTTTGTTAGTTTGTTTCTTAAAATGAATTTATTCTGTTTCATGAAATAAGTATTTCATTTATAATGTCTGTTTACCCATATTTTTTGCATGCAATGTTAGAGGAAAGAATAGTTCCATCTCTGTGACATAAATATTTCAAATATTCCAAAATATACAATCAAGTCATTTGTTTGTTTGAGACAGAGTCTTGTTCTCTTTGTCTGAGACACAGTCTCGCGCTGTCACCAGGCTAGAATACAATCGCATAATCTCGGTTCACTGCAAGTGCCAACACCCTGGTTCAAGCACTGCTCCTACCTCGGCTCCCAAATAGCTGGGATTTCAGGCACACACCACCATAACAAGCTAAGTTTTGTATTTTTAGGAGAAATAGGGTTTCACCATGTTGGCCAGAATAGTGTCAATCTCCTGACCTTGTGATACACCCACCTTGGTGCCCCGAAGTGCTGGGATTACAGATGTGAGAAATCATGTATTTTAATTATGTACTCATGCAAGGAAATATTCAGATTTTCTTAAAAATGTATAGTCTTTTTTTTGTTTGTTTTATTTTCTATTCCAGCCCAAAATATTGAAATTATCTATGAATAAATTTACACATAAGCAGTCTCTAAAACAATTTATATTGTTTACAATTTGATTCAGCTAATGTTTGAGTAAATATGTTCCAAGTGCTGTATTATGAGATATGTGGAGAAGAAACCTACATAGTTTTTGTCCTTCATGAGTTTATTTATAGTGAAGGCAGCATATACAAATGGTTAATTAAAATTCATTGCAAAAATAGTACTTCTATGCCAGAGATGGTAAAGGCAAAGTAGTGATTCATTAAACCTTAGAGGATGAGGTTACACATTTTTAGGGATGAGGCATTTTGTTTCAAAGTTAAAGGCTAATGAAAATGTTAACAGGCCCAAAATGTAGGAAAGACCCTAATCTAAAAGAACATGAGGCAAGGCATAAAACATCAAAATTAAAAACTCATATACACAACATGCAATTTTTTTTTTTTATTTGAGGAGGTGCAGAAGCAGAATTGTCAGCATTTGATGGACAGAAAAGAGGAAGAATTCTTGCTAGAAATTTGAGTCTTGTTCTTAAAATGCCTTTGTTGGCATAAGAAAGTAGCCTTGTTTTGTAATAGAGAATGGTAACCACTATAATTACAATGACTAGTCACTAGCATAATTTGTTTTGGAAAAGAGACAAGAGGTATGAAGAGAAAGTAAAGTTAAGGAAGATATGATAAATGTAGAAATAAATTACATATTTTATAAAGAAAAAAGCATAGATTTTGTTTTTAAAAACTACACCTTGATAATCACAATTAAAATAGTTTAAAAATTCAAAGGAAGAATTAGTAAATTGGAATGGAGTCATAAAAAAAGAGAAAATGCATTATAAAGGAACTCACCAAAAAATGGAAGACAGAGAAAAACTAGGCAAACCCTCAAGCAGAATGTTAGAGAAATATTAATAAATATGTTATGGGAGATGTCTGTTTGTGTTTGAAAAGATAGAAGAGTAACATATGAAGAGTTAAAGGAAAATATGACTTCTCTGTGCAAAAATATACACCATACAATCAGATTTAAATATTCGACAGTCAATACAATAAATAAAAAGAACTAAAATAAAGGAAAGTAAAGCCAGCTACGGGACAACAACAACAACAAATAACTAATCATAAAGAAATGTCAATAAGATTGACAGTCAGATTCTTATCAGCAACAGTAGAACCCGTTTAAATAGACTCATATTGCAACGTGTTCTAAAAGGAAACTTTCAACCTGTAAGCATATGCTCAGTTAAACTGTTTCTCAATAATGGTAAAATAAGTACTTTGGGGACATACATAACTGAAATATTTGCAAAACAAACTCGATTTTTCATAAAACATACTAAAATATATACCTTATATAAAAAAACAACAAAACTCAGTAATAGGGAAACAATGACCCCAGAATTTGTCAATTTTTTTTTTTTTAAGGTGCAAGCTACCAAAACATTTCACTCAAAAACTTCACCAAAGTTTTTCAGGTAAGTTAAAGCACACAAAATGATTCTTGGCAGCAGTGGTAGGGTGATTCTGAGGCTGCCATTTTGTGAGGAAGCCCAGGCCACATGTGAAGGCTATCTACATGTAGATACTTCCATTGATAGCCTGCTTGAGCCTAGTGTTCAGTATGTTTCGGTCCATATGCATGACATGTAAATGTCTTGATATTATTGTTATCATGACATTTATTTACATGATATGTAAATAAAGAAGATTCCACCAAATTCTGGCTCCCACCCATCCGAGTTACACAAGACTCTTTGAAACTTATCAGCTAAACTTCCAGACTCCATGGAACAGAGACAAGCTATTTCTATACCTTGATTGAATTATAAAAATCTGGCAAACATTAGCATAATAAAATAGTTATTGTTCTGTGCTATGCAGTTCTGGAATAGTTTGTTATATGGTGATGGAGACCTCATCAGTTGTTTAGTAATCAGTATCTGTCATTTTAGAGAAGTATGCATGGACACGCCAGGATAGTTCAGGTTATGTCAGTGGAAAATGAAATATTTTATACACAGGACAGTAAAAGGTTTAAATCCCACTAGATTTATTTATTTTTTTTAAGTTTACATGTAAGCATTATATAAGAACAGACCTCCTTCTATAACCAAACAGTATGTGCTCTTGCTGCCTTACTCATAGGTTGTGTGACCTATGTCTTTAAGCCATTGCATCTCACCATGCTTTTCGCCATAAAGACATCTTCCATTAAGCTAACAGATGTCATAGATTTTGTTTGTTTGTTTTTGTTTGAGATGGAGTCTCACTCTGTCAACCAGGCTGGAGTCCAGTGGCAGTATCTCAGCTCACTGCAAGCTCCACATCCTGGGTTCATGCCATTCTCCTGCCTCAGCCTCCGGGAGTAGCTGAGACTACAGGTGCATGCCACCACACCTAGCTTTTTTTTTTTTTTTTTTTTTTTTTTTCAGTAGATACAAGATTTAACTGTGTTAGTCAGGATGGTCTCAATCTTCTGATCTCATGATCCACCCATCTCAGCCTCCCAAGGCAGAGATCTTTCACCTAAAACATAACCTGCTAAAATAATGTATGCACCAGAGTTCTCCAGAAAATCAGAAACAAATGAAAAGATTTTTAATCAACCATTGACTCATGAAATTACAAAGAGTGAGAAATCCGATGATCTGCTGATGTACGCAAGCTGGAGACTCAGGAATGCCAGAAGAATGGTTTGAAGCCTCAGAAGCAGAGATCATGATGTAGATTCCAGTCAGAGTCTAATGATCTGTGAACCAGAAGCATAAAGGCCAGGAGAAAATCTATGTCCTGGCTCAAGTTTCAGGCAGAGGGAGACCAAACCTAATCTTCCTCTGTGGTTGTTGTTTTAATCAAGCTTTTCCTCTGTGGTTGTTGTTTTAATCAAGCTTCCAGTGGATTGCATGATGCCCACTCACCTTGGATCGGGCAATCTGCTTTACCTGAATCCAAATGCTTTTCTTGAAACCATTTCTTGAATGCTTGAAACTCCTCTTGAAACTTCCTCCAAGACACACTGAGACATGTTTCACCAGATATAAGGCCATCCCACAAACCAATCAAGTTAATACACAAAATTAACCATCACAGATGACTCAATTCCCAAGCAAAGCTTTAAGGGGTTCCTATTAGTCCTAAATACTGGCCCTGTACAACAACAACAACAAAATTTAAATAGCAAAAATGCACTGTTAACACTGGCATGAATAGTAGATTATATCAAAGAGATTTTTAAAACTGTCATGAAGCATTTTTTTTTTAATTAAGCTTTGCTTAAAACATTCAAGACATAGAAATGTATACTGATGGAAGAGAGTTGTTTCTTTTCTTTTTTTTTTTTTTTTCTTTTTCTTTCGATGGAGTCTCTGTCAGAGTAGGAGAGTTTTTCAGCTCCCACATATGAATGAGAATATGCAATATTTGTCTTTCTGTGCCTAGCTTATTTTCTTTACCATAATGATCCGCAGGTCCACCCAACTTTCTGCAATGACAACATTTCTTTATGTTTAAATGCTGAGTAGCATTCTGTTGAGTATATACACCCCATTTTCCTTATCCATGTATCTGTTGGTGGACTCTTAGTTGATTCAATCTCTTTATTATTGTGAATAGTGCTGCAATAAACATGTGAGTGAAGTTATCCCTTTGAAGTGTTGACTTCTTTTTCTTTGAGTAAATACCCAGTAGTGGATTTGCTGGATTATATGGTAGTTCGATGTTTAGTTTTCTGAGAAAAATTCATGATGTTTTCAATAATGGCTGCACTATCTGCTAGCACATTGATAAAGAGCATATATTTTGTAGCAAGAATGTGTTTATTTTAGTGTCAATTTCTATCATAAATTGTTTAGGCCAAAAGAGAAATGAAGTGAAATGTATATGTCTTGCTTCCATTCTTCCATAAATAGTGAAAAATATTCATTTCAGGAGAATGAAGCAAAGAGAAACAAAACCACTCCATATTTATATGATTTTGTCCAGAGTTATAGAAAACTTCAGCATGGATAGTGAGATGCCGCTTAGCCAGCAAGCAACCTTCCCTTACAGCTATCCAACCCAGGGTCTGGCCACTCCTCACCAGGATTTGAAGACACATGTCTTGCTTGATTGCTGTTAATACTGACTTAAGCTACCAAATCCACTTGGTTAAACCCCACATACCCTCCCATGATTTCTCAATAATGTTTAAGGGATTATTATTGGCTACTGAGAGAGTTTTCTGAAAAGCTTTCCAGCTAGTTTTCTGAAGAATACAAAACACCCTACAAATTCACCAGGAAAAATCACCAAGACATAAGGAACTCTAGTAGTCTTTGACCAAAGGTATGTATAACTTGGTTGAATTCATGTTCATCTTGCCAGAATCTTTTTCTAGATATCCAACCTCCAAAATAACTCACAATTCTAAGGCAGCAAAACAAGGTGGTTCTAAATGGTTGAGACCAGTAGCTTTAGGTAAAAGGGCATCTCAAACCACAGTAACAGGAACCTTCCCACAGAACCTCTATAGGAGCACCTGTCCCTTCCATTAATATAAAAGGAATCTTTTCTTATTCCAATTTTGTGTCCAAAATATCATCCAGTCATTTCACAAATGCATTTATTCACCTCTTCAATATGAGGTATTTTCTCTTATCCTTCATGCTTTTTCTTTTTCTTTTCTATTTTTTTTTTAATCACAATGTACACAGCTCATATTAGTTCAGTGTTTACACATCATTTATTATTCAGGACAATGCCATACATTTTTGATTAGTGATTTCCCTTTTCTTTTTTTCACACTCTCACTTTGAGCTTTTTTTTTTTTTCTTTTTTTTTTTAACATATTAGTCATTTTCTGATGTTTCCCCTGAGGTTTAAACTTCATTTTCCAATTCTTATTTGCTAGGATTTCATTTTCTGCCGGTTTAGCTTCCCTTAAATCATAGAATAATGTTTAATTTTTAAAACCTGACCTGTTTTTATGATTTCTTCTATCTCACTTGCTTAGTTGTATGCTTTCTTAGAGTAATACACCTTAGGCTGGATTTTGCAGAAAAGGAGCAACTAGCTGGATTATTAGGAAGTAGAATCTTTTCTATCAAAAACCAAAATTTAAAGGAAGTGATTCACATGCGGCATGAATTGCAACTTACACAATTACTTGACACAGTAAAACATTGGGAAATGTGTCTAATGTGTATCCCAGGAGTATTTCCCAATGCATATAAATGAGTTTAGGGACCAGACTCTGCATACATTTCTATTTTATTTATTTATTTTTAATGATTATGCTCCTCAGTTCTGGTGAACACTCAATTAACTTACCTGGAAGGTAAAGATCTTACCTGGATTAGTTGTTGAAGGTGCTGCAGCATTAACTCTGGTTTTCAGCAACAGGTGATGCTCTCTTTCATGAACTTTGTTCCTGGATGACATGAATTCTGCTCCTTTTTTTCTTTTTTTCTTTTTTTTTTTGGTCAGGCTGTGGTTGCTATATTTTAAAAATTTATTTTATTTTATTACTATTTATTTACTTATTTCAACAGCCTTTGGGGTACACATGGTTTTTGGTTACATGGATGAATTATATAATGGTGAAGTCTGAGATCTTAGTGCACCTGTCACCTAAATAGCGTACATTGTACCCGATAAATAGTTTTTTATCCTTCACCCCCCCTCACTTTTTTAGTTATGGTCTTCCTTTTTTCAATAAAATCTGGCAACTGGATCCGTGTCACACACACCTTCATTTGAAACTCTAAACTCTCTCATCTCCCAGGCGCTGCAGTAATTCATCATGTTGAGAAGATGGGATAGTGATATTTAATGGATATCCACAAGAATCACTTAACTGACTCCACAATCTTCGATAGACTTTCCATTTTGTTCTTTTTTCAGGGGGCAGGAGAGTGATATTTTTCTTCGTATTCTTTTTATATATTTATTTTCTTCCAACTTTTATTTTAGGTTCAGGGTTACATGTGCAGGTTTGTTATATGGGTAAATTGAGTGTCAGAGGAATTTGGTGTACAAATTATTTCTCCAGCAGGTAATTAGCATAGTATTCAATGGATGGTTTTTCAATCTTCTCACTCCTCCCACCTCCCACCTCCCACCCTCAAGTAAGCCCCAGAACTTATTGCTCTCTTTTTTGTTTCCATATGTGCTCAATGTTTAGCTCCCACTTACAGTTAAAAACGTGGCATCTGTTTTTCTGTTTCTGTGTTAGTTTACTTAAGATACTGACCACCAGCTGCATTCATGTTGCTGCAAAGAACATGATTTTGTTCTTTTTTTATGGTTGCATAGTATTACATGATGCATGTGTACCACATTTTCTTTATCCAGGCTACCATTGACGGACATCTAGGTTGATTCCATGTCCTTACTAGGGTGAATTGTGTTGCAATGAGCGTACATATGCATATGTCTTTTTGGTAGAATGATTTATACTCATTTGGGTATGTACCCAGTAATGAGATTGCTAGGTCAAACAATAGTTCTATTTTAAGTCCTTTGAGAAATCTCCAAACTGCTTTCCACAGTGGCTGCTGGTGGGAATGTAAACTCATTCAGCTATTATATTATTTATATCTTCATATTTTATGTCTGCAAATTACTCATAGTTCTTTAAATAAATTGTTTATTGTCTGCCTTTCCAACTCATCCATAATTTCCATGAAAGGGACAAAATAAGTTTCTTCATCTGTCACTGTCCTCCATCACCCCAGGATGAGGCTGTCTAGTTGCAGAAAAACAAGCTCAGGGCTCCCACTGGTTCTACATTATGGTGAGTTATATAATTATTCCACATATATTATAATGTAACAATAATAGAAATAAAGTGCACAATAAATGTAATGTGCTTGAATTACCCCCAAACCATCTCTAACCCTCCCCTGGCCCATGGGAAAATTGTCTTCCACAAAATCAGCCCTTGGTGCCAAAAAGGCTGGTGACCCCTGATCTAGATGAAATAGATAAATTCCTTAAAAAGACATAATGAACCAAATCTCACCCAAGGAAGAATACTTAATAGAATACACCTATTCAATAAATTAAATCAATAATTAATGCCTTCCAAAAATTATAATCAGATTTCCTGACTTCTTGTGGCCCTTAACTGGGTTTGAATTTGGGAGGGGTTTAGGATGCTTAATGAATAAACAGAAATAACATAATGCAAAAATATTTTGTGGAAGCAAGGAGGGCACTGTATAGCAGCAGCCAAAACGGAGTCATGGACCTATGAAACTATGCAAAGTGGGAAACAGGATAAAGTGAAGACACAGCTTAAAAAGGGACACTCTGAAAAATACAATGAGACAAGAAATGCAATAGGAATTTTAGCAAATGCAAAAATGGGACACCTAGTTAGATTTGAATTTCACTAAACAATGAATAGTATAGTATGTTCTAAATAATACTTGGTACTTATTCTTCCTAAGAACATGTTTGTTCTTTATCTGAAATTCAAACTTAATTGGGTGACTCTACATTTTTCTGGCAATGGTTGTATTTCTCTTTCCAAGCAATTGAAGCAAGGGTGAGGCAAATTTTATTCTGAAGTTCAGAGTCTGGGGAAGAGGACTGAGGGATGAAGGAAAGAGGTAAGAGAGGCTGTGGAGAAACATGATGCTTGCTGGCTGCCATGTTTGTATTTTTGATTGAGATCAGCTCATTCATTAGTTGAGTGGGAAATTTGTTTTAGTAAGGTGAGGATCCTCAGACAAGTAAAACAAGTTTAAATAATAGTCCTGGCATACACAAGTGAAATTCCAAGAAGATTCCTCAAATCACCAGGAGTCCTGGATTATGAAATCCATGGGTTAACATGACTATGTGAATGTCTCATAGAATCTCAGTTCAATTCAGCAAATGTTTATAAAGACCTCCTCTTTCATTACTCTCTACATGCTTTTCAGAGAGAAGATAAATATGCATTTCTTAATCTTTAAAAAAAGAAAAGGAAAAAATAAGTGAGAGAAAAACTGACAACCTAGTGGGAAGAAAGCTGCAAAAACAGATAGTCAATAGAATATGGTGATATTTCCTTTGTAGGCACTTGCAACAGGAGGCTTTCATATAGCAAAGTCATTCGTTGTGAAGACTGAACATGGAAGACTATAAACAGTGGAATGTGTCTGCTTTCCCTGCCTTCAGATATGCTCTTTTGAAGTTCTCTGTCCGGTCTCTGAATAATCACATGAGGCCAAGTTCTTAGCTTTCTGGTGGCAATAATAATAATGGCCAGTCCTGATTTCCTAGTTTAAAAAATTCAACCTCATATCCAATTTAACACCCCCTAATTTCCCTTCCTAATTCTGAGCTGACTCACTTGCGGTGCTGGGGTGGGGAGATTAAAAAGGGGAGATAAATACATGGAATCTCTCACTGATCCACAACGCTGTCCTCTTCCCTTGGCTCATAGAGGCTATTGAGGCACTTGGTATGGCAGCTCTTGCATGAGACACATTGGGGAGTTTTGGGGAAGGCCAAACCACACACTGTCTCCAGTGATCATGACAAATAGGATACCCAGACTTTCTTGTCACTTGAAATAGCCAAAGGGCAGCTTGCTCTATTGCTACCTGGTTTCACTCTTTCTTCACCTGGAAACTCTCCCTAGTTCCATACCTCCTGGCTTGTATTAGTAGGAGTACTCCAGAAAAATACAGACATAGAGCCAATAAAATATACACATATATATATACACATATATATATTTACACACACACATATATATGCACATATATATATGGGTTTAGGTATATATATATCGGTTTATATATATGAGCATATATATGAGTTTATATACATATGAATATATACGTGGGTATATATGAGGATATATATGTTGGGCTGTATACATATGAGTATATATATAAAATACACATGGGATATATATATCATACATAGATATATGTACAGTTACATATATATGGGTATGGGAGTGCATATATATGTGTGTGTGTATATATATAATGTCTGAATTCTTATTGGTGAGTAGTCACTGGACCATATATAGAGAGAGACCTAGATGATAGATATGATAACTGTATCACATGTATACATATATAAAAATCTCTTCATATATATGTTTTTATATATCTTATTGGTTCTATAATACAGATTTAGACATATATAAAGAGAGTTGGCCTTTGGTATCTGTGCATGATTGGTTTCAGGATCCTTCAAGGATACCAAAATCAATGACTACACAAATCCTTCCTATGAAATGGTGTCGTATTTGCATGTAACTACACACATTCTCCAGCATACTTTAAATCATTTCCATATTACTTATGATCCCTGATACATGTAAATGATATGCAAGTAAGCATTATACTTCATTTTTAAAATTTATTATTGTTCTAATTGTTGTAGTGCTATTATTTTTTAAAATGGATTTAAAACACGGTTGGTTGAACCCATGTATGCAGAGCCCACAGATAAAGAGGTCCCACTGTATTTGTTTTGTTTGTTTCTTGAGACAGAGTCCCAGTCTGTTGCTCAGGCTGAAGTGCAGTGGCACGATCTCAGCTCACTGCAACCTCCATCCCCCAGGTTCATGTGATTCTCATGCCTTAGTGTCCTGAGTAGCTGAGATTACAGACAGGCGCCACCATGTCCGGCTAATTTTTTGGGGGGTTTTAGTAGAGAGGAGGTTTCACCATGGTGGGCAGGCTGGTCTCTAACCCCTGGTCTCAAGTAATCCTCCTGCCTTAGCATCCCAAAATGTTGAGACTACAGGTGTGAGTCACTGCATCCAGTCAAGGTCTAGCTGTATTTAATATACAGGTAGATGATATCTCTATATACCTACGTAACTATCTGCCTATCTATCTATCTATCTATCTATCTATCTATCTATCTATCTATCTATCTATCTATCTATGTATCTATCTATCTATCAATCATCTATGTATTAATAGATTTATTATGAGAAATCGGGCTACACAATTATGAGCTGAGGAGTCCCATGATCTGCCTTCCGCAAGTTAGAAACTCAAGAAAATCTCTGGTATAATCTGAACCAAGACTAAACACCAGAAAAGCCATGAGAACCAAGTGAAAATCTTAACTCAAGGGTGGCAGCAGCCTCATGTCCTAGCTCAGGCAGGTAGTCAGGGAGCGAAAAGAGAAAACTACTTCTTCTTCTGCCTTTTTGTTTTACTGAGACCCTCAACAGATTGGCTATTTCCCACCCACATTGGAAGAGGTCATCTACATTATCAATTCCATAGATGCACATGCCAATCTCATCCAGAAACACACTCACAGACACACCCATAATCATAAGCACCCTGTGGCCCAGTCAAGTTGACATAAAATTTACCATCACAGTGCCCTGCAAGGGAAAGACATAAGGTATGCTGATGCATACATAGGCAGGTGCTTCACAAGAAATGAGATATCATTATCCTTCCTTTGATGTGGAGTTCTCCAAATTATCTGATTATCTTCTGCCTCTCTTACTTGGTTTGGGAAGGGAAGGATGGTACCCATTTTGGTGCAGAAGGAAATGTCGTAGTTCTCCTTACCAAACCAAAGTCTATACCTCGTCATCTTCTCTCCAAATCTGTTGCACTTTATTTATGTATTTATTTTATTTTATTTAAAAAATTTCTTTAGAGACACAGTCTCATTCTGTCACCTGGGCTGGAGTGCACAATCATAGCTCACTGCAACCTCAAACTCCTGAGCTCAATCTCCCACGTTAGCCTCCTGAGTTGCTAAGACCACAGATGCATACCAGAGAAACTGGTTAATTTTTTGTTCGTTTGTTTGTTTTTGGTAGAAAATAGAGACTCACTATGTTGTCCAGGGAGGTCTTGAACTCCTAACTTCAAGAAATTCCCCTGCCTCAGCTTCCTAAGCTGCTGGGGTTACAGGCAGGAGCCATTGCACTTGGCTCTCTGTTGCATTTTTAACTTGGGGCAGAAACAGTAGTAATGAGTGAAGTACAGGCTTTCAGGGGATAACCATTTCTCAACTCTGTGCCAAGAACAAATATTTGAATTGGTTTAAAAGGATAGTGACATAATTTGATATGTACTGTGGTAAATCTATCTTGATCTTCTGTGATGTTTTCTTTCCCATTTTTGGTCTGTTTTAGAGTGAATAGGAGGTTCTGTACTAGCCTATCAGATGTAAGCAATACATTTTTAGATTAAATTGGAGAAACAACTTATATCTTAGCAAAATTGTCTCTTCCTCTTCATGAAAATGGTTTAACACTTTATCTTTTTCACATTTATTTGTATATTATTTGTATTAAATTCTCATGGAGGCTAATTTTTAAATGCCACATATTTAGTGACTTAAAACAACAGAAATTATTATCTCAGAACTTTGGAGGCCACATGTCCAAAATCAAGGTGTGAGCAGGGCTGTGCCCCCTCTGGAGGCCCCAGGGAATGATTCTTCCTTCCTCTTCCAGGTCTGGGTGGTTCAGGTGTTCCTTGGCTTGTGGCCAAGTCTCCCCTATCTCTGCTTCCGTCTCCAGGTAGCCTTTTCTCTTTTGTCTTTCAAAAGGACACCTGTCATTGGATCTAGGGCCCACCTAGATGATCCAAGTTAATCTCATCCTCAGATCCTCACCATAATTGCATCTTCAAAGACGTTTTCTCAAATAAGCTCATATTCACAGGCTCCCGAGATTATGATAGGGACATATCTTTTGGGGAGACACCATACTGCAGCCTTCAACAATGCTTCCTGACTTTCTTTTAAATTGTGTGTTTATTTTCTGTGTGTGCTCCATTCACCGAACTGATGACACAAATATTCTAAACAGCTTTTGGCCCTCAAATAAGCTAGCTTTCTGTACTCTTATGCCTAGTGGTACCCTGGAATCAGCTATCTTATTTACTTTCTTCACTATTAATATCTTTATATGATGTCATTCATTAGGTCTCTGTAGAGACAGTTCCTCTCCTCCACAAACAAAGCAAACAAAATCTTCCTGCAACTCTCTATACTGGTTTAGAAACCCAGATCATCACCCCATTTTTTTTAGATGGGTCTCACTCTGTCACCCAGGCTGGAGTGCAGTGGCGCAATCTTGGCTCATTGCACCTCTACTTCCTAGGTTCAAGCAATTCTTCTGCCTTGGCCTCCAAGTAGCTGGGACTACAGGAGGCCCCCACCACTCTAGCTAATCTTTTTGGACTTTTAGTATAAACAGGTTTCACTATGTTGGCCAGTCTGGTGTGGAACCCCTAACCTCAAGTGACTCCCCTGACTCAACCTCCCAAAGTGCTAGGATTACAGGTGTGAAGCATCACTCCTGGCCTTTCGTTCCTCCCTTCCTCCCTCCCTCCCTCCTTCCCTCCTTCTCTCCCTGCTTTCTTTCTCTCTTTCTTTCTTTCTTTCTTTCTTTCTTTCTTTCTTTCTTTCTTTCTTTCTTTCTTTCTTTCTTTCTTTCTTTCTTTCTTTCTTTCTTTCTTTCTTTCTCTCTCTCTCTCTCTCTCTCTCTCTCTCTCTCTCTCTTTCTTTCTTTCTTTCTTTCTTTCTTTCTTTCTTTCTTTCTTTCTTTCTTTCTTTCTTTCTTTCTTTCTTTCTTTCTTTCTTTCTTTCTTCTTTCTTTTGACAGGGTCTCTGTTTGTTGCTGAGGTTGGAGTGAAGTGCTGTGATCATAGCCCACTGCAGCCTCAACCTCCTGGGCTCAAGGGATCCTGCTACATTGCCCAGGCTGGTCTTCAATGCCTGAGCTCAAATGATCCTCTCACCTCAGCCTCCCAATTAGTTGGCATTACAGGCACATACACATCACCATGTCTGGCTATTGTTATTGTTTTCTGTTTTTATGTATTTATTTATTTATTTAGAGATGACGTCTCACTATGTTGCCCAAACTGGTCTTAATCTCCTGGCCTTAAGCAACCTTTCTGCCTGGCCTCCCAAATTGCTGGGATTATAGGTGTGAGCCACTGTACTTGGCCAATCATCACTTCTTAACCTGTTTCCTTCCCCCACTAGACTGTAAGTTCCCTGAGGGCTGGTGGACATCTTTTTTTGCAATAATGCCTGCCCTCTCACTCAGGAACAGCCTTGTTACAAAATAGCACCACATATGCTACAGAGGAGCCATTGAATAAAGTAACAAATGTCCTACTTTATTCTTTACATTTCAGATTTAATTTAGAGATATAAAATCCTGTTTTGAATGCAGTTTATTTTTTCTTCTGACATGGTAGGCTATTTAAGAGCTGTTTGCATACCCTAGATAAAGTCTCCATTCTTTTGTTCTGCATTTAAAAAAAAAAAAAAAAAAAAAAAAAAAAAAAAAAAGTTTGTCTTCCTCATCTTGAACAAGGTGGTACTTGTCACCAGGCTGGTGGAGGGAAGTTCCCAAAGCCTCACTGCTTGACAGCCACTCCAACCTGGGCTGCAGGGCAGCTTGCCATGACAGCTTTGGGCGCTCTCTGTCCCAAGCAGCTGTTGCCTCATAGTTTTTAGCTGTCTTAGCTTCCTCCTACTCTGTCAGTCTGTTTCCCTACTTTTCTGAGCACATCTAAAATAAATTTTTTAAAAAGTTACTCTCAGATGCAGAGCATGCATACTTACCAGGGCTCATTTTCTTAGCCCCCACCTACAGCGTTATAGTTAGGGTCAAATTATCTCTCACGATATACAGCACTGCTGGAAGCTTACCAACTGATTCTGGAACCTGCACCTTCTCCCTGGATGTAGATAAACAGAACCAGGTGTGCAGAAACAGGTGAGAGATGCTTTGGGCTGAGGACAGACCAGTGTTACGCTCTGGAGAGTTGGAAAATTTCTGTACATTTTATTTATTCGGGAGTTTGTAGATATTTGTATGTTTATTCTGGCGCTATTCACAATAGCAAAGACTTGGAATCAACCCAAATGTCCATCAGTGACAGACTGGATTAAGAAAATGTGGAACATACACACCATGGAATACTATGCAGCCATAAAAAAGATGAGTTCATGTCCTTTGTAGGGACATGGATGCAGCTAGAAACCATCATTCTGAGCAAACTATCCCAAGAACAGAAAACCAAATACCGCATGTTCTCACTCATAGGTGGGAATTGAACAATGAGATCACTTGGACACAGGACGGGGAGCATCACACACCGGGTTCTATTGTGGGGAGAGGGTAGGGGGGAGGGATAGGATTAGGAGATATACGTAATGTAAATGATAAGTTAATGTGTGTAGCACACCAACAGGGCACATGTACGCATATGTAACAAACCTGCACGGTGTGCACATGTACCCTAGAATTTAAAGTATGAAAAAATATAAAAAAGAATGCTTGTGATTTTTGCACATTGATTTTGTATCCTGAGACTTTGCTGAAGTTGCTTATCAACTTAAGGAGATTTTGGGCTGAGACAATGGGGTTTTCTAAATATACAATCATGTCATCTGCAAAAGGGGACAATTTGATTTCTTCTTTTCTGAACTGAACACCCTTTATTTATTTCTCTTGCCTGATTGCCATAGCCAGAACTTCCAACACTATGTTGCATAGGAGTGGTGAGAGAGGGCATCCCTGTCTTGTGCCACTACTGCGGATATACCCAAAGGATGATAAATCATGCTGCTATAAAGACACATGCACACGTATGTTTATTGTGAAAGTATTCACAGTAGCAAAGACTTGCAATCAACCCAAATATTCATCAGTGACAGACTGGATTAAGAAAATGTGGCACATATACACCATGGAATACTATGCAGCCATCAAAAAGGATGAGTTTGTGCCCTTTGTAGGGACATGGATGCAGCTGGAAACCATCATTCTTAGCAAACTATCACAAGAACAGAAAACCAAACACCGCATGTTCTCACTCATAGGTGGGAACTGAACAATGAGATCACTTGGACTCGGGAAGGGGAACATCACACACCGGGGCCTATCACGGGGAGGAGTGGGGGGAGGGATTGCATTGGGAGTTATACCTAATGTAAATGATGAGTTAATGGGTGCAGCTCACCAACAGGGCACATGTATACATACGTAACAAACCTGCACATTGTGCACATGTACCCTAGAACTAAAATTATATAAAAAAATAAAAAATAGAAATAAAAATAAATTAAAAAAAGAACTGCTATCTTCATTAAAAAGAAAGAAAGAAAGAAAGAAAGAAAGAAAGAAAGAAAGAAAGAAAAAGAAAGAAAGAAAGAAAGAAAGAGAAAAAGCAGCAAATGCTTTTTGCCAAAAAAGCATTTTGCCAAATGTTATGGTGCTAGTAATGAAAGAGCCAGGTGGGAAGGGCTTCTGGCAGAGCCTCTGGCCAACCTGTGCCCTGGGAAGCACTCACAGTGGGGTGGAGACACAGAAGTTTGCAGGGGTTGCAGTGGGGAGGAGCTAGGCCCTGCGCTTTCCTGGATGGTACCTGGACTTCAGGCTGTAAGGTAGGAAGCACACTAGAGGACTTCTGGCCTTGTGGAGAGTACCTATTTCCCACTTTTTTTTTTTTTTTTTTCCTTTTCACCCAATAAAACCCTGCTTCATTCACTCTTCAAATGGTCTGTGAGCATAAAGTTTCATGGCTTTGTGACATGGCTTTAGCTGAACTAAGGAAAAGTCCCACAACAATAACATGGAAGAGTTTCTGTAAAAATGTGCAGAGATGGTTAAGATATGTATAAAATGAAAGTATACTGATTGATACAGATATCCTGTAGTTAACACAAAACTTACCCAGATGTTTTGTGGAAGTTCAAGTTAGAGTTGTAGGGAAGGTATGGAAATAGATGTCAATTGGAAATGACCCTAATAATGATAGAAATCATGTATCTATCAGAAAAAGGCAAAGAAGTGATGGTGAGCAGCAAGGATGAATCTTTTATTTTATAATAGAATGTAATTTAAACGTAGAACTCTTGAAATTCATAGAAATGTACAAAGAAAATAATCAGCATTATCTTAACAGCCTAAAAATAACTAATATTAATTATTATACAATTTAATGATGTGATGCCTAGTCCGTTTTCCTCCTGCTAAATGTATTTTAAGTGGTGTGATTGAGTAACTAAAGGGAATGGTGTCATTTAAGGTACTTCAAAGCCAATAGTAAAAAAGATATTTAAAATGAAAGACAAATATAGTTTAAAATTTAACTTAATATCCAGTGTTTGTGTGTGTATGTTTGTATGAAAATCTGAACACCAGTAAAATAAAAGAGTGTGATGTGATTTGCATGAGAAATTCAAAAATAATTTGAATAGGAAATTAAATAGGACTTCACCTTCCCCTTGAAAACATGTTTTGAAGGCAAATTGTTAATGATTTGGTCCTACAAGTGCCCTTCAGGGAAACTCTATTTGCTTTACAAGGTATTGAACATGATTCGATTTAATCACTGTCTGAAAAGGACAATTGCTTATAAAAACATATTTTGGAAATGATCATTATTTAGAGGCTGATATTTAATAAAATAATAATATTTCACTTTTCCTGTGAGCCTACTGCCATATCATGTATATAAATAAGCATTATTCACAGTGTGAGTTTTTTTAAAATAATATTTCTCCTTTCCTGTAAGCGTATTGCCATATCGTGTGTGTGTGTATACACACACGCACACACACACACACATATACATACACACATATATATATTTATTTATTTTGAGACAGAGTCTCACTCTGTCACCCAGTCTGGAGTGTAGTGGCACAATCTCGGCTTACTACAACCTCCTCCTCCTGAGTTCAAGTGATTCTCCTGCCTCAGCCTCCTGAGTAACTGGGATTGCAGGAGTGCACCACCATGCCCAGCTAATTTTTGTATTTTTTTTTAGTCGAGACGGGGTTTCGCCATGTTGGCCAGGCTGGTCACAAACTCCTGACCTCGGGTGATCCACCCTCCTTGGCCTCTCAAACTGGTAATCCAGGCATGAGCCAACATGCCTGGCCATTTATTTATATTTTTATATTTATAATTAAGTAAACTTTTCTTGTCTAATGATTTTTTCCCTTGAGAGAACTATCCTCCTAAAAATTAATATAATGACAAAATTTGTTTCCATTTTTTGATGATAACAGGACTTCAAATCATATGACCATAATACAAGCACAGATAAGATATGATATATGGTGTATCTGAAATTCTCTCTCATTTTTGCATTTAAGGGCTTCAAAGGTATACTACAGAAATATGGTCTCAATCCCACATGTCCTTATTCCTGATAAAACTGACGAGCATAGAAGCTATCCCTATTAGAATGTCCTTTGTTAAAATAATAAGATATATGCTCAATTAAAATGTGCCAGGCATAATCATAAGCATTTAACATGTATTATTATGTCGTTCATTGGCCACAGGTTGAGAAAAAAAAATCCATTATTTTCCCTATTTTACAGCTGAGGAAACCGAGGCATAGCAAAATTAAGTAGGGTGTCTGTTCACATGGGTAGTAAAAGGCGGAGCAGAGAGGTAAACTCAATTTATGCTACTCCAGTTTCTTTGCTTTTAAATTCCTGTATTTAGACCCAAACATATGCTCAGCACTGTACATAAAATAGTGCATGTGATAGGCGTGTATTATCTTTAATATAGATATGCATGTACAAGATGGAGATGCAGGAAGTCAAAATCATTATATTGCTTGTCTCCGAGCCAGGAAGCCATGCCTGCACCTGAATGTAATTGCCTTTGGAAGCCCATGGTCTTTCCTTGATGCCACATTTTCTCCATATGAATGGATGTGAACATCACAGAGAGTTCTTACCAAGCTCTACAGACATTGACACAAAACATTTCACAATGTTGAGAATGGGCTTTCAGACATTAAGCTACTCATTTGCTTTTGTACAATTCCCTTCATGAGCAAGAACATTCATTTACAAAGCAGCTCATTTAGCTATGTCACTGGAGCAAAAATAATGTGCATAGAGCTGATAAAGATGTTCTCTTTGACCCTGTTCTCAAGTTCAGGCTACTCAACCTTGCAGATATGAGCTCAGGACTGAGCACATAGGACTATATAGAGTTTTAGGATGTCTGATATAGTTCTCTTTTCCTCTCACCTTTTCGTGGACCTGTCAGTCTTTCATAAGGTCTTAACAATGGTCACTTTCTCCCATTATGAGAGAGAAAAGGACTACGTTTTGTAACATAATACTGCCAAAAAATTGAACAGCATTTTAACACAAGACAGAGAGACTCACTTGGCTGTGTTTACAATTAATTTTCACCTGGACAATGTAGACTGGTGTTATATGCCATATTTAGAAGTTAGTCCTTTATGCTCTCATAATTTTATTCCTAATATAACTGAAGACGTGGGATTTAGTAGCAGTGGGAATTATAGCCTCCCTCAAGAGGATACAGAAAGTCATTGTTTAACATTTACTCTGTATGTTAAATAATAATTTCACACTAAGAAAGTTTATTTATGAGGTGGAACAGAAGGGCAGTGTGCATGTAGCTTACCGAGCAACAAAGTAGTTACTGTGGTAACAATATTATTAAACAAATTAAAATGAATGTACTTAGTTAGACAGAGGGATCAAACATATACAAATAAAATATCCCATAAACAGGAAGATTTTGCTGTATTCTTGTTTCTGCTCAAGAGTCTGTGTTGATGAGCAGAATTACAAAAGGTCAACCAAACTGGTTGTGTAATAATAAAATTCAAGTAAATGATTTGGCCACAAAGGTCTTCCGTGAGCTGCACTTAGAGTATGAATACTATCACACTACAGAGGAGGACAAAAATTACATAACTAAAAGGTTAAAGTAAAGAAGATGTAATAGATTTCTGTGTCTTCCTTCTACAAATACCATTGGCGGGAAGAAAAGGTCTGTGGAGAGGAATGTGAGAAGAATAACAGATTTATGGAAAGGTCAATGGTACACTCAGAGAAGCTTTGTAGAGCGCCCGGAAATGTTTCCTCCCGGCAAAAGGAAACCAACCATAGCTATCCATCAATACCCCGATCCAGTGTGTACAGACCACATTCACAAGTGGATGTGGGCACAAGCTCCTGACTAATTTTGTCATAAAGCTACACTGTTAGCCTATGAGAATATGTTTTTCCTAAAATGTTTACCTCTGTAAATTAAGTACTCATTCAATAGTTTCAAACTTGTCTAAAATTATGCAAATGTTCGGTTATATTTTTATACTGAAGGTCATTCTATTGGGTCAAATGGTCCCCCCCACAAATACACACACACACACATACACACACACACACACACATACACACACTCTGAACCTATAAAAGTGGCCACATTTGGAAACAAGATTTTTGCAGACATAATCAAATTAATATGCTATCATCCTGGATCAGGGTGACCCTAAATCCAATGACCAGGATACTTCTAAGAGACAGAAGAGGAGACACAGACACAGAGGGAAAGTCTACCTGGAGATGGAGCCAGAGACTGGAGGGATGCAGCCACAAGCCTGGGATACCTAGAGCCCTCAGGAGCTGGGAGAGGCAGGAAGGATTCTCTCCTAGGGCCTCCAGTGTGAGTGCAGCCCTGAGACACCTTGATTTCTGACTTTTGGTCTCCAGAATGTTTGACCTTTTTTTAATTTTAATTTCAGTTTTTAATCCCACTCAGTTTGTGATGTATTGTTATTGCAGCCCTGGGAAATGAAGACAGTTCTTGATAGAACGCTGGACCAATATAATAATGAATGACTTTGAGTCTGATTAAGAAATAGAAGTTTTTCAGCAGGTACAAATTGATATAGGATTAAAATTGTTTCTTTTCCTGCCTTGGTGTTCCCTTTGGAAATATATTCAGGCAAATGCATTTGTCTGAATTAGATACATTTCTAATAACTGATCTTTCCTGTGGGGGTGTTATGAGCATTCAAATTCACATTTCTTGAGTCCCCCTGTGAAAACATAGTAAACAATTAGCCAAGAGATCTGGGAATAATATCGCAAAATCGTCACTGAATCTCTAAAGCCCCCTTAGAATGTGAAACTGAAAGTGGCATTGGGCATTGAAACCAATTTAATTGGGAAAGCAGCAATTCTCAAATTATTGGTTGCTTAAGAATCACTTGTACAATGCATTTAAAAGCAAACTATCACAGGGACCGAAAACCAAGCTCCGCATGTTCTCACTCATAGGTTGGAATGACAATGAGAACGCATGGACACAGGGTGGGGAACATCACAGGGAGGGGAAGTTCACACACTGGGGTCTATCAAGGGATAGGGGCCTGGGGGAGGGATAGCATTAGGAGAAATACCAAATGTAAATGATGAGTTGATGGGTGCAGCAAACCAACATGGCACATGTATACCTATGTATCAAAACTGCACATTTTTTGTGCACATGTACCCTAGAACTTTAAATATAGAAAAAAAATTGCAGATTCTGAATCTGCACGGTGATCCTCATTCTGTAAGTCTGCGGTGGTTCCCAATACCTGCATCTACGTGAGGATGGGGGTGGTCCCAAAGAAGCCAGTCCAATAGGATATGATTCTAGAGCCATTTCATGCTTATATCCCCATCCTGACACTTCATTACAGCTCCTAGGAAAGTTAACCATAACCCCTGGGCCTCAGTTTCCTCATCTGCAAAATAAGAAAAATATTAATACTAACACCTTGCATTGATACCAAGATTATATGAAATTTGAAAACGTACATACATATCCATCTATATATAACATAAAATTATATCGACTTTATAATATAAATGTAGGGTATAATTAACATTAATATAATATTCATGTTATATATAAATATGCAAGCATATATCACAAATATGTAAATAAATGTATTACATATGAAAATTTTTATAAACATAATGTATATGATATATATTTCTGAGCACAGTGTGGATGTCCTATTGAATCTGGCATAAACAGCACTTTTTATTTTTATTTTAATACTATTGTTTAAAGAGAACACTAGAACATCACAGAGAGCCTGTAATAAAAATCAGATTTTCTTCTTCCAATCCTGTCCTTTCAAATAACATCACCAACAAAGATACTTTATTTTACAAGCTTTATTTTTCATGCTTCATATTTTTAGAACTGCCTCATTTTTATGTGCATTACTGTTGTAAGGGAAAACAATCACGCAATGCTGCTTACTGAACATTTGGTCATACAATTTAAGACCCTGGTTCATTGTTAAGCTATGTAACTTGAGTGTGGTGTTTTCCTTCAAAGGACAGCCATGTATGAAGGAGACTATAGATGACATTATAAATATGACACTATTATTGGTGATATTTTAAAACAAATTATATTTTGAAGCCAAGTCATTTCTGAGTGATATACTCCAGCATCCTGAATTATTTCATGCACAGAAAATCAGCCTTTGCACTTTTTGTACCCTGCACATACATCTCAAAGACACTCAATCACTCTGCAATTGGAAACCATACATGAGAGCAGAGAAAATTCATAGACATTTAATATTTGTGGAGCACCCGCAGCAGATGGGATAGAGATAATCATTCGTAAGACAGACTGAACGCTGGTTCCCGGGAGAGTGATACCTTGATGGTGGAATAATGATAACTTTTCCAATAGCACTGATCCAAACGTGCTTTATCTTCATCAAGGTTGTAATTAGAGCCAGGCAGGTGGCTCAAGGACTGTTTTGCCTTGGAGTGGACGGAGGCATTAGGTGGGGGATGAGATGGGGAGACCGGTCTACAAGCTATGATTATGCTGCCTGGGTTAAAATGCGTGAGAATCCACCATCATGCTTCTTGTTATAGACACATGACTGAAGAGGCCAGAATGAATCAGCCTCCATCTCCCCATCCTGAAGATGCCTGGCCATTCATTCTGTTCAGGAGAGGAGAGAGTATCTCCTTGTACAAAGCTTCCAATCCACAGTCAATTCTGCAAGGGCCCTTCCTTTTTCTAACACTTTGCCAATTATTTTTTCCTTGCCTAGTAATTCAGTTCTACATTATCCTAGTTAAATAGAGTGACATAACTATATGGCTAGTCACGCATGGCATGACCATATGGCTAGACATGACTATGTGGCTTAAAGACAGTTATATTTTTTCCTGTATGTGTGTGTGTCTTTTTCTTTATATTATTTCAGGAGTCTAACACTCCTAGGTGCCAAGACATGCAGAAGTCATCTTTTGTCATCCTTAAAAGATGCACCACAGACAAAACTGATCTCAATGAAGGTATTTTAGAATTAAGTCTGTATGAGTCAGTGAGGGCTTCTGAAAAAACTGCCACAAACTCAGTGGCTTCCAATAGCAATTTATCATGTTTCAGTTCTGAAGGTCAGAAATCTAATATGGATCTCACTTGGCTGAAATCCAGGTATCAGGAGGACTGCACTCCCTGTAGAAAGATCTAGGAAAACCACAAAACAAAACAAAACAAAACAAAACAAAAAACTTTTTGCTTCTTCAAGATCCTGGAAGCCACCCGCATTCCTTGGATTGCTGCAAAACAACTTCAAGCTCTTTTTCTGTCATCTATTCTCAATCTTTGACTCTGACCTCCTGCCTCCCTCTTTATTTTTTTATTTTTTATTTTATTTTTTTTAATTTTTATTTTTTTATTATTATTATACTTTAAGTTCTAGGGTACATGTGCATAACGTGCAGGTTTGTTACATATGTATACTTGTGTCATGTTGCTGTGTGGAGCAAGATGGCCGAATAGGAACAGCTCCAGTCTCCAACTCCCAGCGTGAGCGACACAGAAGGCCTGCCTCCCTCTTATAAGAAAATGTGTGATGACTTTGAGCTCACCTGGATAATGAAGGATCATTTCCCATTTTTGGATCCATAGTTTCATACCATCTGCAAACTCATTTTGGCCATGCAATGTAACTTAACTCACAAGCCCTGAGGCCTAGGACTTGAGCATCTCTTGGCGGGGGAAGGGGAGGTTGTTAATTTGCATATCACAGTTCTGATCTCAGAACATATAAGCAGCCACACTGGGTACTTGGAGGCTCTCGATTTAATACAGGCTTGCACAGCAAAATGGGACCAAATATTCAACAATTACACTGTGAATAAGAGCAGTAAATACTGCAAGGCTGAATTAAAACACCAAATTAGACTTCTCGCTTAACTTTGTCAGGGAGATTGCACTATTGTGGGGATATAGTTTTATGAACTAATATAAGCTAGAGTTGTAAATTTTCATACACAATGGGATTTAATTTTCATAGATATTGGGAAGGTGATCTTTATTTACATTTAAAATGATGTATGGATGAATTAATAAAATAATATAGGAATGATGGACAGGGTTATTAGAAGCAATATTCCAAGGATGATTGTCTTTGCAAATGATCATTCCGCTGTCCAGACATGGAAAATTGATGAACCTCTACCTATTGTTGTGATAAGGGTCCCACGGCACAATATATTTATAAATATTTTCCTAACTGCCTTATGGATTTAAAAATTAACAAAGCAGTATCTATCATACTGGAAGGACTGTTTTAACATTACTGCATGAAGAAGAGGTTTAGAATGGGATTTAATAGTGCATCATTCTAAGATTAAAAACATCATGACCTCCAACAATTTTACAAGTATATTAATGCATCTGTTCCTGAGCCTTAAACTGTTTTAGTGTGAAATGAGAAAGTAGTGACATCATTTCTAAGATAGCGGTAGACATTAAATGTTCTTATGACTGAACTTCTGGACACATTTATTTATTCATAAATGTTTATTGGGCACCTAATAACTATCAAGTAGCTATGTTAACTACAATGTATCAAAGGATGGAAAAAGCTGTAACACTGACCTTAAGCTGCTCAGCACATACAGGATATGCCCAGAAGTAATCAGACAATGGCTACACTGTGTTCCCTGTCTCATGGAAGCAGTACACATGAGCTGCTCTGTGGCAAACATTTCCTGGAGTCTGTTAGTTTCTTGGAACCAACACCCAGGTATAGATTTAGAACCAAGGTACAGCAGTGGAGGATTCAGCGAAGAAAGGTATCCTACCTTCTTAATTGAGAGACTAAGATCCTTACTACTCAAAATATGACCAAGGTATCAATTGTGTATCAGTTTTCAAGAGCTGCTGTAACAAAGATTCATCAACTATGTGGCTGAAAACAACCGATTTTTATCCTTTCTCAGTTCTGGAGACCAGAAGTCTGAAATCAAGGCCAGAAGTCTGAAATCACTTCCCCGGAAGGCTCTAGGGGAGGGTCCTTCCTGCCTTTTCCAGCTCCTCGTGGCTCCAGGTGTCCCTGTGCTAGTGGCCACATCTCTCTCCATCTTCCAGTGGTCTTCCCTCTGTGCATGCCTGTATCCAACTCTCCCCTTCTTAAAAGGATGGTAGTCATTGGCTGTAGGGCTCATCTTTACTTGATGAAATCTGCAAAGGCCCTCTTTCCAAATAAGGCGATACTCACAGATATGTGAGGTTAGGACTTCAACATATCTTTCAAAATATTTGAACACAATTTAACCCAGGACATGAAACATCAGCATCACCTCCAAGACTGTTAGAATTGCAGAAGCTCCAACTACATCCCAGACTGACAGAGTCAGAATATGTATTTATCAAGTTCCCCAGGAGATTCCTAGGCATAGGAATGTTTGTGGAACACTTCCCTAAAGACAAGAGAGAATAGAAACAGTTGTTTTTTTGTTTGTATGTTTGTTTGTTTGAGACAGAGTTTCACTCTATTGCCCAGGCTGGAATGCAGTGGCACCATCTCAGCTCGCTGCAGCCTCAACTGCCTGGGCTCAAGTGATCCTCCTGCCTCAGGCTCCCAAGTATCTGGGACCACAGGCATGTACTACCACACTCAACCAATTTCTTTAATTGTAGAGACAGGGTCTCACTATGTGGTCCAGGCAGGTCTTGCTCTCCTGGGTTCAAGCAATCCCCCTGGCTTGGCCTCCCAAAATACTGGAATTAGAGGCATGACCCACTGTGCCTGACCAGGACCAGTTTTAAGATATGAAATTAGCTCATATGCTTGTGCTAGTGACATGGAAGTGGAGGTTCAAGAGAGGATGTTAGTTAGAAAGCAAGATTAAGAGGCAAGGAGAGGATAAATCCTGAAAGTCACAGAGTATGTGGCTAGAGAGGGTTGACTTTTATTTGGCAGATGGGAGAACAGCACTGGGGGACTTGGCATCATGTGGATATCATGATCACAGTTGCCTTTCAAGAATGTGTGTGTGACTGTCATGGGAAAAACATGATGGGGTCAAATTGGACAAGGGGACCTACATCAGCAAGATTATACAAAGTTGTACAGCAGATAACAGGGGCTGCTTTGAGGCAACTGAGGTAGAAGCCAAGAGATTCAAAATATAGTTGTTTGTCTGTATGTGTGTGTGTGTGCACGTGTGTGCACACATTAGGAGTGAAAGATTGCCTCCATGACTCTTGATGGGCAATTGAATTTGGAGAACCAAGAAGGAAAAGTGAACAATGACCTGTCATGGCAGTGAGCAAGCATACACTGAGTGTATTAGCCTGTTCTCACACTGCTCATAAAGACACACCTGAGACCGGGTAATTTATAAAGCAAAGAGGTTTAATGGACTCACAGTTCCACATGGTTTGGGAGGCCTTACAATCATGGTGGAAGGCAAAGGAGATACAAAGCCATCTTACATGGTGGCAGGCAGGGAAATTTCCCTTTATAAAACCATCAGATTTCATGAGACTTATTCACTACCATGAGAATAGTATGGGAGAAACCACCCCCATGATTCAATTATCTCCACTTGGCCCCATCCTTGTAATTGTAATAATGTGGGGATTATTGTCATAATGTGGGGATTTGTACAATTCAAGGTGAGATTTGGGTGGGGAGAGAGAGCCAAACAATAACAGTGAGTGACTTGCCAGCTCACTGATGAGGATATCCAAGAAGAGGAGCAACTTTGGAAGAGGTCATGGGAATGCTATTTTACAATATTTACATTCCCAGGTGTCTGTGCCACTTGAAGAAACATGAAATATACATCTGAAAATTTCGGGATTGGATCTGTTTAGAAACTCATTTTTTAGTCTGTTCATTTGGAGTCATAGAAAAGAGTAATTATGTCAGGAGAGCATTTAGAAAGAGAAGACAAAAAGTCAGAACCAGGTCAGAATCTTAGAATAAATTTTCTAGAGTGAGTGAAAAACACCACTTGTTTGCAACAATGTACGGAAGCGATAAAACCGTTTGGATGCAATACATACATATCAGTTTGGGTTTGTGATATGGTTTGGCTATTTCCCCACCCATATCTCATCTTGTAGTTCCCACAATACCAACATGTTGTGGGAGGGACCTGGTGGGAGATAATCGAATCATGGGAGCGGGTCTTTTCTGTACTGTTCTCTTGATAATGAATAAGTCTGATGACATCAGATAGCTTTAAAAATTGGAGTTTTCCTGCACAAGCTCTCTCTTTACCTGCTGCCATCCACTTAAGATGTGACTTGCTCCTCTTTGACCTCCACAATGATTGTGAGTCTTCCCCAGTCACATGGAACTATGAGTTCTCTGTTAAACCTCTTTCCTTTGTACATTTCCCAGTCTTGGGTATGTCTTTATCAGCAGCATGAATACGGGGTAGTACAGTTTGTGGAAGAACCAAGGGTGAATTCATTCCTGGAGATAGTAATACAACATATTTGTCACGTACCTGGACTTGGGATCCAGACTCTCTGGGTTTTTCACTAGCTGTGTAATCTTGTACTTGTTATTTAATTTTATTGGCCTGTTTCCTCATTTGCAAAAATTAGGGATCATGGTCAAATCTCCTCATTAGATTGAAACAATTGTCTAACATATAGTTAAATGTATCTGAACATTTGCTGTTTTGATCATCACCATTAATATGTTATTATTATAGTTTCTTGCTGAAGGAGTGCTTTCCCTTCTGTGAGGCTGTTGTTAACACTAAGTGCCCTTTTTAGGAAAGTGGATTAGGGAAGTAACTTGTTACACTGCTGCCAACCAGTGAACACTGTCAGCATCTTCCTGGTTGTCTCAGTTGTGGGGAGTAACCTCAAAGGGTATACTCCTTGTATGTTGGGAGCCTGAAAACTTGGCCACCCAAGACCCCTCCTCCAAGGCCCCCCTGGAGGTCTCATACCCTCCAGGATTCAACTGGGGTTGTTTGAGGTTTTGTTGCACCAGCCCTGCAAGTCCTTTTGTCTTCTCCACCTATTTCCTATAACTTGGCTCAAGCACACCCTACACCAACCTCCAACATCTCAGTGCTGCTTTATCAGCCTTCGACATGAAACAATCTGTACTTCATGCATGCTGTCAGAAATGCGTGCATTGTCTGACACGTTTATGAATTTTTTGAGAGAGAAAGCAAACATTAGTTGGGGTGATACTTTACAATTTTCTGACAATGAAATATGGCTCTTCTAGAAGTAGAAGAAAGTGAATCACTTATTATCTCATCTATTTTTGTCAAATACTTAATGGACACTAAGGGTCCCATCTCAGAAGAGGTGACACTCAAATTAGCATAGCTTAAAGGTGGTATTGACAGAGTGTGTTGGTTTCCTATGGCTGCTGTAACCAATGACCCAGCCATGCATTAACTTACAGTTCTGGAGGTCAAAAATCAGAGATAGGTCTCAGGAGGCTGAAATCAGGTTCTCATCTGTACTGGTTCATTCTGGAGGCTTTAGAGGAAAATCTATCTCTTGACCTTTTTAGCGTCTAGAAGGTGTCTGGATTCCTAGGCTTGAGGATCTTTCCTTTATCTTCGAATCACATCGCATCTCCTTCCATCTCCTCACGTCTCTTCTCTGACTCTGATCCTCCTGTCTCTCTCTCTCTCTCTCTCTCTCTCTCTCTCTCTCTCTCTCTCTCTCTCTCCTTTCTCTCTCAGTGGGATCTCACTCTGTTGCCCAGGCTGTAATGCACTGGCACAATCATGGTTCACTGCAGCGTTGACCTTCTGGGCTCAGGTGATCCTCCCACCTCAGCCTCCCAGGTAGGTGAGACTACAAGCACACAGCACTACACCTAATTATTTTACAGGCAGTGTTTCACCATGTTGCCCAGGCTGGTCTCAAACTCCGGGGCTCAAGTAATCTGACTGCCTTGGCCTCTGAAAGTGCTGGGATTACAGGCATGAGTCACGACACCTCGTCCTGCCTGACTCTTAAAAGAAATTTTGTGATTAAAATCTTCTTATTGTAAGATCCGGAACTTTAGTCACATTATCAAAGTCTTTATGACATGTAATGTAAGGTGTTCTTGAATCTGGAATTTAGAATAGTACATATTTGGATTTCCATTAGGCTGCCATGCACACACTGGGAAAATATGTACAAAAAGGTGGCTGGGTTATAAAGGAATTGAGAAGGAGTCACAAAATCAGTTGTGTTTGATATTATTGTTTGGGAGCCCATATGGAGTACAGGAAAGGGCTTACAAAAATCAAAAGAAGAGTCCAGTGGAGAAGGCAACATTGTGGTATGTTGCTTTGGGTAAAAAGACCCTACCATCAAAAGAAACCTCACAAGCTAGGCACGGCAAGACATGTAATCCCAGGACTTTGGGAGGTTGATGGGGGAGGATTGCTTGAGGTGAGGAGATTGAGACCAGACTTCAGAACATAACAAGACCTCATCTCTGCAAAAATTAAGATAAAAAATTACTTTTTTATTTTATGCCTTATACAGACACATGTCTGTAGTTTCAGATACTCAGGAGGCTGAAGTGGGAGGATTGTTTGAGCCCAGAAGTGGGAGGTTGCAGTGAGCTATAATTGTGCAACATTCTAGCCTGGGCTACAGAGCTTGTAAAGAAATGAAGACAGAAGAAAGAAAGAAAAAAAGGAAAAAAAAAAGAAAGAAGAAAATAAAAGAGAGAAAAAAGGAAAGGAAAAGGAAGAAATAAAGAAGGAAAGAAAAAAAGAAAGAAAGAAGAAATAAATTTCAAAAGGAGGAACCCAGCAAAATAAATAAATAACCTTACATCATGTTCCCTTCACCTCATACTCTGATTTCTTGGTAGGACTCCCCATTGGCCAAATTTGAGCAAAACCCAGGGTGCTCACTGATGGAATCCATACAGGTCACCATCCCTGGGCAGGGAAGCTGAGTTAATTTTGAGGACTGTTTCTTCATGTGCAAATTAAAATTCCCAGCACTGTGTGCCCTCTACACTCCTCAACATCTGCCCTCATCCTCCATCTGGGACAGTATTGTATGTCCAATGTCCCCTTGATCGTTGTGTCACTGAGGGTCGATGCCAGTCTCAGTATACTCCACATGAAACTTCACATGTCAACCGCTCTACTCTTGATATACAAGAGAAAGAGGTGGAGTAGGGGAAACATTGATAAAGTCATTGCTGCTGTAGACAGAATGTCTGTGTCCACCAGAATGCACATGTTAGAACTGCCATCGCCATGGTGATGGTCTTAGGAGGTAAGGCCTTGAAATCATGGCCCCATGGAGGGCAATGAAGTCATAAGGGTGGAGTCTAATGAATGTGATTAGTGTCCTTATCAAAGGGACACCAGAGAGCTCCCTGGCCCCTTCCACCATGTGAGGACACAGTGAGAAGACACTATGAACCAGGAAGCAGGTTCTCATCAGACACTGGATCTTCCATTACTTGATCTTAGACTTCCAACCTCCAGAACTCTGAGCAATAAATGTCTCTGTTTATAATCCACCCAGTCTATGATTTTTTTTCTTTTTTTTTTTTAAATAATAGCTTGAAAGAACTAAGACACGTACAGACTGCAGCTCTGAAGCTGGTCACATGACCCAAGTGACAATTACATCTGCCTTTTTTCATCCTGAGTTTCTGTTCCTTTACCCATCTGCCAGCAGGCTAATTGGTTGGTGTTGGTTTAGCTTTTTGTTATTTTCTAAGAAGGTTCCATTTTCATCCTCTTGTCAATGAGGTGTGAACTGACTTGCCTATAGTTATACAATCCTGGGTAAGGCTCTGCAGGAGAAAGAACACCTGATTTTAAGGAAGCTTTCTCTAATGACTTCCATTACATTGTTTGCCTAATCAAAAGTTGCTGGTGTCCCAACCCAGTTACAATGGCTTATATCCAAAAGACAAGCAATAACAAATGCTGGCAAGGATGTGGAGAAAAGGGAATCCTTGTATCCTGTTGGTGGGCATGTAAGTTACTACATTAGCACATTAGAAGTCCTCAAAAAACTAAAAATGTTCTGAGGAAGCTAATATTTGGAAGCAACCTCAGTACCTGTCAGCAGATGACTGGATAAAGAAATTGTGGTACATATACAAAATGGAGTGCTATTCAGCCATAAAAATAATCAGATCTTGTCATTTGCAACAACACGGGTGGAACTGGAGATCATTGTGCTAAGTGAAATAAGCCAGGCACACAATGACAAGCATTGCCATGTTCTCACTTTTTTGTGGAACCTAAAAATCAAAACAATTGAACTCATGGATGTAGAGTGTAGAAAGATGGTTACCAGAGGCTGGGAAAGGTAGTTGGGGGTGTAGAGTCTGAAGGTGGGATGGTTAATGGGTACAAAAATAGAAAGAATGAATAAGATTTACTATTTGATAGCACAACAGAGAACAGGGTGACTATAGCCAATAATAATTGCACATTTAAAAATAAGTTTTTAAAAAAGTGTGTAATTGGACTGTTTGTAACTCAATGGATTAATGCTTGAGTGGATGGATACCTCAGTCTTCGTGATGTGCTTATTTCACTTTGCACGACTATCAAAACATCTTGTGTATCCCATAAATATATACATCTACTATGTACCCACAACAATTATAATTTAAAAATTTTTCATATTGCAGGTGGGCCTGGAACTTGGCAATGTCAGTGGCTGGTAATTAGGAGGATGTGGGAAAGAATTGCATAGATTGCACGTTTCATGAAATATTGATCATGATATTCTTTTAATGTATCTCAGTTGGCAAAGCAAGTATGTGTGAGTCCTTCTGAAAATGCCGTTAAAGAGACTCTTGCAATAGAAATGAAATAAATGCAGACAAGTTCAGGGTAGGCTATTAGGAAAATTAAATACATGATTCTATTTTATGTACTAGAATGTACAGATTTTTGTCTTAGTAAGGTAAACTTCACATAACATGAAAATTAATTGTTACCTATTTTCGGATATATAGTTCAGAGGCCTTTAGTACATGAGCAGTGTTTTGCAACTCTCACGTCCATACAGATCTGAAAAATTTTTCATTATCCCCAAAGCAACACCATTCCTATTAAGCATTCATTCCTCGTTACTCCTCCATCCAGACGCTGTCTTGGGTATGTGTGTGTGTGTGTGTGTGTGTAATATTGTCACATAGGAAGAAAAAAAGTCATTCCACTTAACTTGTTTTATTTTCAAATGGCCAACCCTAGTAATTAATGTAGTTTTGGGTATTTTTAAAATCTTATATTATTTTGCTTTATTTTTAATTGGTAAAAACAAATTCTATATATTTATGGGGTGCAATGTGATGTTATGACATATGTTGATATATGTATAACATATTTGGAATGATTGAATCAAGACAATTAGCATTTCTTTCACTTTATCTACATATTCTTTGGTGGTAAGAATATTTATAATATCTTTTAACAATTTTGAAATATACAGTGCATTATTATTAGCCATAGTCACCATACTGCACAGTAGATCACCAAAAGTTATTCCTCCTGTGTAACTTAAACTTTGTATACTTTGGGTAACATCTCCCCCTCTCCCAATCCACTCCCCTCTCCCAGTCCCTGGCAACCATCATTCTACTCTCTACTTCCATGTGTTCAACTTTTTTTAGCCCCCACATGTAAGTAATTTCATGTGGTATTTGTCTTTCTTTGTCTAGCTTATTTTACTTAAAAGAATGTCCTCCAGGTTTATCCATGTTGTTGCCAATGACAGGATTCCTTCTTTAAGGCCTAATAATAGCATTATTCTCAGTGGTAAAGATATAGAATTAACTTGCATTCTTCAACAGATGAGTAGATAAAGGAAATGTTGTACATATACAAAATGGAAGATCATTGCTATTTTAATATCTTTATATAAATTGTTTTATTATACAGACACCCAAGTACATACAAAAAGAAAAAAGAAAAAGGTGGAAAAATCCATAGACCTGTCGTGGAGGTCTCATAATAAACACTTCCTAAAGTTTTTTTCCCTGAATACCTCTCTTCCTTTTTTATTTGTTGTCTTAACAGACAGTTCCAGAGACTATGTCTTCTTACCTGTAATCCTTTCGACACTCATCTCTTACAGATATGAATTGTATAAATAAACCCGACGCTACTATCACACCTCTAGTGAGTTTGATAGTGTCCCCCAAAGATATGTTCACTTGGAATCTACGACTATGACCTTATTTAGGAAAAGATCTTCGAAGATGGAAATTAAGGATCCAAAGATTAGATCGTGTTGTATTACCTAGAAGGGTCCCAAATCTAATGACAGGTGTCCTTATAAGACCCAGAGGATGAGATACAGGCACAGAAGAGAAGACCACATGGAGGCGAAGGCAGAGATTAGAGTGATGTGGCCACAAGACAAAAAATACCCAGCCACCAGTGCCTCCCAGAGAGGCAGGAGACCAAGTCTCCCTCTATGCCTCCGCAAGGAATCAACCTTGCTCACACCTTGCTTCCCCATCCTGGCCTCCAGAACTCTGAGAGCATAGATTTCTGTGGCTTTAAGCCCCCTGCTTTGTGGAAATTTGTATGACATTCCCTAAAAAACGGACACAACATCTAATAAAATTCACATTCGTTCCTTAATAACATCATCTAACACTGCTTCTGTCCATGTTTCCCTGATGTTCTTAAAATACTGGCTTTTGTTAAATAGTTTGTTTCAATCATATTCAGTTCAGCTTTGTAGAACCATCTTAAGAAGACACACAAAACTGCAAAATGTCATATTTTGAAGGGTGGCTAAATTTAGCCGTGCACATAATAAACTCAGTATCTGTAATTTCATAGAATAACTTGGACAGAAAATAGTTTGCTCAGATTTATATTAAACCTACAGGTAATCAATCCAAAAGGCATCCAAGACTTAGGATGTCTCTGGATACGCTAGGGTAAAACACAAAACCTAAGCAAAGTATCAAAAAAAAAAAAACCAGACATGTTTGTGAATGGAAATAGCTCCTCTAGGAAGAGTCAGTACAAAGATTTGTGGGTTTTTTTGTTTGTTTGTTTTTTGTTTTTTTCCATTCCCAAAAGACATCTGAGATAATCTATGCCCTGAGTAGAGGGTAGCACTGGATACGAATTTATTTCCCTGTTACTCTCCATCATAAAATATCTTTTGAAGCAGCCTGTTTTGAATCAAGATACTTAGGGGATTCATATACACCTTATAGTTTGAGACATACTGCCTTAGTAACTATTAGATTCTCATTAAGGGCTTATTGAACTCAACTTAGGTTTACTGTGCCAAATTTGAGGAGTAGGAAAATGAATCTCACTTGTCTTTTGTCCTTGGTGGAATTAGCTCATGGGAATGAAATGTTTAGAGTTAAAGCTGATTTTCATCTTCTTTGGCTTTGGTACATAAACCTGGCTCTGACCTTCTTAGCTAAACACCTCAATTTTGGATAGAGTGGGCACTCCCTGTAGGGGTCGCAGGTAGTGCTTTTTCATGCTTTTTACTTTCATTAACTTTCCCACTCTGCAATGAAGCTAATGAATGCACCAAATGAGATGTAATTAATAAATGGTTTTGAGCTATCTGAGAGAGGTATTGAATTTTTTATATGTTCCTAATTTTCCCCTTCCTCATGGGCAGACGTGCTTACATAAAGATACTAATTTAAAACTGTGATTAAGAAGCCTAATGCCTCCGAGTGATGGATCACGGGAAACAAATTACTCAGTATTTTCACATATCACATTTGAATTTTGTATTCTATATCACACTTTCGATACTACCACAAAGAGCTTCTTTGAAAATCATCATGTACTTTTTAATGTGTTAAAAGTAGAACTATAGTTAGGACTAGGTGCTTTTAAACATTCTGTGGGAAAAAATCTTTAAAAAATTAGTTAAAATGATCCTTTGGCTACTTGAAATGTATTTCAATACCTTTGAATTTTTGATATCAATAATTATACCAAATATGAGTATGATTTTTAAAATTATGTATTTATTAAAATTAGGTTTCATTTGGATGTAGTTTTAAAATAATGTCATGGAGTTTTACTACACAATTAAATCTTCAATACTAATATATCTATATAAGGTGTTAATGAGAATTAAGGATAATCATGACAATTGATTCTGATATTATGGATGGATAATGAATTCATTTTAAGTGGCATGCACCAATAATGAATACTTAAAATATTTGAAGTGATGTCTTCCCTGGAACTAGAGGAAGCAGGGATACTCATGCATTTAACTAAATTCAAAAATGTAGGTGATTTTTGAGCCAAAATCTATTAACCCATTCCTCCAGATTTAACAGATTTAGATTAGATTGAGTTTAAACATAGTTTGTTCAATTTAAACAAACTTCACTTTGTGTAATGTTAAACAATTCTGCAACTTCATTTTCCAAGCTGATTCCCAACCCTGGATTCTCTCAAGAGTTGCATTCATAAAGAATTTTATATTCTATATGCACAGAGCAAGGGGGAACTGAAAGGGGTTCAACTACCACAGAAGTACCTGTATATGGTCCTTCATTTTTTATCTATTGCATATTAAGGCAAAGCTTCTTTCTTGGGATGCTCAAATGTTTCTAGTACATGATGCTATGAGTTTCCAAGGAGGTCACTGGCTATCTGTGGTGTTTCTCTTTTTGACCAGAGCTACACTTAAAAAGGGTACCTTCGGTTCCATAAATCCATGCAGGTATTGACCTTAGCTTCATGAAAATGTCACGATGATCTGTCAACTCTAACCCCTTTAGCATGATTCTTTGTTACCAAGGAAACCAACCAGGTTCATTATTACACTTGTCTTTAGTAGAGTAGTACTAATTCAGTTGGAAAGGAGCCCATCAATAGCTTCAGCTTGCAGAGAATAAGTTAGGAAGACACCTTAAGACAAATTGGCCAAATTCTTTGGCTAAACTATCCAACCCATGTGATGCCTCTCCCCACTTGTGTCCCTAGCGACCTTTCCCAATAACAGCATAAAATGCACACAATAGAGGGACATTTTTATGTGCTTTTGGAGGTGATCATGTTTAGCATCTTAATCTATTAATTCATAAATATCAATATCCCTGATTCCTGTAGTTCCAGGGAAGACAACCACTGGAAACATTTCACATATTCATTACTAGTGCATGAGAAATGCCATACTCATTTTGTTACCAAAGTTTTTCTCACTTCAATAAAGGAGAAAAGCAATATTGTCTCATTATTGCTTTCTCACATTTCCTCATTTATTCCATTTACATATTTTCCATGCATCCTGCATGAGTGCTGTAGCACAACATGTTTTAATTCAATAAGGAGTCATCCTTACGTCAATAGTTTTTCAAAATTTCATGTTACACCTGATTTATTTTGAAAGCAAAACTTGCAAACAGGAGAAGTGTTGTTTAATTCATAGATGTTTGTTGCATTCTGTAATTCTTCCATGATACATTATTTGAACATTAATTTTAAGAAAGCATCTGAATTTAAAGTATGAAATTCTGAAATATTATGAATATCATGCAAACGTTATTTTCAGTGGATCTTAAAAATATTAATAATTCAGCATTTTTTATGAATACATAACAACTCTGATTCAGACAAGATAAAATGTTTTGAACTCATGTGTTTAGAGAGAACAGAAGGAAAACATCAGTCTCAAGTGAAAGCCAATCTGACATTGCCCTTGATTTATAGTCACTGGATAAAGGCATAATTAGGGAAAAGGTTTGGGATTTTTTTTTTTTTTTTTTTTCCTCACTACACACTTATGTAATTATACAAACCAAAACTGGTAAGGCACTCATTGTATTAAACCTTTTGTTCATGAGCTTAGGAACCACGGAAGCTGACTTTCCATACTTGTTATCAGTGGAACAGAGAGGATGAGATACAATTCCTACCTCAAGGGATGGCTTTGAGGATTACACGAGGGGAAAGTTGTGAGCCCAGAGAAGTGTCTGCTGTCATGCTTTATTTTATAATTTACTCATTTTATGTTTTTGTCTGCTCATTGGAGACACATATACACACACACATACACACACAGACACACACACACGCACAGCTATTATTCTGATGCTGGTTAATTGGTTTATCCATCTTGAATATCAACATCATTCCTATAACACTGCAGGAAGTCTGCCCTCTATAGAGACCTACTGATGAAAAATCTGAAAGATACATATTTTCCTAAGTACTTTTTATCATAGCTAGAAAAAGGAGGAGTAGTACTCTAGTAAACTTATAGTTCTGTAAATTTCCTAAAACTTCTGGAAATATATACATAAAATGGGTGAATCATAAGGTCTGCTAATTATAACTTATTAAAGATGTTTAAAGAACACTGATATTATTATACAGTCAATCTGAGTGCAGCTGTACACATGCAGATACATCAAAATGACAGACTAGACACTACATTTTTTATTTAAAAAATCCCTTCCTTTTTACAACTGATTAAAGGATTGGTTACCTTCTCTAAATCATTTGCAGCCAAGGAAGCAGATGGAGTTTCTTCTGCCTTATCTATAATGAGTTCCTTCTGCTATTGTCTAAAACCTGTTAAGTTTCTTTTGAGTAATCTTTCTTGTCCCTGTCTGGGATGTCATTTTCATGCAAATGACTACCTCAAGGGATGGCTTTGAGGATTACACGGGGGGAAAAGTTGTGAGCCCAAAGAAGTGTCTGCTGTCATGCTTTATTTTATAATTTACCCATTTTATGTTTTTGTCTGCTCTTTGGAGACACACACACACACACACACGCACACACACACAGAGACACACACACAGAGTTTTGGAAAACCCTTTCTGCACATCTTAAGTACTACGTCTTCATTAGCATTGTTTCCTCAGAGCTTTGTATTCTCCAGTATATCACATCAAATCTTCACCATTTCATCTTTATTATTGTAGAAATGAAATGATATCTCTAAAGGAAAAGAAAATGCTTGTCTACCTAGAATGATATGCCTAGCAAAAATGTTCTTCAGATAGAAATTCTAAAGAATAGAGTGGAGAAAGAAAAAATAGAGAATTGTAAAACAGTACAGAGAAACATTGAAGATAAAGGTTGTATGATTGAAAACAAAACAAAACAAAAATAAAACAAGAGTTAACACTCTTCAGCTAGCCTGACCAAGGAAAAAGGATTAATGAGGACCTTGTCTGAGAAGCAGACAATGCAATAGTACAGAAATCAAACATGATTGAGTTAGAATATTCTATTTTTTAGCTTTTTTATGTGCTGGTGAGGAGTAGGGAAAGTGCATCTTTCTAGTAGGAAAATAGCCAACACGTGGAACATGCCAGAAAACTTTGAATCCTTTTTAAAAATACTTCATTAGTATAAGTGGCCTGAGGGTAAGGGCTATTACCTAAAAATACTGTCAGTGATCTCACAGTTGCATTAGTAATGTTTAACATAGAATCATATGTAGAATTTATGTTGGAGAGAAACATGTGGACTTAGGTAACTGTTGGTCCATATTCTTTTATGCAGGTTTATCAATATATTCAGGCTACACTTATAAGGGTTCTACCCATATTTATTTGAAATAGTTCATTAGGATTACATCCGGGAATCTCTCTTACTAAATTTATAGAATCTTTTAATCTCATACCTTCTTGACTTCACATTGCCCTTTTCCAAAATCAGAATTTTATAACACCATCATTTCAGAAACTTAATTTTACAGAAAGGAAGTCCAATAGATTTCAGAAAACAACTCTCAAGAGGTTCTGTGACCCCACAAGCTCACTAAATAAATTCAATAATACAACTATATTAAAAATTCCCAAATATTCAAAAGAGGTGGATGGGTGGAAGTACTGAATAATAAGATATCTAGGGAAAGAGGAATGGTTCAAAATGAACCCTATTCTATTTTTCATCATAAGTTTTGTGATTTTTTTTTCTTTGAACAAAAAATCCATCTCAGCATCAGTAGCTATATCTATTGCTTTTTGTTAATCCCATTGTACCATTTCTGTGAAGACAAAATAAGTGTTAGACCAAAAAGGGAAATGTGAAGGAGAAAGAGTATAGCTTATTTTTGTGCTTTATTCATCTAGAAATGAGTTCTGGAGACACCTTCTGTTTGTCTCAAGAATATAAATCCAAATAAATACATCCCATTAATAATATAACTGTGGCTTCTGTTCCTAACGTTTTTTTCCCTACAGGTTGGGGCAAAAATCAGCAATTATCGGAACTGACAAGAGTTTGCCTGTCTCTACCTTTAAATTGGAAATCTTCATTTTAAATGTATAGTTTCAGAGAAAGAAGGTTCCCCTGGCTCCTCCTTCCTGTGTTGTTTTTTAAATGATTTTAGTGAAACTATCTACAGCAGGTAAGTGATAGGATGGAGTTTATGAAAACCATGCAGAAACAATTTCCCTTATAGGTTCTTATTAATTCTCAGGAAAAGGTTGAGCTCTTCTTGAGATATTCATGCTATTTGAAAAGATCTAAACTGATGTATTCTATTTATATTCTGTTCAGAATCATTTCTTTGTGTGAGGATTTAATTGTTTTCCCCTGAAATCGTTCAGTCTTTCATTTCTCATTTTACACATTACAAGAAATATCCTTTAATCTCTCTTTAATATAATTCTGTAACAGTAACCTAAATCAATTTGAACCAGTTGCAAAATTTAGTTTCCAAGATTGTTTTATGTGCATTTACCATTTTTAAATTGAGAACGCATCATATTTTATAGAATAAATATATATGGCAATAAGTGAATTGTTTCTATTATTTGCTCATAAGTGTTTATATTCATATTTATGTTATGCTGACATTTAAAAGTCATACACCGTATATGTATATATCTGATTAAGTGAATTTATTTCAAATAGTGTCCTCATGTCATTTAGACATTAGGTTGATACATACTATACAATCATTTTAAGTTAATTGATAAAGCAAGCCTTTATCAAGTCTTTATCAAGCAATTAATAAAGGTAATTCATGTGCTTCTTCATGTGAAAAAGAAGGATGCCTTAAAGTTACATGTGATATTAAAGAAGTTCCATTTAAAGAAAGAATATAATATGTGTAGCCATTACTGGAGAAGAAAATATACTGGATTTGTCTTTAAAACAGCTAGTGAAATGTTGCAAATGCAACATTAAAAGATGCTCTTTTATTAGGTGCTAACTTGAATCTTCCTAACTCCCATAGGGAGATACATTACAAGATTGTTTTCTCATCTTTCTGAAGACAAATCTTGAACATTGTGTAGATGCAATCGTTTTGCTGCTACATAAAGTAAACTACATTTTTTTTTCCTTTTCTTTTGTTCACTTGCAAATTGAATTCTGGTAATTTCACTCCAATGGCAGAAAATTCATACAGGGCCAGAATAAATGGTATTAGTACCATGGGCTCCATAAGAAAAACTTGAATTTGCTTTTAAATTTCTCTATTATTGTCTTGTGTCACTGAAGTTCCAACTGAATTTGGAACTCTTTTGCCTGTATGATGCATGTTTTCAGGATATTTTCCTTTGTGTGGAACAGACAAGAGCACTACCCTGCGGTGTGCATTAATCCACTTTTTCCCATATGCTTTTTAAGAACGTGTAACAAAATGAACCTCCTTGACTTCTGTGATAAACCCCAGATGGGGAAAAGAAAAAGTACCTCTTTATTGCCCTGCAGTAAGAGACATTGGAGACAACAGGGACACATTTTCCAAATGTAGGACATATAGTGGAAATAGTGTGTTTTTTAGAATTCCATCATTTTGGACATTACATATTTATACATATTACTATAAATAAATACAGATAATATGCTATTCATCCACCCAGTCATAGAAAAAGCTGTGTTAAATGTATTCAACCTGTTGTGCTATTAAATAATAGATCTTATTATTTTATTTTGACTCCATTTTTGCACCCATTCATTATATATTTAAATATAACTAGAAGAGTGAAACTGGAATGTTTTTAACACAAAGAAATGATAAATGCTTGAGGTGAGGGATACCACAATTACCCTGGTCTGATTATTCCATGCTGCATGCCTGTGTCCAAAAGTCATATGTACTCCATCAGTATATATACCTATTATGTACACATAAAAATTAAGTAATTAAAAATTAAAGAAATCTGTGTTAATGTTCAGTGGATTTATTATTTTCTTTGTCACTACTATATACACTTTAAATAAAAGCTAGGAACTTAGGCAAATATCAATTTGACAACATTTGGTTCCCTGGAATGTAAGTTTCACTCTGTTTTCTTTTTTTTTTTTTAATTAATTTATTATTATTATTATACTTTAAGTTCTAGGGTACATGTGCATAATGTGCAGGTTTGTTACATATGTATACTTGTGCCATGTTGCTGTGCTGCACCCATCAACTCATCAGCACCCATCAACTCGTCATTTACATCAGGTATGACTCCCAATGCAATCCCTCCACCATCCCCCCTCCCCATGATAGTCCCCGCTGTGTGATGTTCCCCTTCCCGAGTCCAAGTGATCTCATTGTTCAGTTCCCACCTATGAGTGAGAACATGCGGTGTTTGGTTTTCTGTTCTTGTGATAGTTTGCTAAGAATGATGGTTTCAAGCTGCATCCATGTCCCTATAAAGGACACAAACTCATCCTTTTTTATGGCTGCATAGTATTCCATGGTGTATATGTGCCACATTTTCTTCATCCAGTCTGTCACTGATGGACATTTGGGTTGATTTCAAGTCTTTGCTTTTGTGAATAGTGCTGCAATAAACATACGTGTGCATGTGTGTTTATAGCAGCATGATTTATAATCCTTTGGGTATATACCCAGTAATGGGATGGCTGGGTCATATGGTACATCTAGTTCTAGATCCTTGAGGAATCGCCATACTGTTTTCCATAATGGTTGAACTAGTTTACAATCCCACCAACAGTGTAAAAGTATTCCTATTTCTCCACATCCTCTCCAGCACCTGTTGTTTACTGACTTTTTAATGATCGCCATTCTAACTGGTGTGCACTATGTGATCTTTGACAAACCTGAGAGAAACAAGAAATGGGGAAAGGATTCCCTATTTAATAATGGTGCTGGGAAAATTGGCTAACCATAAGTAGAAAGCTGAAACTGGATCCTTTCCTTACTCCTTATACAAAAATTAATTCAAGATGGATTAGAGACTTAAATGTTAGACCTAATACCATAAAAACCCTAGAGGAAAACCTAGGTAGTACCATTCAGGACACAGGCATGGGCAAAGGCTTCATGTCTAAAACACCAAAAGCAACGGCAGCAAAAGCCAAAATTGACAAATGGGATCTCAGTAAACTAAAGAGCTTCTGCACAGCAAAAGAAACTACCATCAGAGTGAACAGGCAACCTACAGAATGGGAGAAAATTTTTGCAATCTACTCATCTGACAAAGAGCTAATATCCAGAATCTACAAAGAACTCAAACAAATTTACAAGAAAAAAACAAACAACCCCATCAAAAAGTGGGCAAAGGATATGAACAGACATTTCTCAAAAGAAGACATTCATACAGCCAACAGACACATGAAAAAATGCTCATCATCACTGGCCATCAGAGAAATGCAAATCAAAACCACAATGAGATATCATCACTCTGTTTTCTAAATCACAATACAGAACATACAAGAAAACTAGTCTCATGTAACACAAACACACATATACACCATTATATACGTAACACACACAAAATTCACAACCTTGTAAATAATTTCAGTATGTGGAAGACAAATGCCTGAATACAGAGTACATCAGGAAACATTAAGAAGTTAAACCTGATGACAGATTTAATATAGACTTGTTTATATTAACTGTATCAGGATAATAAACAGCCCTATGGGGGAATAAGTGTGGATCTAATTTCAGAACTATAGGATATTAGATATACCAGTGTGATATTGTAGTTACAGAAACTTTATTAATAAAAGCTTCAAATACAACTTTCTTTTTATTCACTTATATAGATGGCCTCTCTCAGGGCATTGTGTAGATTGAGCCTTAAAGTGGCTGTCATGGACTGTCTTCTGTTATTATTCACCAAGGACAATGGAGTTCAGAATGATAAGGGAGAAAATGCACTTGGAGACTGTGTTCCACCCAGAAGGGCTAAGTCATGTGGATCCTGTCATTGTAGCATCAATAACCAGAGTACCTTGTGCCACTTTCTCTTTCCTGTGTCTCAACATTTTTGCCTGCCATATTGGTCTTGCTTGTACCATTGGGCATATACCTGCCATGGTTTCTTGCTCATTTCTTTGGAATGTCCAAGACTGGGTAATTTCTAAAGAAAAGAAGTATTAAACAGACTCACACTTCCACATGGTTGGGGAGGCCTCAGGAAACTCACAACCATAGAGGAAGGGGAATAGATGCATCTTACATGGTGGCAGGTGAGGAAGAGCATGTATGAGAGGAGGAACTGTTAGACACTATACAACCATTAGATTTCATGAGAACTCACTCACTATCATGAGAACAGCATGGGGCACACCACCCCCATGATCCAATCCCCTCCCACTTCGTATCTCCCTGGACACATGGGGATGATGGGGATTATGATTCAAGATGAAATTTGGGTGGGGACACAAAGCCTACCCATGTCAGGCAAAAAAGTGTACATTTTCACAATTAACTCAGTAGTGAGGACTGAAGACAAAAATGAGACCCAATGTGTAACATCAGATTCTGGGAGATACTTAGAAGACTTAAAGAAGGGAAATGTCCACTTTTAAAATAAACAACCCCATCAAAAAGTGGGCAAAGTATATGAACAGACACTTCTCAAAAGAAGACATTTATGGGGCCAACAAACATGTGAAAGAAAGCTCATCATCACTGATCTTTAGAGAAATGCAAATAAAAACCACAGTGGGAAGCCATCTCATGCCAGTTAGAATGGCAATCATTAAAAAGTCAGGAAACAACAGATGTTGGAGAGGATGTGGAGAAATAGGAACGCTTTGACACTGTTGGTGGGAGTGTAAATTAGTTCAATAATTGTGGAAGACAATGTGGCAATTCCTCAAGGATCTAGAACCAGAAATACAATTTGACCCAGCAATCACATTACTGGATATATACCCAGAGGATTATAAATCATTCTAGTACAAAGACACATGCACATGTGTGTTTATTGCCTCACTACTCACAATAGTAAAGACGTGGAACCAACCCAAATGTCCATCAATGATAGACTGGATAAAGAAAATGTGGCACATATACCGTGGAATACTATGCAGTCATAAAAAAAGGATGAGTTCATGTCCTTTGCAGGGACACGGATGAAGTTGGAAACCATCATTCTCAACAAACTAACACGAGAACAGAAAACCAAACAGCACATGTTCTCACTTGTAAGTGGGAGTTGAACAACGAGAACACATGGACACAGGGAGGGGAACATCATAAACTGGGGTCTGTTGGAGGGTGGGACCTCGGGGAGGGAAAGCATTAGGAAAAATACCTAATGTAGATGATGGGTTGATGGGAGGAGCAAACCACCATGGCACTTGTATACCTATGTAACAAACCTGCACGTTCTGCACCTGTATCCCAGAACTTAAAGTAAAATAAAAAAAATTTAAAAATAAAAAAGAAGGGAAATGTCTTCATGTGTTTGGAAAGATGTGCATTTTCTTTCACTAATGTTTATAATACACAGGTGAAAAGTTTTATTTTTTCATTTTTAATTATTATGGGTACAAAATAGTCATATATATATAGGGAGTACATGGGATTTTATTTTGGCACAAACATAAAATGTGTCATGATCAAATCATGATAATTGGGGTATCCCTCACCTCAACCATTTATTTATTTATTTATTTTGTATGTTAGGAATATTTCAGGTCCATTGTATTAGTCAGGGTACTCCAGAGGAAGAGAACTACATGTGTGTGTGTGTGTGTGTGTGTGTGTGTGTGTGTGTGTGTGTGTGTGTATGAATTTATTATTAACTCATGTGATCATGAGGTCGCCTAATAGGCCATCTGTAGGCTGAGGAGCAAGGAGAGTCAGTCTAAGTTCCAGAACTGAGGAACTTGGAGTCTGATGTTCAAGGGCGGGAAGCATCCAGCATGGGAGAAAGATGTAGGCTGGGAGGCTAGGCCAGTCACTCCTTTCATGTTTTTCTTCCTGCTTATATTCTAGCTTCTCTGGTAGCTGATTACTAGTGCCTTTCCCAGCCCACTGACTCAATGTTAATTCCTTTGGCAACATCCTATCAGGCATGCCCAGGATCAATACTTAGTATTCTTCAATCCAATCAAGTTGACACTCAGTATTAACCATCACATCCACTTGTTAGTTATTGTGAAACACACAGTAAAATATTATTAACTATAGTCACTCTATTGTGCTACCCAATACTAGATACTATTCATTCTACCTAAATATACTTTTTTGTATCCATTAACCATCCCCACTTTACACTCCATTTTTCTCTACCCTTCCCAGCCTCTGGTAACCTTTATGTTACTTTACATGTCCATGAGTTTAATTTTTTAAACAGTTTTATCTCCTACATATGAGTGAGAACATGCAAAATATGTCTTTCTGGCCTAACTTATTTCATTTAACATAATGACCTCCACCTCCATCCTTGTTGCTGGGAATGACAGGATTTCATTTTTTAATGGCTGAATAATATTCATTGTGTATATATACCATATTTTCTTTATGTGTTCATTCACTGGTGGATACTCAGGTTGATTCCAAATCTTGGCTATTGCAAACAATGTTGCAATAAACATGGGAGTGCAGATATCCTCTCTACATACTAATTTCCTTTCTTTTGGACAAATACACAGTGATGAGATTGAACTCCATACTCTTCTCCATAACTGCTATATTAATGTATATTCAACTGTGGAAAGTTTTAGGGGATATTGAGGTTGACATTGGTTTTAAGAAAGTTCATTGATTAATTAATTAATTTTTAAGGTTTTTTCACAGAGGTAAGCAGGTGGCGTGCACAATTAGTCACAATCATCCCAGTCTTATTATTCTCCTGTGTTTTGGGGAAGGGAGATCTAGAGATTCTAGAACATGGTAACATCACACAGATATTCTCTACTTATTAATTCTTCTGACACCTGCTCTTCAAAGGAATGAGTTGAGGGGATAAAAAAGAAATGTACCGTAGACACATTTCCCTTTTTAAAAATGTGGCTTAGATTGGTGAGGAGGGGTTAAACTTTTTGCTATGAAAGGAAATATATTCATTTGTTAGGAGCGTCATAACAAAGTACCACACACTGACCAAGATTATGAAATAGAAATGTATTATCTCAAAGTTCTGGAGAACTTCTGGAGTTCTGGCCAAAAGCCAAAGATCCAAGTGTCTGCTGGATTGGTTCTTTCTGAGGACTCTAAGGGAGAATCTCTTTCAAGTCTCTTTTTTAGTGTCAGGCATTTTGTTGACAATCTAAGGCATTGCTTGTCTTTTAGACACCTTGCCTGGATTTTTGCCTTTATTCACATATGTTGTTTTATTTCTGTGCATTTTGTGTCCAAATCTCCTCTTTTTAGAAGGACTTTAGTCATTTTGGACTTGTGGCCCACTCTAATACAACCTCGTATTAATGAATTATTTCTGTAATAGCCGTATTTCCAAATAAAATCACATACTGAGTCAGTTAGAATTAGGATTTTAACGTATGGATTGGGCAGCAGGACACAGAATTCAACTCATAACAGAAGTTGTGAAAAAAATGAGAGTTTTGAATGATTAGTAAATAGGACCAGTGTAGAAAAATTCTTATGTAATCATTTTGCAAAGTTGGTCATAACCTACTGCTGATTATGGCTTTGACATTTCTGATTAATGTCTCTTTTTATTACATCCACATGAGGAATGTGGTTTGGGTTTTTGTGTTAGAAAACTTGGGAATATTAGTAAACTTTTATTGTGTTTATTTATTTTTAATTAATATTACTTTTTATTGAAAAACCATAATTATATACACTTCTAGGTACAATGCGATATTTTTCTATATGAATATAATGTGGAAAGTATCCACAAGGATCTGAACTTTTATCATTATTATTATTAATTATTATTATTATTGAGACATGGTCTCCCTTTATAACCCAAGCTGGAGTGCAGTAACAAGATATTGGCTTGCTGCATCTTCTACCTCCCCGGTCCAAGTGATTCTCCTGCCTCAGGCTCTCATGTAGCTAGGACCACAGGTATGTGCCACCACACCCAGCTAATGTTTTTTTATTATTTGTAGAGACAATGTCTTGTTATGTAGGCCAGACTGGTCTTGAACTCCCGGGCTCAAGCAGCTTCCCAAAGTGCTGGGATTACAGCATGAGCCAGATCAGGCATGCCTGACCTGATCTGAACTTTTAGAATTACAATTTTGACGAAAAGTTTAGAGAGTAAAGAGAAAATGGAAAGTGTGAAGAGATGGAGTTGCAAAAATAAAGGAGGTCCTGTGAGGTCTTATATGCTATTATTGTCCAATTAAATTTATGAGAAAAGTTATCAAAAAAGTGTGTATGAGATAAACCAATGAATGAACTATGTGAGATGATGAACATGATAATTAGCTTGGTTTGACTGTAGTAATCATGCCACTATGTATATGTATACCGAAATATTATGATGTCTACCTTACATAGATACCATTTTTAAAAAGATGAACCAATAAAAAAAATCCACTGTAAAGCAAAATAAATAAATACAAAAAGACTTGAGATCAAATCCTATTTCCAGCTAGTTCCTAATTATGGTTAAATTTTGTATGTCAACTTGTACATCCATCTCCAGATCCCCACTGCAAACAATGACCTACATCTCATGCTACAGGGCTCTTGGGAAGTTCAAGTAAGACAATTTATATCTCAAAGTACATTATACACTGCTCAGTTGATTTGGCTACTTTCCGAAAGTCTGCATGGTTATCTGGGAAGGGACGGCTGATTATTCCAGTGGGAATGGCAGGCTATGATCAGAACATTCCGCGTGCATCCATTCTTGATGTCTGAATATTCCAAAGCTATTAACAATAGCTAATAAACAATAGTTAATACTCTTTAGCTATTGTTTTTGTGCATGCCCCATGTATTTTTGGCTTAGCTGTGGTGCTTTCTGGTTCCCATGGCTACTCAAGAATTTTGAGGGACATAACAGAATCCTTAGTGACTTGAATCTGTAAAGAAAAGTAAATGGAAATCTAGACAGATTGGGTGGTCATTCTTTGATGAAGTATTTGTATTATATTAATGAAATGAGTCCTTTTTTTGTCTGTTTGTTTGTTTTGTTTTTGCTTTTTTTGTTGTTGTTTATGCTTGTATTCTTTACAATGCACATTTTTGTCATCTATATCCTGTACTCAATGGTCAAAAAGTTATGTTGGCATCATCCAATGTTTAAAAATGTTTTTTAAAAAACTACCCAGACATAAAATTGCCTAAAGCTTGCAGATGCTCATCTTGAAATACTCTGTGTTCCGTAGTGACTCTTCACTGGATGTTAAAATTAGAAGTAGCCTGGGCAATACAGCAAGGCCTCATCTCTATAAAAACTATATACAAAAGAAGAACTGGGCATGTTGGTATGTGTCTTGTGGTCCCAGCTACTTGGGAGGCTGAGGCAAGAGGATTGCTTGAGCCCAGGAATTTGAAGGTGCAGTAAGCTATGATTGTACTGCTGCACTACAGCCTGGGTGACAGAACAAGTCCCTGTGTCTGAAAAAAATAAATAAATTTAAAAATCAGAAATAACCAAAGGAAGTGAACTTCAGATAATATCATACATGACCCTTAGAGTGTGTTCTCTCTAGTAAACCTGCAAGGTTTTATGCAAGGGGAAAGTATGACAACTAGAATGACATATGAAATCTTTATGTATATTAGAGACATACCTCAAAGTGTTTGAGAAGGCATTTCAAAATTGTGGTATGCATCTCCCACTTTTCCCAACCCTTTAATTCTGACTGATACACAAGGCTCCTAAAATAGTGAATGAAATAAAAAAATGACTTTACCTGTTACACACACAAACACGGGTGCTAAAAGTGCATATTTTTCAAAGTAGGAAAAGGTAACACATTTTTAAAAAAGAAAGCTGGTGGTAAAACACACAGAAAAAGAAGTGGTCAAGGGAGAGCGGAAGAAAGGATGGAAAGAAGGAAGAAAACAAACTAAGAAGAAAGAAAGGAGGAAGGAAGGAAGAGAAAATAATGAGGAAGGAAGGGAGGAGAGAGGAAGAAGAAAGGAGGAAGGAAAGGAGAAAAAAAAGAAACACGTCTTAAAATTAGCTCCTGAAACTATGATCTCAAAGAAAACACAGCCCAACACAGTGCAATGCAGCAAAGCAACCACTGTCTTAAGTTGACCATGTGTCATGAGTGTATAACTCCTATGGGAAGTCAGTATTACATCTTCCATTTATTAAATTACTTTTGGTTTTCAAAGTTAACAGTTAAATATCTATCAATACCCATTTGGTTCTTTATAGTAATGTTTTAATTTACAGAGAGCAGGTATTAATACCACTGGTTTATTGAGAAGGGCAATGAAGCCATATTTAACATCTTCCAGCTCATTTCAGAATTCTTAATTTTGGGTCCAGAATTTCCAGAGATTAATCTTTATACCCTTCCTTGCAGGACAGATTTTCTTTATCTCTTTAAATGTAAATGCCTTTTCCTGAGAGGCTAATTCTGGCTTCATATAGAATTTCATTTCTTGATCCTGAGCAAGATGGTCATATAGGAACATTTCCAGTCTCCAGCTCCCAGCGAGAACGACCCAGAAGACAAGTGATTTCTGTATTTTCAACTGAGGTATGGGGTTCATCTCACTGGGGAGTGCTGGACAATTTGTGCTGGTCAGCTGGTGCAGACCCACCAGCAAGAGCTGAAGCAGGGCGAGGCATCACCTTACTTGGGAAGTGCGAGGGGAAAGGGAATCCCTTTTCCTAGCCAAGAGAAACTGAGACACACGACACCAGTAAAGTCAGGTAACTGACACCCTAATGCTGTGCTTTGCCAAGGGTCTTAGAAATGGCACACAAGGAGATTATATCCCAAGCCTTGCCCACAGAGTCCCATGCCCTCAGAGCCTCCCTCATTTCTAGCACAGTGGTCTGAGATCTAATTGCAAGGTGACAGCGAGGCTGGGGGAGGCTGATTATTCCAGTGGGAATGGCAGGCTATGATAGCTATGGAATAGCTATGATAGGCTATGGAATAAGCCTCACCATTGCTGAGGCTTAAGTAGGTAAACAAAGCCACCGGGAAGCTCGAACTAGGTGGAACTCACCACAGCTTAATTAGGCCTGCCTTCCTCTGTAGACTCCACATTAGGGACAGGGCATAGCAAAACAAAAAGCAGCAGAAACATCTGCAGATGTAAATGAGCCTATCTGACAGCTTCGAAGAGAGCAGTGAGTCTCCCAGCACGGAGGTTGAGATCTGAGAACAGATAGACTGCATGCTTAAGTTGGTCCCTGACCCTTGAGTAACCTAACTGGGAGACATCCCTACTAGGTGCAGACCAACACCTCACATCTCACAGCTGGGCACACCTCTGAGACAAAGTTTCCAGAGCAAGAATCAAACAACAACAGTAATTGTTCAGCAATATTCTATCTTCTGCAGCCTCTGCTGCTGATACCCAGGCAAACAGGGTCTGGAGTGGACCTAAAGTAAACTCCAACAGACCTGCAGCTGAGGGTCCTGACGGTTACAAGGAAAACTAACATACAGAAAGGACACCCACACCAAAACCTCATGAGTATGTCACCATCATCAAAGAACAAAGGCAGATAAAAACCACAAAGATGGGGAAAAGCAGGGCAGAAGAGCTGGAAATTCAAAAAATCAGAGAGCATCTCCCCCTCCAAAGGAACACAGCTCATCACTAGCAACAAATCAAAGCTGGATGCAGAATGACTTTGACAAGTTGAGAGAAGAAGGCTTTGGTCAATCAAACTCCTCAGAGCTAAAGGAGGAACTACGTACCAAGCACAAAGAAACTAAAAATCTTGAAGAAATAATGGAAGAATGGATAACCAGAATAATCAATGCAGAGAAGGCCATAAACAAGTTGATAGAGATGAAAACCTTGACATGAAAATTATGTGAAAAATGCACAAGCTTCTGTAACTGACTCAATCAACTGGAAGAAAGAGTATCAATGATTGAAGGTCAAATGAATGAAATGAAGCAAGAAGAGAAGTCTAGAGAAAAAAGAGGAAACAGAAATGAACAAGGCCTCCAAGAAATGTGGGATTATGTGAAAAGACCAAATCTACATCTGATTGGTGTGCCTGAAAGTGAGAGGGAAAAGGGAACCAAGTTGGAAAACACTCTGCAGGATATCATCCAGGAGAACTTCCCCAACCTAGTAGAGCAGGCCAACATTCAAATTCAGGAAATACAGAGAATGTCACAAAGACACTCCTTGAGAAGAGCAACTCTAAGACACATAATTGTCAGATTCACCAAAGTTGAAATGAAGGAAAAACTGTTAAGGGCAGTCAGAGAGAAAGTTCAGGTTACACAGAAAGGGATGCCCAAGAGACTAAGAGCAGATCTCTCAGCAGAAACTCTACAAGCCAGAAGAGAGTGGGGGTCAATATTCCACATTCTTAAAGAAAAGAATTTTCAACCCAGAATTTCATACCCAGCCAAACTAAGTTTCATAAGTGAAGGAGAAATAAAATCCTTTACAGAGAAGCAAATGCTTAGAGATTTTGTCACCACCAGGCCTGCCCTACAAGAGACCCTAAAGGAAGCATTAAACATGTTAAGGAACAACTGGTACCAGCCATTGCAAAAACATGCCAAAATGTAAAGTCCATTGATGCTAGGAAGAAACTGCATCAACTAACGAGCAAAATAACCAGCTAATATCATAATGAGGGGATCAAGTTCACACATAACATTATTAACCTTAAATGTAAATGGACTAAATCGTCCAATTAAAAGACACAGAATGGCAAATGGATAAAATCTGCTGTATTCAAGAGATCCATCTCACATGTAGAGACACACATAGGCTCAAAATAAAGGGATGGAGGAAGGTCTACCAAGTAAATGGAAAACAAAAAAAAAGCAAGAGTTGCAATCCTAGTCTCTGATAAAACAGAATTTAAACCATCAAAGATCAAAAGAGACAAAGAAGGCCATTACTTAATGGTAAAGGGATCAATTCAACAGGGAGAGCTAAATATCCTAAATATATATGCACCCAATATAGGAGCACGCAGATTCATAAAACATGTCCTTAGAGACTTACAAAGAGACTTAGACTCTCATACAATAATAATTGGAGACTTCAACGCCCCACTGTCAACGTTAGACAGATAGCGAGACAGAAAGTTAACAAGGATATCCAGAAATTGAACTCAACTCTGCACCAACAGGACTTAATAGACATCTACAGAATTCTTCACCCCAAATCAACAGAATATTCATTCTTCTCAGCACCACATCACACTTATTCCAAAATTGACCACATAGTTGGAAGCAAAGCGCTCTTCAACAAAGTAAAAGAGAAATTATAACAAACTGTCTCTCAGAATACAGTACTATGAAACTAGAACTCAGGACTAAGAAACTCAATCAAAACTGCTCAACTACATGGAAACTGAACAACTTGCTCCTGAATGACTACTGGGTACATAACAAAATGAAGGCAGAAATAAAGATGTTCTTTGAAACCAATGAGAACAAAGACACAACGTAAGAGAATCTCTGGAACACATTTAAAGCAGTGGGTAGAGGGAAATTTATAGCACTAAATGCTCACAAGAGAAAGCTGGAAAGATCTAAAATTGACACCGTAACATCATAATTAAAAGAACTAGAGAATAGTGCCGCAATAAACATACATGTGCATGTGTCCTTATAGCTACATGATTTATAATCCTTTGGGTATATACCCAGTAATGGGATGGCTGTGTCATGTGGTACATCTAGTTCTAGAACCTTGAGGAATCCCCATACAGTTTTCCATAATGGTTGAACTAGTTTACAATCCCACCAACAGTGTAAAAGTGTTCTTATTTCTCCACATAGTCTCCAGCACCTGTGGTTTCTTGACTTTTTAATGATTGCCATTCTAACTGGTGTGAGACGGTACCTCATTGTGGTTTTGATTTGCATTTCTCTGATGGCCAGTGATGATGAGCATTTTTTCATGTGTCTGTTGGCTGTATGAATGTCTTCTTTTGAGAAATGTCTGTTCATATCCTTTGCCCACTTTTTGATGGGGTTGTTTGTTTTTTTCTTGTAAATTTGTTTGAGTTCTTTGTAGGCTCTGGATATTAGCCCTTTGTCAGATGAGTAGATTGCAAAAATTTTCTCCCATTCTGTAGGTTGCCTGTTCACTCTGATGGTAGTTTCTTTTGCTGTGCAGAAGCTCTTTAGTTTACTGAGATCCCATTTGTCAATTTTGGCTTTTGTTGCCGTTGCTTTTGGTGTTTTAGACATGAAGCCTTTGCCCATGCCTGTGTCCTGAATGGTACTACCTAGGTTTTCCTCTAGGGTTTTTATGGTATTAGGTCTAACAATTTAGTCTCTAATCCATCTTGAATTAATTTTCATATAAGGAGTAAGGAAAGGATCCAGTTTCAGCTTTCTACTTATGGCTAGCCAATTTTCCCAGCACCATTTATTAAATAGGGAATCCTTTCCCCATTTCTTTTTTCTCTCAGGTTTGTCAAAGATCACATAGTGCACACCAGTTAGAATGGCGTCATTAAAAAGTCAGGAAACAACAGGTGCTGGAGAGGATGTGGAGAAATAGGAACACTTTTACACTGTTGGTGGGATTGTAAACTAGTTCAACCATTATGGAAAACAGTATGGCGATTCCTCAAGGATCTAGAACTAGATGTACCATATGACCCAGCCATCCCATTACTGGGTATATACCCAAAGGATTATAAATCATGCTGCTATAAAGACACATGCACACGTATGTTCATTGCGTCACTATTCACAAAAACAAAGACTTGGAATCAACCCAAATGTCCATCAGTGACAGACTGGATGAAGAAAATGTGGCACATATACACCATGGAATACTATGCAGCCATAAAAAAGGATGAGTTTGTGTCCTTTGTAGGGACATGGATGCAGCTGGAAACCACCATTCTTAGCAAACTATCACAAGAACAGAAAACCAAACACCGCATGTTCTCACTCATAGGTGGGAACTGAACAATGAGATCACTTGGATTCGGGAAGGGGAACATCACACAGCGGGGACTATCATGGGGAGGGGGGATGGTGGAGGGATTGCATTGGGAGTCATACCTGTTGTAAATGACGAGTTGATGGGTGCTGATGAGTTGATGGAAGCAGCACAGCAACATGACACAAGTATACATATGTAACAAACCTGCACGTTATGCACATGTACCCTAGAACTTAAAGTATAATAATAATAAAAGATTAAAAAATTAAAAATAAAAGAACTAGAGAAGCAAGAGTAAACAGATTCAAAAGCTAGCAGAAGTCAAGAAATAACTAAGATCAGAGCAGAACTGAAAGAGATAGAGACAGAAAAAACCCACTAAAAAATCAGTGAATCCAGGAACTGGTTTTTTGAAAAGATCAACAAAATTAATAGACCTCTTAAAGAAGAAAAGAGAGAAGAATCAAATAGATGCAGTAAAAAATGATAAAGGTGACATCGCCACCGACCCCACAGAAATACAAACCACTATCAGAGAATACTATAAACACTTCTACACAAATTAACTGGAAAAACTAGAAGAAGTGGATAATTTCCTGGGCACTTACACTCTCCCAAGACTAAACCAGGAAGAAGTTGATCCCCGAATATATCTATAGCAGGCTTTGAAATTAGGGCAATAATTAATAGCCCACCAACCAAAAAAAGTCCAGGATCAGATGGATTCACAGCCGAATTCTACCAGAGGTACAAGGAGGTGCTGGTACAATTTCTTCTGAAATATTCAAATCAATAGAAAAAGAGAGAATCCTCCCTGACTCATTTTAAGAGGTCAACATCATCCTGATACCAAAGCCTGGCTGAGACACAACAAAAAAAGAGTTTTTTAGACCAATATCCCTGATGAACGTCGATGCAAAAATCCTCAATAAAATACTGGCAAACCAAATCCAGCAGCACATCAAAATGCTTATCTACCATGATCAAGTGGGCTTCATCCCTGGGATGCAAGGCTGGTTCAACATATGCAAATCAATAAACATAATCCAGCATATAAACAGAACCAAAGACAAGAACCACATGATTATCTCAATAGATGCAGAAAAGGCCTTTGACAAAATTCAACAGCCATTCATGCTAAAAAAGCTCAATAAATTCGGTATTGATGGAACGTATCTCAAAATCATAGGAGCTAATTATGACAAACCCACAGCCAATATCATACTGAATGGGTAAAAACTGGAAGCATTCCCTTTGAAAACTGGCACAAGACAGGGATGCCCTCTCTCACCACTCCTATTCAACATAATGTTGGAAGTTCTGGCTAGGGCAATCAGGTAAGATAAATAAATAAAGGGTATTCAGTTATGAAAAGAAGAAATCAAATTGTCCCTGTTTGCAGATGACATGATTGTATATTTAGAAAACTCCATCATCTCAGCCCAAAATCTCCTTAAGCTGATAAGGAAATTCAGTAAATCTCAGGATACAAAATCCATGTGCAAAAATCACAAGCATTCTTATACACCAGTAATAGACAAACAGAGAGACAAATGATGAATGAACTCCCATTCACAATAGCTTCAAGGAGAATAAAATTCCTAGGAATTCAACTTACAAAGGATGTAAAGGACCTCTCGAAGGAGAACTACAAACCACTGCTCAGTGAAATAAAAGAGGACACAAACAAATGGAAGAATATGCCATGCTCATGGATAGGAAGAATCAATATCGTGAAAATGGCCATACTGCCCACGGTAATTGATAGATTCAATGCCATCCCTATCAAGCTACCAATGACTTTCTTCACAGAATTGGAAAAGAACTGCTTTAAAGTTCATATGGAACCAAAAAGAGCCCGCATTGCCAAGACAATCCTACATCAAAAGATCAAAGTTGGAGGCATCACACTACCTGACTGCAAACAATACTACAAGGCTACAGTAATCAAAACAGCATGGTACTGGTACCAAAACAGAGACTTAGACCAATGGAACAGAACAGAGCCCTCAAAAATAATACCACACATCTACAGCCATCTAATCTTTGGCAAATCTGAGAAAAACAAGAAATGGAGAAAGGATTCACTATTTAATAAATGGTGCTGGGAAAATTGGCTAGATATAAGTAGAAAGCTGAACCTAGATTCTTTCCTCACTCTTTACATGAAAATTAATTCAAGATGGATTGGAGACTTAAATATTAGACTGAACACTATAAAAACCCTAGAAGAAAACGTAGTAATATCATTCAGGACATAGGCATGGGCAAGGACTTCATGTCTAAAACACCAAAAGCAATGGCAGCAAAAGCCAAAGTTGACAAATGGGATCTCAGTAAACTAAAGAGCTTCTGCACAGCAAAAGAAACTACCATCAGAGTGAACAGGCAACCTACAGAATGGGAGAAAATTTTTGCAATCTACTCATCTGACAAAGGGCTAATATCCACAACCTACAAAGAACTCAAACAAATTTACAAGAAAAAAACAACCCCTTCTAAAAGTAGGTAAAGGATAGGAACAGACATTTCTCAAAAGAAGACATACATACAGCCAACAGACACATGAAAAAATGCTCATCATCACTGGCCATCAGAGAAATGCAAATCAAAACCACAATTAGGTACCATCTCACATCAGTTAGAATGGCAATCATTAAAAAATCAGGAAACCACAGGTGCTGGAGAGGATGTGGAGAAATAGGAACACTTTTACAGTTGGTCAGATTGCAAACTAGTTCAACCATTGTGGAAAACAGTATTGCAATTCCTCAAGGATCTAGAACTAGAAATACCATATGACTCAGCCATCCTATCACTGCGTACATACCCAAAGGATTATAAATCATGGTGCAATAAAGACACATGCACACATATGTTTATTGTGGCACTATTCACAATAGCAAAGACTTGAAATCAACGCAAATGTCCATCAGTGACAGACTGGATTAAGAAAATTCGGCACATATACACCATGGAATACTATGCAGCCATAAAAAAGAGTGAGTTCGTGTCCTTTGTAGGGACATGGATGCAGCTGGAAACCATCATTCTTAGCAAACTATCACAAGAACAGAAAACCAAACACCGCATGTTCTCACTCATAGGTGGGAACTGAACAATGAGATCACTTGGACACAAGAAGTTGAACATCACACACCAGGGCCTACGGTGGGGAGGGGTGAGGAGGTGGGATGGAATTGGGAGTTCTATCTGAGGTAAATGATGAGTGCTGATGAGTTGATGGGTGCAGCACATCAACCTGACACATGTATACATATGTAAGAAACCTGCACCTTGTGCACATGTACCCTAGAACTTAAAGTATACTAAATAAAAATAATAATAAATTAAAATAAAAGAATTTCCTTTATTACCTAGGATGAGTGGAGAGGAAGTTGTTCCATAGAAGTGATTGGTCCTTTTGGTTTCTGTAATTCACATCATCACTATCTTGATAAACGTTTCAATAACTTTAAGGAATTGGGAGGATGGATAGCTTAGAAAGTATCAGCATAGAGTAAGTAATTCAGATGATTCTGTGGTCATGAATTTTGGGAGGATTACTTGACAAATTATTAGTTTTTTTGCTTATTTGTTGAGTTGTATATCTGAATAATATCACAACCACAAAAATAGATCACTTCTTATTTCTGGCATTAATTATTTTTTGAAAAGCAGTTACATTTAAGTCTTTTCAGGCAATGGATGCCAGTTCTGTAAAACCCACGTACTTATTTTCATTTCCAATGTTTTAGATAGGAATCAATCCTCTCTCCCTCTCTGCCACTCTGCCTCCCTCCCTCCCTTTCCCCTCCCTCCCTCCCTCTCTTCTTTCCTTCCTTCCTTCCTTCCTTCCTTCCTTCCTTCCTTCCTTCCTTCCTTCCTTCCTTCCTTCCTTCCTTCCTTCCCTCCTTCCTGCCTCCCTGCCTTCTTTCTTTCCTTATTTTCTTCCTTCTTGCCATCCTTTCTTATTCCCTGCTTATGTGGCTCACTGGAACACATCTGCCTGTTTGTATCTGTGTATAGATTCTGGTCTCTCCTGTTCTTGTCAGATGATTATTACTTTACTTATTTTTTATTCAATTCATTCCTCAAGTGTACTATTTCCATGTACTAATTATTTTCTTTCCAGGTTTCTGAATGTTGAGGCATCAATACCACCAAATTATTTAATGTAATGAAGAGTTATTCCATCAAATACAAGACCTCAGAGGATCAACGAATACTCTACAATTTCAGGAAACATTTTACATACATGTGTATATATGCATTTTTTTTCCTCTAAGTATAACTTTCTCTCTATATATATATTTTCCTAGGAGAAGGTATATAGCTTTCACCAGCTTTTCAAAGTACAACAAATTAAAACCTACAACACAAAGTAATTGTGTATGTGTGTTTGCATATGTCCATGACATTTATTTATTTTAATAGCAGTAAAATATACATTACATATGATTTACCATTTAAACCATTTTTAAGTGTATATTCAATGATAAAAAGAACATTCACATTGTTATACAACCATCACCACCATCCATCCCCAGAATTCTGTCTTGCAAAACTGAAACTCTGTACTCACTGAACAACTTCCCATTACCTACTCACCAGCTCCCGACAATCACCATTCTACTTTCTCTCTCTATGATTTTGTCTAGTCTGGGTAGCACAGATGAATGAAATCCTAGACTATTTGTCCTTTTGTAACCAGTTTATTTCATTTAGCATATTATCCTCAAGTTTATCCCTGTTGCAACATGTCTTTCCTTTTTAAGTCTGAATGATATTCTCTGTATTGCACATCACAATTTGTTAGTAAATATTTCTAAGATTCTAAGTAAGAATAGACAATGTAGAAGACACATTTCCTGAGTTGTATTCTTTTCTTAGAATGGCAAACCACCTTAGTAGAACACTGGATGGTATATTGAGGCTTATTCAAACATCTCTGGATGATACTGATGTTCATCCAGATACTGAGTAAGCATGCTTTAAATAACCAATGTTATCCAGAAATTTTAAGAAAATGTATTGATAATTAAGACACACACACAGTGGTTCTCTCTTCACACACACACACATGCACACACACACACACTACATTGAATCTATAGTCCCATTTTGGAAGAAGTGATACCTTTACAGATTCCAATCCGTGAACTTAGTATACCCCATGATTGCTCAATATGTTCTTTAGTTTGCTATGTAGAAGTTCAGCAATTTTTATCAGACTGGTTCCTGTGAATGTGATATTACTTATGCTATTGGAAACATCATAAAAGTAAATTTATTTTTTTCTAACATATAAAAATGGAATGGATATTTTTGTGTTCTTGCTTTTACTAACCACTAAAGTCACTAAATCTCCTAGCTGGGTTATAGATTTTTTTTCTAATTTTAAATGTACACATTCATGTTTTAAAACAGGCTTAATCATTCCTTTTCAATCATTTTACTTTCAACTTTTACTTTCAGCTTTTACTTTCCTAATTATGTTACTACAATTACAAGAACTAATTACAAGTACTTCTCAGTATGTAGTGTAGAGACCTGTCCACACCAGATATCTTTGCCTCATTATTAATGTCCAGGAAATTTTAAGGAATTATTATTTTATTCTGGATAGTTAGTGTACTTTATTAATTAAAATTTATCATCCTTCAAAAATGTATTTTTTGCATTTATTGAGATGCCACATGTTTATGTTCTTTTCTAGGCAGGAAGATGACCTGAGGCCAGGAATCTAAGATCACCCTGGTCAACACAGCAAGACCCCATCTCTACTATTAAGAAATTGCTATTAAAAAATGATTTACAACTCTAAACTATCCTTCTACCCTGTATTACTGAAATAAATCCCATTTGAATTCTGGCACATTATGTACAATTGTTTCCCTTTTGTTGATCACTGGAATATATGGCATTTTTTATCACTATATATATAATTTTATAAATTTGGCATTACTAAGAAAGGTTATTAAAAATTTTAATTCTAATTTCATTTTTTTTGTTTTTGTTTTTGTTATTGAGACAGGGTCTTGCTCTGTCATCCAGGCTGGAGTGCAGTAGTGCAATCTCAGCTCACTGCAATCTCCACCTCTCCAGTTTAAGTGATTCTCCTGCCTCAGCCTCCTGAATAACTGGGGCTACAGGTGCATATCACCATGCCCACGTAATTTTTATATTTCTCATAGACATGGGATTTCACCGTGTTGCCCAGGTTTTTCTAAACTCCTGACCTCGGGTGATCTGCGTGCCTAGGCCTCCCAAACTCCTGGGACTATAGGCATGATCCATCACACTTGGCCTTCATTTCTTTCTTTTTTTTTTTTTTTTAAATTAGTTTTCAGTATTAAGCTTATGCTGAGCCTAAGAACATTTTGGGGTAAATTCAGTAGTCTTGATAGGTCTGGTCAAATTTATCACTGCTATAAATTATGCTATTTTTCTATTATATATTCTGATGGGTTTTTAAAAATATATACAACATTATATTATATGCCTGTCTTTTAACTTACTTGCCTTATTACTTGTTGTTTTGCTGTTTTTGTTGTTGTTGCCACCCTTGGATTTTCTATTTGCATAATACAAATCTGCAAATAGTAATAGAAACAACCTTCTTCCTTCCAATGTATATGCCTTTCATTTTCTTACCTATTTAGTTGTGTTAGCCAGTGCCTATGGAAAAAAGCTACTAGAGTAGAATGTTCTTATTTACCACTATGATAGGTGCCTTTTGATTGATATTTCTATACATTTTGTATGTAGTAACATTGTTTATATTTGTGCATTATATAAGTAATTTATATTATATATACATATATAGTTACATAATATATATCCATATCTTAACATCATGTATATATAAATATTATACACATGAAGAAAAGATACCTCTATTTCTATTTCTTCTTGAAATAAAGAGTAAGAATAAACTTTCATTGAATGAATTTCATCACTTACAGTGATAATCTGTTTTCTATGATTATATTAATATCTTTAATAAATTTCCTAATATTGAGATTTGCATTTATTGAAATAAATCTCAAGGCCTAACAATGAATTTTTCTTCAAACATCAGCTGTAGTCTATCCGCTAGTTGCTTAAAAATATTCCTATCAATTATTTGCTTCTTGTGCTACGTTTTTAAATTTTATATTGACATTTAGTAAGCATTATAATAAAATTTTAGAACTATTTTCCTTTTCTAAATCAATTTAAATATCAGGGAATAAATCTTATTTAAAAAAAAAACTGTGAAAGCATTTGGAACTGATGTTTTTGAGGGGGAGAGTGCTTGAGGTAGAGAATGAGGCTTGGTCACTTTGGGATGATATAATTAATCTGTTTTGAGTTTCTGTTTCTTCTGGAAAAAATCATGTTATATGTAGATCTGGAAAATTATCCATTTCATCCAAGTTTTCAAATGCATTTGTATGGGATGGATCAAAGGAGTTAGTTTTAATTCCTTAATCTCTTTCCATAACAAGGATTTTCTCTGATCATTTATTTCATGCATTTTGACATCCTCCCCTTTTATTTGATGATTATCATATTAAACAGTTTTCCTGTCACATTTTTTTGCTTACCAAGGAAGTAACGCTAATAATTTCATTCTCATTTATTTCTTTTTTGGTTTTTAATCTTTATTAATCCCTTTCTAATTCCTGCTGTGCTCGTATAGTTTTGCTGTTGTTGTTGTATTTTGTTTTTTTTTTTCTTGAGAAAATACAACTTACGGTGAGATTCCTTCCTCAGAGCCCCTCCAACTTTCTGCCCTCTGGAAGAAATAGCAGCATGGTTTAGTTTCTGGCACAAAACAACTGAGCAAATAACTCTACGTGTTTCTTTATGGTCCCAATACTCTTGGCTGCAACAGTCTGAAATGTTACTATTTAAAATTTCATGCCCACTTATGCGTAGGGCATACTGCAAGCATATTCAAAATAAGGGTGAGGAAATAGCATGGATTTCAGCCAGCAGAAGTAAGACCACAATTTATATACACTCGTGGAATGTAAACCCCATATCGTTGTCCTAAAACTCGAGGGAGACAGGAATATTTAGTTGAACACATTAAGAAGAGTTTGAAGTTGTCCTGCCAACAGAAGTCTATTTAATAAAAAATGTTCTGTTCTGTGTTTAACAATGCCCCAGTTTTTTATCTCTAGTTCTCAGAAGTTTCCTTTGCTTTTTGCTTCTACTAGATTTGAATAGTTTACATTTGACTTAGGCATGGATTTCCCATTGTATGCACAATTATAAGAACACCCAGATAGTTCCAATATGGTTTTTGTTGTTGAATTTGAAATAGAAAGGATTCATTTCATGAACCCAATCTCCCTATAGAGCCAACCAACTTTCTTGGTGCTGCTGCTAAGAATATTTTCCCAGCTTTTTTTTTTTTTCTATTAAGCCTAATGTTCAATTTTACCACTTATAGGATGGTGTTCTACTGTGATAGTGACCTTCAACTATTTCACAATGTCCATATAAAATACTTTGTACTGAAAAAAATGTAGTTGCCTGTATTAGCCTGAACAAGAAATGTCTCAAAGCCAAACTATTTTCAATAAACATGCATTGGGACACTTGAGCAGAACTATCACTGGCGATGAAGGTGTTGCCGAAAGAAATTATGTAATTTTTGGAATTTTAGTCCAATTTTTCCTCGTTATTTAACAAAAAAACTTGCAAATTAACAGATTAAAAATAGACTTCTACTTTATCTCTTATTCACAGCAAGACTTCTTAAGGTTTGTCTTCATTTATTAACCACTCTAAGATTTTAAACCTTGGGTCACAAATTTAAGACAGGCATATTAGATGTGCACATTCGTTTATATTGTGACAGTTTTAGGTAAAGTACATGTGCAAGTTCTTTAATAATTTAACTGAACAAGGAAATGAAATGGCTGTAAAATAACCACAGGTTATCTAAAGGGAGGAACATTTTATCCTGATTTAACATGAATTGTTTCTTTTAGAACTTTCGTATAATATAAACCCCAAAGCAAGAAAAATTACCATGACACGGTTTATTTTCAAATTCAAAGTCATTAGAGATAAATCTGATTGCTCATCATTTTCTTAAGGCAATTTTCACTTTGGCAAGTAATTGTCTCTAACACTTTTATTTCTAACACACCTTGGATAATTGCATAATAGCTTTGATTGGAGGGAAGGGAAGAATGCAATAATCCAACAGTTAAGTCAGAAGGATGACGTGTGTGTATTAGAATCTTCTGCTGTTTTGTAGGGACACAGATTTTGTATGGCTGGCAGCTAACACTTCCAGTGGTGTAGGAATTATCTAGACGCTTGAAGGTAGCAATGGGCATAATAGAAGTTCATGTGTCTCACATTGACATGGTATAGTTTCATCCTTTTTTCCTTATTTCTGATGGAAGTACTAATAGGTAGAAAAATGGCCAAGAAACTGTCAAGGCAAAAAATAAAAAAAAAATATCAGAAATAGAATAGCTGCTTGGAATGTAACTGGATTTTTAAACCATTGGGGAATGATACCTTTTTATTATCATTCTTTTATTGTCTTTGTTTTTAAGAAAACTATTCCTATATCATTCTTTCAAACAAACTTTAAAACAGCTTGCACAAATCTTACTGGTTAATAAGAGAGAAGGAGACAGAGGTGGAAATGGAGACAAAGAGAGAATGAAAGATGGCAAGAAGGAGAGACAGAGCAGAGAGAGTAAGAGGGCAGGTGGGAGACAGAGGAAAGGAGAGAAGGGGAGAGAGGGAGCAGAAACAAGAGAGAGAAACAGGGAGACAGAGAGGAAGGGAGGGAGATAGAAAAGGCAGAGAGAGGGCAGGAGAAAGAGAGAAACAGAGAGAGTGAGACAGAGAAAGGGGAATGGAGGGAGAGAGAAATTGAGTAATACTTTCAAGATCATAATTTACACTGTTAGACAACAGAGTGCCTGTTTTATGGTCAAGGAATAGTCATTTATTACCAATTCACAAGAGTCATACAAAGAAAGAAATGACATTAAATCAAGAGCAATTCATAACAACACATGGAAAAGGAAGAAAAAGGGTAAGAAAAGTTCTCCCTTCTAAAGTCAACATACCATGTACTTTGGGTCCTCTCCTGCCCAATGAAGCCTCCAGAATGAATCCACCACCATATTTTCACTCTTTTTCTTCATTTGGCATTCAGATATTACCACAGTGCTCCCGGGAAGATATTGTTTCGCATCCTCAAACAACATGCTCTAATCCTTTTCTACCTTGGATGATTTCCTGTCTTCATTATCCATTTCTTGTTTTTGAACAGTGTAGCCTCCACCATTTCTCCCAAAGGCCTTCATAGAATCTTACAATAACTTATTTCTTTGCTCCAATCATGTGATCTTTCTCTTGTCTCTTTCTCTTTTACTTTTGATAAGATTGATCATCTTCTTCCATATATCATGTCTTCCTTAACTTGAGTTACGCTAGTGACTCCTGCTTTATTCTTCATGATTTATGATTTTTAAATAGGTATATGTCTCTCCTACCTCGTTAATAATGCCCCTTGTAGTTATCAATTCTCAAGGCTGCTAGTCATGCTTCTATTATAGATACCTAAGCCACTTATCAGTTTATTTCTACTTTCTCTACAATACTTTAAATTGATTCCAGGATTGATTCCAGGAATATACAGGAATGTGTGTGTGTGTGTGTGTGTGTGTGTGTGTGTATGCGCTGTCATTATTCTTTTATTGCTTTTGTTTTCAAGAAAACTATTCCAATATTATTCTTTCAAACAAATTTCAAAGCAGCTTGCATTGATCTTGCTGGTTAATAAGAGAGAGGGAGACAGCGACTGTATATACATATACATACACACACACACTATATATAAAATATTTGTCCTGAAGTCAATTTAAAATATAATATAGGAGCAAGATGGTCGAATAGGAACAGATCCAGTCTCCAACTCCCAGCGCGAGCGACAGAGAAGACCGGTGATTTCTGCATTTTCAACTGAGGTACTGGGTTCATATCACTGGGGAGTGCCGGACGATCGGTGCTGGTCAGCTGCTGCAGCCCGACCAGCGAGAGCTGAAGCAGGGCGAGGCATTGCCTCACCTGAGAAGCGCAAGGGGAAAGGGAATCCCTTTTCCTAGCTAGGGGAACTGAGACACACAACACCTGGAAAATTGGGTAACTCCCACCCCAATACTGCGCTTTAAGCAAACAGGCAAACCAGGAGATCATATCCCACACCTGGCCGGGAGGGTCCCACACCCACGGAGCCTCCCTCATTGCTAGCACAGCAGTCTGTGATCTACCGGCAAAGCAGCAGCGAGGCTGGGGGAGGGGCGCCCGCCATTGCTGAGGCTTAAGTAGGTAAACAAAGCTGCTGGGAAGCTCTAACTGGGTGGAGCTCACAGCAGCTCAAGGAAACCTGCCTGTCTCTGTAGACTCCACCTCTGGGGACAGGGCACAGTAAACAATAATAAAAACAGCAGAAATCTCTGCAGACCCAAACGACTCTGTCTGACAGCTTTGAAGAGAGCAGTGGATCTCCCAACATGGAGGTGGAGATCTGAGAAGGGACAGACTCCCTGCTCAAGTGGGTCCCTGACCCCTGAGTAGCCTAACTGGGAGACATCCCCCACTAGGGGCAGTCTGACACCCCACACCTCACAGGGTGGAGTACACCCCTGAGAGGAAGCTTCCAAAGCAAGAATCAGACAGGTACACTCGCTGTTCAGAAATAGTCTATCTTCTGCAGCCTCTGCTGCTGATACCCAGGCAAACAGGGTCTGGAGTGGACCACAAGCAATCTCCAACAGACCTACAGCTGAGGTTCCTGACTGTTAGAAGGAAAACTATCAAACAGGAAGGACACCTACACCAAAACCCCATCAGTACATCAATATCATCAAAGACCAGAGGCAGATAAAACCACAAAGATGGGGAAAAAGAAGGGCAGAAAAGCTGGAAATTCAAAAAATAAGAGCGCATGTCCCCCGGCAAAGGAGCGCAGCTCATCGCCAGCAACGGATCAAAGCTGGACGGAGAATGACTTTGACGAGATGAGAGAAGAAGGCTTCAGTCCATCAAATTTCTCAGAGCTAAAGGAGGAATTACGTACCCAGTGCAAAGAAACGAAAAATCTTGAAAAAAAAGTGGAAGAATTGATGGCTAGAGTAATTAATGCAGAGAAGGTCATAAATGAAATGAAAGAGATGAAAACCATGACACGAGAAATACGTGACAAATGCACAAGCTTCAGTAACCGACTCGATCAACTGGAAGAAAGAGTATCAGCGATTGAGAATCAAATGAATGAAATGAAGTGAGAAGAGAAACCAAAGGAAAAAAGAAGAAAAAGAAATGAACAAAGCCTGCAAGAAGTATGGGATTATGTAAAAAGACCAAACCTACGTCTGATTGGGGTGCCTGAAAGTGACAGGGAAAATGGAACCAAGTTGGAAAACACTCTTCAGGATATCATCCAGGAGAACTTCCCCAACCTAGAAGGGCAGGCCAACATTCAAATCCAGGAAATACAGAGAACGCCACAAAGATACTCCTCGAGAAGAGCAACTCCAAGACACATAATTGCCAGATTCACCAAAGTTGAAATGAAGGAAAAAATCTTAAAGGCAGCCAGAGAGAAAGGTCGGGTTACCCACAAAGGGAAGCCCATCAGACTAACAGCAGATCTCTCGGCAGAAACTCTACAAGCCAGAAGATAGTGGGGGCCAATATTCAATGTTCTTAAAGAAAAGAATTTTAAACCCAGAATTTCATATCCAGCCAAACTAAGTTTCATAAGTGAAGGAGAAATAAAATTCTTTACAGATAAGCAAATGCTTAGAGATTTTGTCACCACTAGGCCTGCCTTACAACAGACCCTGAAGGAAGCACTAAACATGGAAAGGAACAACCGGTACCAGCCATTGCAAAAACATGCCAAAATGTAAAGACCATCGAGGCTAGGAAGAAACTGCATCAACTAACGAGCAAAATAATCAGTTAATATCATAATCACAGGATCAAGATCACACATAACAATATTAACCTTAAATGTAAATGGACTAAATGGTCCAATTAAAAGACACAGACTGGCAAACTGGATAAAGAGTCAAGACCCATCAGTCTGCTGTATTCATGAGACCCATCTCACACGCAGAGACATACATAGGCTCAAAATAAAGGGATGGAGGAAGATTTACCAAGCAAATGGAGAACAAAAAAAAGCAGGGGTTGCAATACTAGTCTCTGATAAAACAGACTTTAAACCATCAAAGATCAAAAGAGACAAAGAAAGCCATTACATAATGGTAAAGGGATCAATTCAACAGGAAGAGCTAACTATCCTAAATCTATATGCACCCAATACAGGAGCACCCAGATTCATCAAGCAAGTCCTTGGAGACTTACAAAGAGACTTAGACTCCCATACAATAATAATGGGAGACTTCAACACTCCACTGTCAACATTAGACAGATCAACGAGACACAAAGTTAACAAGGATATCCAGGAATTGAACTCATCTCTGCAGCAAGCAGACCTAATAGACATCTATAGAACTCTCCACCACAAATCAACAGAATATACATTCTTCTCAGCACCACATCGTACTTACTCCAAAATTGACCACGGAATTGGAAGTAAAGCACTCCTCAGCAAATGTACAAGAACAGAAATTATAACAAACTGTCTCTCAGACCACAGTGCAATCAAACTAGAACTCAGGACTAAGAAACTCAATCAAAACAGCTCAACTACATGGAAACTGAACAACCTGCTCCTGAATGACTACTGGGTACATAACGAAATGAAGGCAGAAATAAAGATGTTCTTTGAAACCAATGAGAACAAAGATACAACATACCAGAATCACTGGGACACATTTAAAGCAGTGTGTAGAGGGAAATTTATAGCACTAAATGCCCACAAGAGAAAGCAGGAAAGATCTAAAATTGACACTCTAACATCGCAATTAAAAGAACTAGAGAAGCAAGAGCAAACACATTCAAAAGCCAGCAGAAGGCAAGAAATAACTAAGATCAGAGCAGAACTGAAGGAGATAGAGACACAAAAAAATCCTCCAAAAAATCAATGAATCCAGGAGTTGGTTTTTTGAAAAGATCAACAAAATTGACAGACCACTAGCAAGACTAATAAAGAAGAAAAGAGAGAAGAATCAAATCGATGCAATTAAAAATGATAAAGGGGATATCACCACCGACCCCACAGAAATACAAACTACCATCAGAGAATACTATAAACACCTCTACGCAAATAAACTGGAAAATCTAGAAGAAATGGATAATTTCCTGGACACTTACACTCTTCCAAGAGTGTAAACCAGGAAGAAGTTGAATCCCTGAATAGACCAATAGCAGGCTCTGAAATTGAGGCAATAATTAATAGCCTACCAATGAAAAGAAGTCCAGGACCAGATGGATTCACAGCTGAATTCTACCAGAGGTACAAGGAGGAGTTGGTACCATTCCTTCTGAAACTATTCCAATCAATAGAAAAAGAGGGAATCCTCCCTAACTCATTTTATGAGGCCAGCATCATCCTGATACCAAGGCCTGGCAGAGACACAACAAAAAAAGAGAATTTTAGACCAATATCCCTGATGAACATCGATGCAAAAATCCTCAATAAAATACTGGCAAACCGGATTCAGCAACACATCAAAAAGCTTATCCACCATGATCAAGTGGGCTTCATCCCTGGGATGCAAGGCTGGTTCAACATTCGCAAATAATTAACATAATCCAGCATATAAACAGAACCAAAGACAAGAACCACATGATTATCTCAATAGATGCAGAAAAGGCTTTTGACAAAATTCAACAGCCCTTCATGCTAAAAACGCTCAATAAATTCGGTATTGATGGAACGTACTTCAAAATAATAAGAGCTATTTATGACAAACCCACAGCCAATATCATACTGAATGGGCAAAAACTGGAAGCATTCCCTTTGAAAACTGGAACAAGACAGGGATGCCCTCTCTCACCACTCCTATTCAACATAGTGTTGGAAGTTCTGGCTAGGGCAATTAGGCAAGAGAAAGAAATCAAGGGTATTCAGTTAGGAAAAGAAGAAGTCAAATTGTCCCTGTTTGCAGATGACATGATTGTATATTTAGAAAACCCCATTGTCTCAGCACAAAATCTCCTTAAGCTGACAAGCAACTTCAGCAAAGTCTCAGAATACAAAATTAATGTGCAAAAATCACAAGCATTCTTATACACCAGTAACAGACAAACAGAGAATCAAATCATGAATGAACTTCCATTCACAATTGCTACAAAGAGAATAAAATACCTAGGAATCCAACTTACAAGGGATGTAAAGGACCACTTCAAGGAGAATGGAAAACCACTGCTCAGTGAAATAAAAGAGGACACAAACAAATGGAAGAACATACCGTGCTCATGGATAGGAAGAATCAATATCGTGAAAATGGCCATACTGCCCAAGGTTATTTATACATTCAATGCCATCCCCATCAAGCTAGCAATGACTTTCTTCACAGAATTGGAAAAAACTGCCTTAAAGTTCATATGGAACCAAAAAAGAGCCCGCATCTCCAAGACAATCCTAAGTCAAAAGAACAAAGCTGGAGGCATCACGCTACCTGACTTCAAACTATACTACAAGGCTACAGTAACTAAAACAGCATGGTACTGGTACCAAAACAGAGATATAGACCAATGGAACAGAATTGAGTCCTCAGAAATAATACCGCACATCTACAGCCATCTGATCTTTGACAAACCTGAGAGAAACAAGAAATGGGGAAAGGATTCCCTATTTCATAAATGGTGCTGGGAAAATTGGCTAGCCATAAGTAGGAAGCTGAAACTGGATCCTTTCCTTACTCCTTATACGAAAATTAATTCAAGATGGATTAGAGACTTAAATATTAGACCTAATACCATAAAAATCCTAGAGGAAAACCTAGGTAGTACCATTCAGGACATAGGCATGGGCAAAGACTTCATGTCTAAAACACCAAAAGCAACAGCAGCAAAAGCCAAAATTGACAAATGGGTTCTAATTAAGCTAACGAGCTTCTGGACAGCAAAAGAAACTACCATCAGAGTGAACAGACAATCTACAGAATGGGAGAAAATTTTTGCAGTCTACTCATCTGACAAAGGGCTAATATCCAGAACCTACAAAGAACTCAAACAAATTTACAAGAAAAAAACAAACAACCCCATCAAAAAGTGGGCAAAGGATATGAACAGACATTTCTCAAAAGAAGACATTCATACAGCCAACAGACACATGAAAAAATGCTCATCATCACTGGCCATCAGAGAAATGCAAATCAAAACCACAATGAGATACCATCTCACACCAGTTAGAATGGCGATCATTAAAAAGTCAGGAAACAACAGGTGCTGGAGAGGATGTGGAGAAATAGGAACACTTTTACACTGTTGGTGGGATTGTAAACTAGTTCAACCATTATGGAAAACAGTATGGCGATTCCTCAAGGATCTAGAACTAGATGTACCATATGATCCAGCCATCCCATTACTGGGTATATACCCAAAGGATTATAAATTATGCTGCTATAAAGACACATGCACACGTATGTTTATTGCAGCACTATTCACAATAGCAAAGACTTGGAATCAACCCAAATGTCTATCAGTGACAGATTGGATTAAGAAAATGTGGCACATATACACCATGGAATACTATGCAGCCATAAAAAATGATGAGTTTGTTTCCTTTGTAGGGACATGGATGCAGCTGGAAACCATCATTCTTAGCAAACTTTCACAAGAACAGAAAAGCAAACACCGCATGTTCTCACTCATAGGTGGGAACTGAACAATGAGATCACTTGGACTCAGGAAGGGGAACATCACACACCGGGGCCTATCATGGGGAGGGGGGAGGGGAGAGGGATTGCATTGGGAGTTCTACCTGATGTAAACGACGAGTTGATGGGTGCAGAACAGCAACATGGCACAAGTATACATACGTAACAAACCTGCACGTTATGCACATGTACCCTACAACTTAAAGTATAATAATAATAAATAAATTAAAAATATATATAAATAAATAAATAAATATAATATGTATAACAAATATAATAGGTATTTTATACTATATACACACACACACACACACACACATATAAATATATATATAATTGTCCTGGAATCAATTTAAAATGTATATATTTGTATTTGGAGACGGGGAATTGCTCTGTTGGCCTGGCTGGAATTCCGCAGTGCAATCACAGCTCACTGCAGCCTCAATCTCCCGAGCTCAAACAATTCTCCCACTTCAGTCTTTTGAGTAGCTGGGACTATAGCCATATACCTCAGTGTTATCCTCCCTGTGAGTGAGAGGTTATGCCTTGTGAACAGAAGACCAGGAAAAACTGTCTACTGAGGACAGTGAACTAAGGAGAAGAGAAGGAGTAGATAGAGTCAGTGACAAGAGATCTATGGGTAGACACACGCTCATATCCCTGTATCATCCCAGTCCTGCTTCCAGTTCTATTTGAGTCCCAGGTATAGTCACATCTTGACCAATTTGGAATCTGTGACACAGTCTATATTTGTGCAATGAATACTCTCCCTTGAGTACAGAACTGTCTCCTTCAATCAATATGTAATTTCTTTTATTCTGCCATTCTGATTCACCCTCAGAAGAGGAAAGGGGGTTGAGAAAACTTCTCAGTTCATTATGAAACTTATCCATTATTTCATAGGAGATATTAATATCCAAGAAAAAACTCTTAGGGACATCAACCCATGGTGTTAAATCTTTCCAGTGGAAAGTAATGAATTCAAATTGCTTCCCACTGTATTACTGGTTCAGAGAAGGGCTAAGAAATAATAGAGTAATAAACTGGTTGATGTGAAATAGGTCACAAATCTGGTGGTTTCTACTCCTTCTTATGCACCTGGAGAAAAAAGAACAAAGAGGTTAATTGATCAAATTGATTACAGTCAGTTCGCGGTGGAATGGGGCAACAGATTGAAGGTCTCTCACCTCTGTAACTTCTTCCCATTTTGCTGGGATATCCCAATCTTTAATAACTTTAATTCAAATGAGAAAATAATTTATGTATCATCTCCTTCATTCAGGTTTAATGGATGGTCACAGCTATTTAATCCATTAACTAACTTAACATGGCTTGCCACGCACACCATTCCCAAAAGACTGCATATACCTTGGGCTAGAATTGATGCAGTCATTAAAATATTCCTTCAGGGTCTCCTGTAGGGCAGGCCTGGTGGTGACAAAATCTCTAAGCATTTGCTTGTCTGTAAAGGATTTTATTTCTCCTTCACTTATGAAACTTAGTTTGGATATGAAATTCTGGGTTGAAATTTTTTTTTCTTTAAGAATGTTGAATATTGGCCCCCACTCTCTTCTGGCTTGTAGAGTTTCTGCCAAGAGATCTGCTGTTAGTCTGATGGGCTTCCCTTTGTGGGTAACCCGACCTTTGTCTCTGGCTGCCCTTAACAGTTTTTCCTTCATTTCAGCTTTGGTGAATCTGACAACTATGTGTCTTGGAGTTGCTCTTCTCAAGGAGTATCTTTGTAGAGTTCTCTGTATTTCGTGAATTTGCATTTTGGCCTGCCTTACTAGGTTCGGGAAGTTCTCCTGGATGATATCCTGGAGAGTGTTTTCCAACTTAGTTCTCTTTTCCCCCTCTCTTTGAGGCACACCAATCAGACGTAGATTTGGTCTTCACATAATCCCATACTTCTTGAAGGCTTTGTTCATTTCTTTTTCCTCTTTTTTCTTTAGACTTCTTTTCTTGCTTCATTTCATTCATTTGATCCTCAATCACTGATACTCTTTCTTCCAGTTGATCCGGTCGGTTACTGAAGCTTGTGCATTTGTCATGTATTTCTCATGTCATGGTTTTTATCTCTGTCAGTTCATTTATGGACTTCTCTGCATTGATTATTCTAGTTATCCATCCTTCCATTCTTTTCCCAAGATTTTTAGTTACTTTGCATTGGGTACGTAATTCCTCCTTTAGCTCTGAGAAGTTTGATGGACGGAAGCCTTCTTCTCTCAACTCATCAAAGTCATTCTCTGTCTGGCTTTGATCCATTGTAGGCAATGGGCTGTGTTCCTTTGCAGAGGGAGATGTTCTCTTATTTTTTGAATTTTCAGCTTTTCTGCCTTGCTTTTACCCCATCTTTGTGGTTTTATCTGCCTTTGGTCTTTGATGATGGTGATGTACTGATGGGATTTTAGTGTGGGTGTCCTTCCTGTTTGTTAGTTTTCCTTCTAACAGTCAGGAACCTCAGCTGTAGGTCTGTTGGAGATTGCTTGAGGTCCACTCCAGACCCTGTTTGCTTGGGTACCAGCATCAGAGGCTTCAGAAGATAGAATATTGCTGAACAGCGAGTGTACCTGTCTGATTATTCCTTTGGAAGCTTTGTCTCAAGGGTGTACACTGCCATGTGAGGTGTGGGGTGTTGGTCTGCACCTAGTGGGGGATGTCTCCCAGTTAGGCTACTCAGGGGTCAGGGATCCACTTGAGCAGGCAATCTATCCATTCTCAGATTTCAATCTCTGTGTTGGGAGATCCACTGATCTCTTCAAAGCTGTCGGACTGCAAGAGACCCTGAAGGAAGCACTAAACATGGGGAGAAACAACTGGTACCAACCATTGCAAAAACATGCCAAAATGTAAAGACCATCAATGCTAGGAAGAAACTGCATCAACTAATGAGCAAATAACCAGCTAATATCATAATGAGAGGATCAAGTTCACACACAACAATATTAACCTTAAATGTAAATGGACTAAATGGTCCAATTGAAAGACACAGAATGGCAAATTGGATAAAGAGTCAAGACCCATCAGTTTGCTGTATTCAGGAGACCCATCTCATATGCAGAGACACACACAGACTCAAAATAAAGGGATGGAGGAAGATCTACCAAGAAAATGGAGAACAAAAAAAAAAAAAGCAGGGCTTGCAATCCTAGTCTCTGATAAAACAGACTTTAAACCATCAATGATCAAAAGGGACAAAGAGGGCCATTACATAATGGTAAAGGGATCAATTCAACAGGAAGAGCTAACTATCCTAAATATAAATGTTCCCAATACAGGAGCACACAGATTGATAAAGCAAGCACTTAGAGAGACTTAGACTCCCATACATTAAAATGGGAGATTTCAACACCCCACTGTCAATATTAGACAGATCAGCGAGACAGAAAGTTAACAAGGATATCCAGAAATTGAACTCAACTCTGCACCAAGTGGACCTAATAGACATCTACAGAACTCTCCACCCCAAATCAACAGAATATACATTCTTCTCAGCACCACATTGCACTTATTCCAAAATTGACCACATAATTGGAAGTAAAGCACTCCTCAGCAAATATACAAGAACAGAAATTATAACAAACAGTCTCTCAGACAACAGTGCAATCAAAGTAGAACTCAGAACTAAGAAACTCAATCAAAACTGCTCAACTACATGGAAACTGAACAACCTGCTCCTGAATGACTACTGGGTACATAACGAAATGAAGGCAGAAATAAAGATGTTCTTTGAAACCAGTGAGAACAAAGATACAATATAACAGAATCTCTGGGACACATTTAAAACAGTGTATAGAGGGAAATTTATAGCACTAAATACCCACAAGAGAAAGCTGGAGAGATCTAAAATTGACATCCTAACATCACAATTAAAAGAACTAGAGAAGCAAGACCAAACACATTGAAAAGCTAGTAGAAGGCAAGAAATAACTAAGATCAGAGCAGAACTGAAGGAGATAGAGACACAAAAAACCCTCCAAAAAAATCAAAGAACCAAGGAGCTGGTTTTTTGAAAAGATCAACAAATTTGATAGACCTCTAACAAGACTAATAAAGAAGAAAAGAGAGAAGAATCAAATAGATGCAATAAAAAATGATAAAGGGGATATCACCACTGACACCACAGAAATACAAATTACCTTCAGAAGATACTATAAATATCTCTATGCAAATAAACTAGAAAATCCAGAAGAAATGGATAATTTCCTGAACACTTACCCTCTCCCAAGACTAAACTAGGAAGAAGTTGAATCCCTGAATAGACCAATAGCAGGCTCTGAAACTAAGGCAATAATTAATAGCCTACCAACTAGAAAAAGTCCAGGACCAGATGGATTCACAGCCGAATTCTACTGGAGGTACAAGGAGGAGCTGATACCATTCCTTCTGAATCTATTCCAATCAATAGAAAAGACGGAAACCTCCCTAACTCATTTTATGAGGCCAACATCATCCTGATACCAAAGCCTGGCAGAGACAAAACTAAAAAGAGAATTTTGAACCAATATCCCTGATGAACATTGATGCCAAAATCCTCAATACAATACTGGCAAACCGAATCCAGCAGCACATCAAAAACTTAACCACCATGATCAAGTAAGCTTCATCCCTGGGATGCAAGGCTGGTTAAACATTCGCAAATCAATAAACATAATCCAGCATATAAACATAACCAAAGACAAGAACCACATGATAATCTCAATAGATGCAGAAAAGGCCTTTGACAAAATTCAACAGCGCTTCATGCTAAAAACTCTCAATAAATTCGGTATTGATGGAATGTATCTCAAAATCATAAGAAGTATTTATGATAAAACCACAGCCAATATCATACTGAATAGGCAAAAACTGGAAGCATTCCCTTTGAAAACTGGCACAAGACAGGGATGCCTTCTCTCACTACTCTTATTCAACATAGTGTTGGAAGTTCTGGCTAGGGCAATCAGGCAAGAGAAAGGAATTAAGGTATTGAGTTACGAAAAGAAGAAGTCAAATTGTCCCTGTTTGCAGATGACATGGCTGCAAATTTAGAAAACCCCATCATCTCAGCCCCAAATCTCCTTAAGCTGAAAAGCAACTTCAGTAAAGTCTCAAGATACAAAATCAATGTGCAAAAATCACAAGAGTTCTTATACACCAGTAACAGATAAACAGAGAGCCAAATCATGAAGGAACTTCCATTCACAATTACTTCAAAGAGAATAAAATATCTAGGACTCCAGCTTACAAGCAATGTAAAGGACCACTTCAAGGAGAATGGAAAACCACTGCTCAGTGGAATAAAAGAGGACACAAACAAATGGAAGAACACAGCATGTTCATGGATAGGAATAATCAATATCGTGAAAATGGCCATACGGTCCAAGGTAATTGATAGATTCAATGCCATCCCCATCAACTACCAATGAGTTTCTTCACAGAATTTGAAAAAAACTTTAAAGTTCATATAGAACCAAAAAAGAGCCTGCATCGCCAAGACAATCCTAAGGCAAGAGAACAAAGCTGGAGGCATCATGCTACCTGACTTCAAACTATACTAAAAGGCTACAGTAACCAAAACAGCATGATACTGCTACCAAAACAGAAATATAGACCAATGGAACAGAATAGAGTCCTCAGAAATAATGCTACACATCTACAACCATCTGATCTTTGACAAACCTGAGAAAAACAAGAAATGGGGAAAGGATTCCCTATTAAATAAATGGTGCTGGGAAAATTGGCTAGCCATAAGTAGAAAGCTGAAACTGGATCCTTTCCTTACTACTTATACGAAAATTAATTCAAAATGGATTAGAGACTTAAATGTTAGACCAAATACCATTAAAACCCTAGAAGAAAACCTAGGTAATATCATTCAGTACATAGGCATGGGAAGGACTTCATATCTAAAACACGAAAAGCAACAGCAACAAAAGCCAAAATTGACAAATGGTATCAAATTAAACTAAAGAACTTCTGCACAGCAAAAGAAACTACCATCAGAGTGAACAGGCAACCTACAGAATGGGAGAAAATTTTTGCAATCTACTCATCTGACAAAGGGCTAATATCCAGAACCTACAAAGAATTCAAACAAATTTACAAGAAGAAAACAAACAACCCCATCAAAAAGTGAGCAAAGGATATGAACAGACATTTCTCAAATGAAGACATGCATACAGCCAACAGACACGTGAACAAAATGGTCATCATCACTGGCCATCAGAGAAATGCAAATCAAAACCACAGTGAGATATCATCTCACACAAGATAGAATGGCAATCATTAAAAAGTCAGGAAACAACAGATGCTGGAGAGGATGTGGAGAAATAGGAACACTTTTACACTGTTGGTGGAACTGTAAACTAGTTCAACCATTATGGAAAACAGTATGGGGATTCCTCAAGGATCTAGAACTAGAAGTACCATATGACCCAGCCATCCCATTACTGGGTATATACCCGAAGGATTATATATCATGCTGCTATAAAGACACACTCACACGTATGTTCATTATGGCACTATTTACAACAACAAAGACTTGGTATCAACCCAAATGTCCAGTGATAGACTGGATTAAGAAAATGTGGCATATATACACCATGGAATACTATGCAGCCATAAAAAAGGATGAGTTTGTGTCCTTTATAGGGACATGGATGTAGCTGAAAACCACCATTCTCAGCAAATTATCGCAAGAACAGAAAACCAAACACCGCATGTTCTCACTGATAAGTGGGAACTGAAAAATGAGATCAGTTGGAGTCAGGAAGTCAAAATCACACACCGGGGCCTATTATGGGGAGAGGAGAGGGAGGAGGGATGGCATTAGGAGTTATACCTGATATAAATGATGAGTTGCTGGGTGCTGACGAGTTGACGGGTGCAGCACACCAACATGGCACAAGTATACATATGTAACAAACCTGCACGTTGTGCACATATTCCCTAGAATTTCAAGTATAATTTTAAAAAGTAAATAAAATAAAATAAAATAAAATATTCCACTGATTCTTCACAGGTGGTATGAAAAGTTCACCTTCATCAAAGCAGTGGATTACAGAAAACATGAACACTTTTCCTTATATTTGTTAGAAGGACTAGAAACAAGTCGCTAAAAAATTGAACATTTAAGCAAAAATAATAGGTCCATTGAAGGGCATCAGTTGAATTAAATCCGTTGACACAAATTAGTGGTTCTTAAACACTGTGGCAAAGGGGGAAAAGAACAGGTCATTTGGGGTATTCTGTTTCTTTCTTTCTCTTTCTTTCTTTCTTTCTTTCTTTCTTTCTTTCTTTCTTTCTTTCTTTCTTTCTTTCTTTCTTTCTTTCTTTCTTTCTTCCTTCCTTCCTTCCTTCCTTCCTTCCTGCCTTCCTGCCTTCCTGCCTTCCTTGCTTCCTTCTCTTTTCTCTGCTTTCCCTCCTCCTCCCTCTCCTCCTTCTCCCTCTCCTCATTCTCCTTCTCCTTCTTCTTTCTACTTTCTTCCTTCTTTCTTCCTTCTTTCTTCTTTCCTCCTCCTCCTCCTCTTCCTCCTTCTCCTCCTCCTCCTCTTCCTCCTCCTCCTCCTTCTTTCTTCTCCTTCTTCTTCTCCTTCTTCTTCTTCTTCTTCTTCTTCTTCTTCTTCTTCTTCTTCTTCTTCTTCTTCTTCTTCTTCTTCTTCTTCTTCTTCTTCTTCTTCTCCTTCTTCTTCCTCTTTATCAAGACAGAGTCTCACTCTGTCACATAGGTTGGAGAACAGTGGTGCTATCACAGCTTACCGCAGCCTCAAGCTCCTAGCCCCAATCCTCCCACATCATCTTCCCAATTAGCTGAGACTACAGGCACACACCATTGTGCCTGGCTAAATTTTTACAGTTTTTTGTAGAGACAGAGTTTTTCCATGTTGCACAGGCTGGTCTCAAACTCCTGGACTCAAGCAAGCAATCCTCCTGCCTCGGCCTCCCAAAGTGGGATATTTTCTAAAAAGTATGCAACTCTCTCCTTCAACATGTAACTTCTTACATTCTGCCTCCCTTTTTCACCCTCAGAAAAGAAAAGAGAGCTTGAGAAAACTTCTCAGTTGATTATGAAACTCATCCATTATTTTAAAGGAGATATTAATCTCCAAGAAAAAACTCCTGGTGGGTATACACCATGGTGTAAAACTTGGGCAATGCTAGTTGTAATTTCTTGAGTTCCCACAGGTGTCTATCCTCATTAGAAACTTGCACCCATTATTCCTGTACTTGGAAAGGTCCTGAAAAAATAACCTCACATCTTCACAACCCAAGTCTTTCTGAATCCATTTTGCTGGTTGTGACTTTCTCATTCTCTCCACATGATAGTTATTTTCAATCCATACATGTATAGGTCTTAGGAAATCCAAGAGATATCTATTATTTGGGAGAGAGGAAAAAGCCACGAACCAGGATAACTTAATCTCTCCAATGGTAATTCTGAGAAGCATACCCTGTTCTTATACATCAGGACGTAATTCTCCACATGTAGCATTTTAAAAGCTCCAGGTCAGCCATACCAAAATTTCAAATTATTGCCAATGGGAATCTTCCCCCAACATCAGGCAGTAAGTTACAGACCAGGATTTCAAACCCATATCTTCTGTTTACAAAGTCAGTACAACATAGGGGTGCACCTTAGGGTTTATCTCATTATTGGGGCCAAAAGTCAATGGGAAAAATAACTGTTTTTAAAAACTCAGGCTCTAGTTTAACTGACTGCTTTCTGGCTGGGAAGTATTGGACTAGTCACATCCTGATCTAGAGTTACATTCCTGTCTCTATAAAATTGAACTAATAAAGCGTATTCTCCTCTCAATTTTTTTTTCACTGCAAGAATTAAAAGAGAAAATACATGGGGATGCACTATGTAAATTTGACAGCATTCTACAGATGAAAGGTGGTATTAGTACAGTTATTTTATGCTTCACTTAAAAACTCAAAGAAAATGGCTTTTTCTTTAACCACAAAGAGAAGTCTACTTCTGCCTGGAATAAATTTGACTACTGAAAAACCTCAGATTATCATTTTTTTGCCTTAATGAGAAATGAATACATTGCCTCCATTATTTTGGCCTTGGCTTAAATGGAAAAAAATGGACTTTTGTGTGAAAAGCGTATTCTATAACATGAGCTACAATTCAATAGAACTTGGACAATTATCCAACTATCATGACCCCAGGATTGATGTTATTACAGTCTCGTATTAATAGAACTCAGTGACATAGTGGGCACAGGCAGGTGGACCTCCTACATGAAGGCTTACACAAGTGGAAAGATACAGGAACTTGATCTTCTGTTCGGGAGCCTTCAGTATGATATCATTCAAGGCCCTACGATCACTTTTTTGTCTCCATAGATGATTTATTTTTGTATTTGAGGACAAGAGATATGGTTTCATATGCATGTAATCAAGGGCAATGTTAGAATGGGGCTTTATATGATATGACTTCACCATATCCTTGTCAGATAGAAAGAATCAACAGTGCATGAATTCTTTTTTTCTTGATTTTCCTAATATCTGCCTTTCTCTCAGGGTCTGATGTCAATTCACTTCTCTTTCCACTCTAATCTTGTGCTGAAGCTATATCCATTGACTTATGGATATAAGTATTGTTTTATAAACATCGTACATTTATTTGCAAGCATTGATTTTTTGATAAAGCACAGGTTATTGTTTTAGGTTTACTAGCACCTTAGAGCTGACATTTTGTGACATTAAATGAACTCATTGAATGGCGAGGCTTCATGTGATTTCATCAGATCAAAAACATCACCTGGACTTCTGAATTTTTTGTTCTTGTTGTACATATTGGAAATTCTGACTTTTTTTTATTTTGTTATTGTTGTTTTATTGGGAGTAAGACATATGTAACACAAAATTTACCATTTTCACATCTTTGTGTCTTTGAACACATTCATAGGCTTGTGCAGCTATCACCACCATTCATCTTCAGAACATTTTCACTTACCCAAACAGAAACCCTGTCCCAATTAAACAACAACTCCCCATTCTGCTCCCTCAGTCCCTGCCTTACTCCATTCTACTTTCTCTCTCTCTGAACTTGACTCCTCTACGTACCTCATATAAGAGAAACTGATATAGGAGTTAAAAAGAAATTATTTAGGTAGATAGTGAGGGTAAGGAAGTCCTTTGTAAGGCTTCCCTTTTAACAAAAAGAAACCTGCACATCACTTCTTTTCTAACAAAGAGCAGCCTGTAAAATCGAGCTATGGACATAGATAAGCAAGCTGGAATCTTACATGGTTGAATACTGACAGCTGTGCGAATAGGAAAATGCTACCTGGGTGTCAGACACATTCAACATGGAGGTTCTATCTTCCCTTTTCCTTATTAACCACATATATGGTAAGGAACAGACAACTTGGCACTGGCCAGGGAAGACCCCATCTGCATGATAAAAGATTAGGGTGGGATGACCAACTTCTTTGTGTGCTATCCAAATATCACACCTTGTCCAACCAATTTCTTGGACTATACATAATCAGACACCACTTCCTCCATGAGGTGTCTACAAAACCCTTGGATTTCACCATAAAACTGAAAGATTCACTTGGGTGTCCCTCTATCTTTCTAGGAGACAGAGCTATTCTCTTTCCCCTTTCTTTTGCCTATTAAACCTCTGCTCTTAAACTCACGTCTTGTTTTCTCTTCATCCTCAATTCCCTTGGAGTGAGATAAGCCTCACATATTTGGCCCAGACAACAATGTCACTTCAAAACCAGACAGGATTTGTTCTTTTGTAGTGACTTATATCACTGAGTAAAATGTTGTCAAGGTTCATTCATCCTTGTCATGTGCACCAGAACCACTTTCCTTTTTAAGGCTGAATAAATATTTCCAGGCATTTGGATTTTAAGAGTGATCATTTTCAATATTAGATAATAATTGTTCCTAAATTTCATGTTCATGATAAGCCATATTCTCCTTGAAAAATCTGTAAGACACAGTGATGTGAGTTGGACAGAGGTGGACACTGTTCAATTGGGTGAACTTTGCTATGGTTTATGCAGCTGCTTCTCTAACTGGAAGGTAGGGCTACTGAGAGACAGGACTTGTTCCACTTATATCTGTTCCTGGTCTGGTGCCTTGCCACAAGATCTTTCATGTAACAGTAACTCAGCAAATGAGTGACATCCTGTACTAGTCAATGCTCCAGTTGTAAGAATTAGAGGAAGAAGAAAGAAACACAAAAGGTGGCTTGCCAGTCAAGACAGGTTTATTTTAGAGAAAACGAACCTGAGAGGAGCTTCTGGATGAGTTAGGTCAGAGCCCACTCTCTTACAGACTAAGAGTTTTTAAGAATTCAGGGTGGGAGAGTTTATCAGAGACTTGGACTACTTCTGTGTCTCTTTGTTGTGTTTATCTGGGAGGGAGAGTTGTGTTTCTGTTTCCACACATCTTCCTGCAGCTACAGGCAAAACCCCCTGAGTCTGCTTTTAGCTTCCCTGTCTTAGTGTACCTGAAGAGAAAGGAATGTGCTTACTAAGGCCCATTGTTTTACTGGGGCCCATTGTATGAGGGTGAAGTTTGACATTTACCCAAGAGACTTTCCCTTCAACTCCCTCTGTGCCTGAGCTGTCTTTTCTGTGTTTTACTGTCTGCTCTTTCTGGTTGCTTGTAGTTAGAAGAGAAGTTAAGTCCTTGATGTTAGAAAGGATACTGGAACTTAAAGTGGCAGTGTTGTCCAAGATGATGGTCCTCCTGTTCTGTCATCAGTGAAGATATTAAATGTGTTTATGCTTCACTGTGGGTTGAATTATGCCTCTCTCAAAATTCACATAGTGAAGCTTTAGCCCCAGTTTCTCAGAATGTGACTTCATGTGTAGGTAGGGTCTTTCAAAAAACTGATTAAGGTAAAATGAGATCACTAGAGTGAGCCCTGATTCAATAGGACTGCTGTCCTTATAAGAATAAGATATTAGGACACAGACACACACAGAGGGATAACTGTGAGGAAACAGGGAGAAGATGACATGAACAAGACAAAGAGAAAGGCCTGAGGAGGAACCAGCTCTGCCTACACCTTGATCTCAGACTTCCAGCCTCCAGGAATGTGGAAGAGTAAATGTCTGCTGTTTATAAGCCACCGAGTCTATAGTACTCTGTCATAGCAGGCTGAAATGGAATAAGACATCTCATAAGAAGAAGAGATGAGAACACAGACACACACAGAGGGACAACACTGTGAAGACACAGGGAGAAGATGGCATCTACAAGCCCAGGAGAGAGGCCTCAGGAGGAACTAGCCCTGCCCATTCTTTGATCTTGGACTTCCAGGCTTCAGGGCTGTGAGATAGTAAATGTCTATTTGCTAAGCCACCCAGTTTGTGGCATTTTGTTATGGCAGCTCTAGCAAATGAATACATGCTTAAATTTAAAAGTTTATGAAATATAAATCACATTCATATTATGCTCAAGATGGAAGTAGCTGGCAACCTTGACAAGCGCAGTTTCTGTGGATTGCTGGGCATAGGAATGAAATTGAAACGGGTTGGAGGCAGCATGGCTGGTGAGAAAAGAAAAATTGGAGACAATGATAACGCAACCTCCCTTTTCCTCTATTGTCTTTATTTTTCAATTGCCACCCTTCTAAGAAGGGTCCTGGAATTTCTCCATTTGATGAGAGGAAAATGTTTGTGTGATTCATTGTGGAAAAGCATGCTGAGATTCCCTAGAAGCAGGGTGGAGGAACATCTTTACTGTGTGCCCTTTTGTATGAAGAGTACACATTGGGCTGGTTTCTGTGTGGAACTCTCAAAATGACCTCTTGGTCCTTCTTATAAGGACAGAGTTGGACACTGTTCACTTGAGAGATTTCTTTACTAGGGTTGATGCAGCTGTTTCTCTGACTAGACTTGAGGCCTTCACCTGCCTTTTGTAGATAGCAAATTAAAAATTAATACAAAACACGCACTAAATGTGGGTGATGAGTGAGTTGGACAGCTTGGGTTGAAATCCCTGCTTCACTCTTATGGGGCTATCTGATTGTGGATAAATTATTCAATTTCCCTATGCCTCCTCAGACTCCCATATCTATAAAATTTGGAGAGCATTAGGACCTACCTCACAGGGCTGTTATGAGGATTAAATGCATTACTACGTAAAAAGTAATGTTTAAAAAATAACCTTTGGAGACATCATACACAAAAGTAATGTTTATAGCACCACAAACATAGGATGTACTGATAAACACTATACAATTAATCCATGTAACCAAGAACCACATGGCATAAAGCTATTGAAATTTTAAAAATAAATGAATATATTTAAAAAAATAAATAAATAAAAATATTTTGAAAAGTAATGTTTAAAGCACCACAAACATAGTATGTACTGATAAACACTAGCCATTATTGCTATATCAAATATCAGACCTGGAAAAGTTGCAGAATAATTCTAATAATTCCCCAGTGTACTGATTATGACATTTTATAATAGGTCACTCAGTCTTATTTGCATGTATAATTCTGTACATAAAATTTGAAGTAGTCTTTTCAGAAATGTGATTAAGGAGGGAAAAAAAAAAAAAAAAAAACAGGTTCAAGTGATATTCCAGGTGAATTTTGCCAAACATTAAAATGAAAATTAACATCAATTTTATACAGTGTCTTTCAGAAAATGGAAGAAAAGAAGACACTTCAAAATGTTTTTGGGTTTTTTTAGATAGGCTCTGGCTCTCTTGCCCAGGCTGGAGTGCAATGGTGTGATCTTGTCTAACTGCAACCTCCACCTCCACCTCCCAGTCTCCAACCATCCTCCCAACTCAGACTCCTGAGTAGCTGGGACTACATGCATGTGCCACCACAGCCTGGCTAATTTTTTATTTTTGGTAGAGACAGTGTTTCAGCATTTTGTCCAGGCTGGTCTTAAACTACTGGCCTCAAGTGATCCTCTTGCCTCAGCCTCCCAAAGTGTTAAGATTACAGGCATGAGCCACCGTGCCCAGCCCAAAATCTTTGTATGAGGCCTGTATTTATTATGTTAATACCAATATTAAAGATAATGGAAAAGAAATAAAATACAAAATTGTAGGCAGGCACAGTGGCTCACGCCTGTAATCCCAGCACTTTGGGAGGTTGAGGCAGGAGGATTGCTTGATGCCAGGTGTTTGAGACCAGCTTAGGCAACACGGTGAAACACCATCTCTACCAAAAATACAAAAATTAGCTGGACTGCCATGGCACACGCCTATAGTCCCAGCTACTCCAGAGACTGAGTTGGGAGGATGGTTGGACCCTGGGAGGTAGAGGTTGCTCTGCACTTCAGCCTGGGTGACAGAGGGAGACCCTGTTAAAAAAAGAGAGAAAGAGAGAGAGGAAGGAAGAAAGGAAGGAAAGAAGGAAGCAAGGAAGGAAGGAAAGAAAGAAGGAAAGAAGGAAGGTAGGAAGGAAGGAAGGAAGGAAGGAAGGAAGGAAGGAAGGAAGGAAGGAAGGAAGGAAGGAAAGAAAGGGGAAAGAAAGAGACAGAGAAAGAAAGAAAGAAAGAAAGAAAGAAAGAAAGAAAGAAAGAAAGAAAGAAAGAAAGAAAGAAAGAAAGAAAGAAAGAAAGAAAGAAAACACAAAATTATAGACCAATATGACTCTTGAATTGAGCCACAAATCTCCTTAACAAAATGGTAGCATAAGAATGGCTTGGACATTAAAATTTTGGAGTAATCATTTCAAAACGCAAATATCTAAGAGCTATACTATCTTCCTGCTGTGAGGATGGCTTGCCAGTCGCTGGATATTAAGGCCTTTAGCCCATTGCAGTGAACACATACAACAGGAGAGATGGATGAACCTTTGTATTTTCAATTATCAGATTTTGAGGATACTTGTTATCATGGAAAGATAAATCTCATCCCGACTGATAGAACCTAATTGGGAATGTTTGGGGATGTTGAATTATACTTATAGGGAGCTACTGAATTTTGTATGATTTGATTTATTTTGAAGATTCCTGCATTGCTGTACAGTAGGTCAAACAGGTAGTCATTTTCTTTTCAGTGTGCTATTTTCTTCACATTTGGTGTGCTATAAGGTCTTATTGGAAGGGCTATCACTAGAGTCATTTCTTAGGTCACCTGCCAAATGGACTTCAATCTCTGAGAGGCAAAAATGAAGAGAAATTGTTAGTTTCCATCTTGAAGCTTTTTTTCTTTATTGATTGCCATTTTCTATTTTTCTTATTAATTTCTAGCATACTAAATTGTGATTAGAAATTATGCACCTTTCCTAACTTTTCAAAATTAATAAAGTACTTAAATTTATAGAATAATACATTTTGAATATTTTAAATGCTTTCTGTGTATTTGTTTTTGTTATTTATAGAGGCAGTGGGTTAAAACAATACATAAAGTTAATCTCTTCCCATCCTTTGTTCTTTCTTGAAAAAAAATGTTGTTTCACATTTCAGTAAAATTCTTTTTAAAAGTCTTATTTTTTACAGATGATTTGGATAGTCAAATTAGAAAAATAATGTGGTCCTGGGAATAATTGGACTAAAACCACCAAAATATTCCTTATTGAACAAAGTACATACCTACTTAGAAAAAAATGTTTGGCTCAAAGACAATACAGACGTACGTTGAGGGAAATACTATTAAAGAAGTTTTAAAATAAATTGACAAATCTAGGGAATAAAAAGAAAGAGATGTGTTCATCTAGTATTTGTTATACTGACTGAATTTTAGAATCTTTCCCCTTCCTTTTCTACCTATTTTTTCCTTACTCAGTCATCAACCACAAACACATGCATGCATCAAAATACATGAAGTAGATTCAAATGACTGAGTGAACATTTTCTGCTATTATGGATAATATATTTTCTTATATTGAAAAATTGCAATAACAGTTTAAAAGTAAGTAAAAACTTACACAACACCAAACTAACTAGTTAGAAAACAGCTAGGTGGAGAGCTTTGCCTAATACTTTTACGTAATTATGATACTTTCTATCCACATTGACATGAATGAGAATTTAGCCTTGGTGTGACATAAAGATTGCTTTAACATATTTCAATTTGCCCTTCTTTAGTACCTTTCATGTCTTTCCAATCTGAACTGAAAATTAAATTTACAAATCTGAACTTTGTGCTCATATTAAAAAAAAAAAAAAAAAAAAAAAAAAAACCCTGCTCTTATTAAATGGCAACTATTAGTCATTCGTGACATTTTATTTTATTTTATTTTATTTTATTTTATTTTATTTTATTTTATTTTATTTTATTTTTTATTTTTTATTTTTTGGCGGAGTCTCGCTCTGTGGCCCAGGCTGGAGTGCAGTGGCCGGATCTCAGCTCACTGCAAGCTCCGCCTCCCGGGTTCACGCCATTCTCCTGCTTCAGCCTCCCGAGTAGCTGGGACTACAGGCGCCCGCTACCTCGCCCGGCTAGATTTTTGTATTTTTTAGTAGAGACGGGGTTTCACTGTGTTAGCCAGGATGGTCTCGATCTCCTGACCTCGTGATCCGCCCGTCTCGGCCTCCCAAAGTGCTGAGATTACAGGCTTGAGCCTCCGCCCCCGGCCTGACATTTTATTTTTTAACTTTGTCATGGAAGATGAGTATTGGAGCAAGAAACTAATCAACATTATTATAAATTCAGATAATCTTCATGGGGAAGTCTGTGAATACACTTTACAATATTCCTTATTGGAATATTGGGACACATTTTTGTTCATACATGTGTAGGTGAAGGTAATAATGAGTACCTTCATGTAGAACCAATGAGGAAATGTGAATTTTATATATCTTGTCTCAGCCTTTCTCTTTTTCTCCCTCTCTCTGCATGTGTGTGTGTGTGAGAGAGAGAGACAGACAGACAGGGACACAGACAAAGAGAGAGAAAGAGACAGAAACAGTCTGTTTTTGTCTCTACTGAATGCATAGAAAATGTATACAAATTGTCATTTGAGCTTTAAATTCCATGAAACATGCATTTAATTAAAAAATGAGAATGATGTGAGTTATCTAATGTTTCTAGTTAATTTTATGAGTAAGTTACTCATTACATTTTTTAAAACAGTCATTAAAATAATCCGTGAAGATGGAAATTTAAAACAAGACTTTCAGTTTTCAGTTTGTTTTCTTCCTAAGATTATTATGAATATATGAGTTCAGAGGAGAGAGAAAGCACTATATCAGTGCCTATTATGACTCAGTGGGGAAACAAGCTAAACTGAGCATTGAAATAAATGTAGTATTTGGAGAATATTATTTTTGCCAGAGGAAGAGCTTTAAATGTGGAATGCTTTTGGTAGGGTGTAAGAAGCCTGCTAGAATCACTTCTGATAAGCAGACATGGACTTTATGAAATCATAGAAAATGGTACTGTGAAAAAGTTTAGCTAGTTAGGTGAGTAGACATTGAAGAAATTTTACACCCAAACTTGCTCCCTTCCATATTAATAATGTGACTTTATGCACTAAAGACAGAAATATATCCAGCCGGAGCATATGCTGATATGATAAAAAATTACATTGGGACCAGTGATGAATGTCCTATACCATCTCCAATTTTAGCTGTACTTCACAATTATCTGTGCACTTTAAATTACTAATAAAACTGGGTAAGTTCTAGAATTTTGTTACTTTGATTTGATGATCTCACTATTTCTGTTATCCTTAGTAATAACATCAATATCAATAGTATACTTAACTTTACAAAAATGTTTTCATGAAGTGTTACAAAATTTTTTGATTGTTATAAAATTGATTTAATGTTACAAAATGTTTGCATAAGACTAGCTTACATGCACTCACACTGCACTTGTGAGCGTTTTTCCACTGTTATGACAGAAAAATGAGATTTAGAGAGATTAAAGCCTTAGTAAGGTCAAAAAATCTTCCTCCATGACATAATCTGACACCTTCACTAGCACACACAAGTAAAAAGTACTTCCAAAATTAAAGCTAATACATTATTACTGGGAATCTTATTATCAGTAAATGAATGATAAGATTTAAAAATGGTAATAAAAACCATATAAAATTTATTGCCTGTTTAAACTGAGTTGCAAAAAAAGGAAATCCTCACACCCAAATGCAACGGAAATGGAAATTAAATGACTTAGTTGAGGAAAGGGTTAGGGAAGCCAACACTGTCTCCACACAGGTAGATTTTATCAGTATTTGGCATCCAGGAAACTTCTACCTACTATCATCCAAGGCTTTGGGAAGCACCACTTGAAAACCACTGTGTCTGATTGCTCATTATCAACAGAGGGAAGACAAGTGTGAAATAACAGCTCTGTAATTCATTCTTCTCTTTTATGGGGGAAGATAGAAGCCCTTGGTAAAGGAAGAAGAGAAAGAAACTGGTCAAATCCCCTTGAAAACATGCCAGGGAGAAACCTTCTGGACACTTACTATTAAGTAATAAAATGATTACTGTTCTGTGCTATGTAGTTCTGGAGTAGTTTGTCATATGGTGATAGAGAACTCATCAGTTGTTTAATATTTAACGTCTGCCATTATAGAGAAGTATGCATGGACATGCCATGATAGTGCAGGTGGTGTCAATGGAAAATGGCCTACTTTAATCATGCAAGACAGTAAAAGGTCTACATCCCAGTAGATTCATTTTTTTTTTAAGTTTACATATGAGCATTTTCCAAACAATATAAAACACCCTGCAGATTCACCAGGAAAATCACCAAAATTAAAGGAACTCTAGTGGTCTTTGACTAAAGCTATGTTTAACTTTGTTAAACACATATTCATCTTGCCAAATCATTTTCCAGACACCGAGCCTCCAAAATACCTCACAATTCTAAGACAGTGAAACAAGGTGATTCTAAGTTGTTGAGATCAGTAGCTTTAGGTAAAAGGGCATAAACCATAGTAACAGGAACCTTCCCACAGAACCCATAATGAGACCCCTTGTTCCTATCATTAATGTAAAAGACACCTTCTCTTGTTCCAATTATGTATCCAAAATATCATCCAGTGGCTTCACAAATACCTTTATTCACCTCTTTAATACCACATATTCTCTTGTATCCTTTGTGCTTTTTCTTTTCCTTTTTAAATTTTTAAAAATCACAACCTACACAGCTCATATTAGTTCAGTGTTTACACATTATTTATTATTCAGGACACTCACACATTTTTTATTAGTGTTTTCCATTCCTTTCCTTTTTTTCATACTCTCAATCTGAGCTCTATTTAAAAAAAAAAAAATTAGTCATTTTCTGATACTTCCTTTGAAGCTACAATTTCATTTTCCAATTCTTATTTGCTAGGATTTCATTTTCTGGTAGTTGAGCTTCCCTTACACCACAGAATAAAGTTTAATTTGTAAAACGTGATGTGTTTTTATGATTTCTTTCACCTCAGTTGCTTAGTTGCATGCTATCTCAGAATAAAATACTTTGGGTTGGGTTTTGCAAAAGGAAAAAACAAAACCAAACTACTGGCTGGATAATTAGGAAGCAGAGTCCTTTCTATTAAAAACTAAAATTTAAAGGAAGTGATTCAATTGTGGAAAGAATTGCAATGTTCATATTTATTTCAGGAGAATGAAACAAACAGAAATAAAACCACTACATATTTATTCATAGACAATGTGCTGTATATTGTTTTGTCCATATTTATGAATAACTTCAGAATGGGCAGTGAAATGCTGCTTAACCAGCAAGCATTTGAAACACAGTAAAACATTTGAAAATGTGTCTAATGTATATCCCAGGAGCATTTTCCCAATGCATATAAATGAGTTTAGATACAAGACTCTACTTAAGTTTCTTTTTAATGATTATCCTCCCTGGTTCCAGTGAACTAACTTACCTGAAAGATAAAGATCTTAGCTGGACTAGTTGTTGAACATGTTGCAGCATTATTAACCCTGGTTTTCAGCAACAAGTGATGCTCTCTTTCGTGAACTTCATTCCCTGATGGCATGTATTCTGCTGCATTTGTTTTCTTGTCAGGCTGTGTTGCTCTATTTTTAAAAATTATTTTATTTTATTATTATTTATTTACTTATTTCATTAGCCTTTGGAGTACGCATAAGGTTTTGGTTAGATGGATGAATGGTATAGTGGTGAAGTCTGAGACTTTAGTGTACCTGTCACCTAATAGTGTACATTGTAGCTGATATGTACTCTTTAATCCTTCACTCCCCTCATATTTTTAGTTATGGTCTTCATTTTGTCAGTCGAGTCTGGCAACTGGATCCACGTCACACACACCTTCATTTGAAACTCTAAACTCTCTCATCTCCCAGGCAGTGAAGTAATTCATCATGTTGATGGAAAGGGATGATGATGTTTAATTATTATCCACAAGAATAACTTAACTGGCCTCATATTCTCCAATAGACTTTCTATTTTGTGTTCTTCTCAGTGGTGGATTGATGTGTTTCTTTTTATCTGTTTATTTTCTTCAAGTTTTTATTTTAGGTTCAGGGTACATGTGCAGGTTTGCTATATGGGTAAACTGACTGTCAGAGGAATCTGGTGTACAAATTATTTCTCCAGGCAGATAATTAGCATAGTATTCAGTGGGTGGTTTTTCATTCTTCTCCCTCATCCCACCTCCCACCCTCAAGTACGCTCCGGAACCTATTATTCCCTTTTTTGTTTCCATGTGTGCTCAATGTTTAGCCCCCACTTATAAATAAAAATGTGGCATTTCATTTTCTTTTTGCATGTTAATTTGCTTAGGATATGGTCTCCAGTTGTATTTGTGTTGCTGTGAAGAACATAGTTTCATTCTTTTTCATGGTTGCATAGTATTCCATGATTCATATGTACCACATTTTCTTTATCTAATCTCCCATTGATGGACATCTAAATTGATTCCATGTCCCTTGTAGGGTGAGTTGTACTTCAGTGAATAAAAATACTCATGTTTTTTTCATATGATTTATTTTATCTTGGGTATATACCCAGTAATGGGATTGCTGGGTCAAATGATAATTCTTTTTTAAGTCTTCTGAAAAATCTCCAAACTGCTTTTCACAGTGGCTTCTGGTGGGAATGTAAACTAGTTCAGCTATTATATTCTTCACAACTTTTTATATTTTGTCTGCAAATTACTCATAATTCTTTAAATTAATTGTTTATTGTCTCCCTTTCCAACTCATCTGTAATTTCCATAAAAGGGAAAAATATAAGTTTCTTCTTTATTTCACTGCTTTAAATTAGACTAATTCTGCCCCTGCCTCTGAGAGCAGGATTCGGGCCAAAATCAGCTTGGGTTGAGCACCTCAGAATACCTACGTGTCTCTGGGAAAAGACTGTGGTTATCTACTCCTGGAAGCACACCCAGCTGTACCCTGGCAAGGGCAGTAGTATGAGAACAGAGGACAGAAACATCTAATTTATGTCCTTCAAAATGTCATAATCAATAAACAATGAGTTGTTTGAAAAGATCAATAAAATTGATAAGCTACTAGTGAGACAAACCAAAAAAATAGAATGCACACACTATTAATTAGAATAAAGAGGAAGAAAGGAAAGAGGTGCCATCACTGCTGATCTCATGGACATTAAAAGAATAACAAGAAAAAGTTTATATTATGAACAACTCTATGCCCACACATTCCGTGATTTAGATCAGGAGTCTCTATCCCTGGGGCCATGGACTGGTACAGGTCTCTGACCTGCTAGAAACCACGCAGCAGGAGGTGAATGGCAGGCAAATGATCAAAGCTTCCTCTGTATTTATAGCCACTCCCTATTGCTAGCATAACTGCCTGAACTCCATCTTCTGTCAGATCATCAGCAGCATTAGATTCTCATAGGAAAACAAACCCTATTGCAAACTGTGCATGGGAGGGATCTAGGGTGCATGCTGCTTGTATGAATCTAATGCCTGATGATCTGTCACTGTCTCCCGTCACCCCAGGAGGGGACTGTCTAGTTGTAGGAAACCAAGCTCAGAGCTTCCCCTGGTTCTACATTATGGTGAGTTGTATAATTGTTTCATTATATATTACAATGTATTAATAACAGAAATAAAGTACACAATAAATGCAATGTGCTTGAATCATCCTAAAATCATCCCTAACCCAGCTGTGGCCCATTGAAAACTTGTATTCTACAAAACCAGTCTCTGGTGCTAAAAAGGCTAGGGACTGCTGATCTAGATGAAACAGACAAATTCCTTTGAAAGACAGAATCAACCAAAATTCAGTCAAGGAGGAATAGATACTTAATAGCCAACACCTATGGAATAAATTAAATCAATAATTAATGACTTCCAAAAGTTAAAATCAGATTTCCTGACTTCTGGCAGCCCCCTACTGGATTTCAATTTGGGAAGAGCTTAGGGTGCTTAACAAATCAACACACATAACAGAATGCAAAAGTGTGTTTGTGGAAGCATGGAAGGAACTGTATAGCAGCAGCAAAAACAGAGTTATGGAGGTTTGAAATGGTGCAGAGAGGGAAACAGAATAAAGTGAAGACACAGCATAAACAGGGAAACTCTGAAAAAAAAATGGGGAAAGAGATAGAATAGGCATTTTTGCAAATGCAAAAACAGGACACCCAATTAGATTTTAATTTCATTAAACAATGGATAGTTTCTGTGTAGTATCGTATGTTCTAAACAATGCATTGGAGTTATTCTTGCTAATAATACATTTGTTCTTTGTCTGAAATTCAAACTCAATTCAGTGACCTCTGCTTTTACTGGAAGTGATTGATACATTTTTCTTTATGAGCAATTGAAGCAAGGGTGAGACAAATTTCAATCTGAAGTTTAGTGTCTGAGAAGAGGACTGAGGGTGGAAAGAAAGAGGTAAGAGAGGCAAGGGAGAAACATGATGCTTGTTGTGTCCTTCATTAGTTTAGTGGAAAGTTGTTTCAGTAAGTTGGGGACACTCAGAAAAGTAAAACAAGTTTAAATAATAGTCCCAGCATACACAAATGAAATTCAAAAAGATTCCCCAAATCACAGCGAGCTGGATTATGAAATCCATGGGTTAACCTGACTATGTGAATGTGTCACAGAATCTAACTTCAATTCAACAAATATTTGTAAAGACCTCTTCTTTCTGTTACTTTCTACATGCTTTTTAGAGAGAAGATAAAGGTACATTTCTTATTCTTAAAAAAAAGAAAAGTAAAAAATAAATAAGAGAAAAACTGGCAAGCTAGTGGGAAGAAAGCTGCAAAATCAGCTAAAGTCAGTAGAATGTGGTGATGTATCTTTGTAGGTACTGGCAGCAGGAGGCTGTCATATAGGAAAGTTGTTTGTTTTGAAGACTGAACATGGAAGACTATAAACAGTGGAATGTATGTGCCTTCTCTGCCTTCAGATATGCTCTCTTGAAGTTCTCTGTCCAGGCTCTGAATAATTACATGAGGCCAAGTCCTCAGCTTTCTGGTCGCCCTCATGCACAATAATGATAATATCCAGCCCTGTTTGCCTATTTTACGAAGTTCAACCTCATATCCAATTTAACATCCTCTAATTTTCCTTCCTAATTCTGAGCTGACTAACTTGATGTGTTGGTGTGGGGAGATTAAAAAGGGGAGATAAATACATGGAATCTCTCACTGATCCACAATGCTGTCACCTCCCCTTGGCTAACAGGCTATTGAAGCACCCAATATGGTGACTGTTGCATGCGGCACCTTAAGGAGTTTTTTAGAAGGCCAAGACCACTCATTTCTCTGGTGATATGGACAAATAGGATACCCAGACTTTCCTGTTACTTGAAATAGTGAGAGAGCAGCTTGCTCCATTGCTGCCTGGTTTCACCCCTTCTGTGCCTGGTAACTCTCCTTAGTTCCATAACTTTCAGCTTGATTTAGAAGGAATGCTCCAGAGAAATACAGACATGCAACCACTGTTTATACATACACACATACACACACACACACACACTCATATATATGGATTTATATATATGGACATATATATGGGTTTATGCATACATATGGGTTTATATATATGGGTGTATGTATAATACATATGGATTTATATATAAGCACATGAGTTTATATACAAATATATATGTGAGTATACATATGAGTGTATATATGTAGGGCTGTATATACATATGAGTGTATATATGTAGGGGTATATACATATGTGAGTGTATATATATAATGAGTATGGGAGTGTATATATATGAGTGTGTGTATATAATGTCTGAATTCCTATTGGCAAATGGTCATGGGTCATATATATATAGAGGGAGATAGATGATAGATAGGATATCTGTATCACATATACACATATGTAAAATTTTTCGTATATATAAAAATCTTCATATATATGCTTTTATATCTCTTACTGATTCTATGATACAGATATAGACATATATCTTATGAAGGGAGTTGTACCTTGGTGTCTGTGGGAGATTGGTTTCAGGATATTTAAAGGATACCAAAATCAATGATTACAAAAATCCTTCCTATAAAATGGTGTCGGCCGGGCGCGGTGGCTCAAGCCTGTAATCCCAGCACTTTGGGAGGCCGAGACGGGCGGATCACGAGGTCAGGTGATCAAGACCATCCTGGCTAACACGGTGAAACCCCGTGTCTACCAAAATACAAAAAAATAGCCGGGCGTGGTGGCGGCGCCTGTAGTCCCAGCTATTCGGGAGGCTGAGGCAGGAGAATGGCGCAAACCCGGGAAGCGGAGCTTGCAGTGAGCCGAGATCCGGCCACTGCACTCCAGCCTGGGCAATAGAGCAAGACTCCGTCTCAAAAAAAAAAAAAAAAAAAAAAATTGGTGTCATATTTGCATGTAACCTACACATATTCTCCTACATAGTTTAAATCATCTCTATATTACTTGTAATATTTAATATAATGCAAATGCTGTGCAAGCATTATACTCCGATTTTAAAATGTATTATTAATTGTTGTAGTGCAATTATTTATTTTTTGAAAATAGTTTTAAAATTTTGATTGAACCCATGAATGTGGAATCCACAGATATAGAAGTCCTACTGCATTTGTTTTGTTTGTTTTTTTATAACAGAGTCTCACTCTGTTGCTCAGGCTGGAGGGCAGTGCCTTGATCTCAGCTCATGGAAACCTCCACCCCCAAAAGTTCAAGTTATTCTCATGCCTCAGCCTCCTGAGTAGCTGGGATTATAGACATGCACCACTATGCCTACCTATTTTTTTTTTTTTTTCTTAGTAGAGATGAGATTTCACCATGGTTGCCAGGCTAGTCTTGAACTCCTGGTCTCAAGTGATACTCCTGTCTTGGCCTCCCAAAGTGTTGTGATTACAGGCATGAGCCACTGTGCCAGGCCAAGGTCCAACTGTATTTGATATACAAGTTGATTATATCTCTATCTACCTATGTATCTATGTATGTATGTATGTATGTATCTATCTATCTATCTATCTATCTATCTATCTATCTATCTATCTATCGATTTATTGTGAGAAATTGGGTCACAAAATTATGAGCTGAGAAGTCCCGTGATCTACCTTCCACAAGCTAGAAAATCAAGAAAATTATCTGATATAATCTGATCGAAGACTAAAGACTAGAATGTCTATGAAAACCAAATGAAAATCCTAGCCCAAGGGCAGCAGCAACCTCATGTCTCAGCTCAGGCAGGCAGTAAGGAAGCAAAAAGAGAAAACTCTTCCCTCTGCCATTTTACTGAGAACCTCAACAGATTTGCTGTTACCCACTCGCGTTGGAGAAGGTCATCTACATTGTCAGTTAACACAAAAAAAATTAACTGGACGTAGTGGGGGCCTCCTGCGGTCCCAGCTACTTTGGAGTATGAGGCAGCAGAATTGCTTGATCCAGTTAATTTTTTTGTATTTTTAGTAGACACAGTTTTTGCCTTTTTGGGAAGTCAAGTCTGGAATTTCTGAACTCAAGCCACTCTACTACCTCAGCCTCCCAAAGTGCTAGAATTACAAACATGAGCCACCACTCCTGACTTTCTTTTTCCTTTCTTTTTAGAGACAAGGTTTCTCTTTGTCGCTTAGGTTGAAGTGCAGTGGTGTGATCATAGCTTACTACAGCCTTGATCTCCTGGGATCGAGGGATCCTGCTACATTGCCCACGCTGTTCTTCACCTCCTAAGCTCAAGGGATACTGTCACTTCAGCCTACCAAGTAGCTAGGATTACAGGTGTGCACACATCTACTTGCCCAGCTATTTTTTTGTGGTGTTTTTGTGTTTTGTTTTTTTCTTTTAGAGATAGGGTCTCACCAGGCTTCCCAGGCTGGTTGTGAACTCCTGGCCTCAATCAATCCTTCTGCCTTGGCTTCCCAAAGTGTGCTGGGATTACAGGTCTGAGCCACTGCATGTGGCTAATTATCACTTCATAAACTGTTTCCTTTCTTTACTAGATCATAAGTCCCCCAAGGGCTGGTGGGCAACTTTTAGCAACAATGACTACCCTCTCAGTCATTAACAGCTTTATTACAAAATAGTGCCACTTATGCTACAAAAGAGCTATTGAGTAACCTAACAAATGTCCTGTTTTATTCTTTACATTTCTGATTTAATATAGAGGTATAAAATCCTGTTTCTAATTTTTTTTTTTTTCTCTTGTGACATGGTAGTCTATTCCAGATGTGTTTGCATACCATGGATAAAGTCTCCATGTGTTTGTTCTGCATTTTTAAAAAAACTTTGCTCTTTCTCATCTTGAACAAGGTGACGCTTGTCACCAGGGAGGTGGAGGGAAGTTCCCAAAACCTCAATACTTGACAACTGCCCCAACCTGGGCTGCAGGGCAGCTTGCCATGACAGCTTTGGGCCCATTCTGTTCCAAGTTGAAGTTGCCTCATAGTTTTTAAGTGTGTTAGTTTCCTCCTACATTGTCAGTCTATTTCCCTACTTTTCTGAGCAGATCTAAAATAAATTTAAAAACAAGTTACTCTCAGATGCATGGCTACCAGGGCTCATTTTCTTAGACCCTACCTACAGCCTTATAGTTAGGGTCAAATTGTCTCTCATGATACATAGCTCTGCTGGAAGCTTAGCAACTGATCCTGGAACCTGAACCTTCTCACTGGATGTAGAAAAACAGAACCAGATGTGCAGAAATAGGCGAGGGATTCTGTGGGCTGAGGACAGACCAGTATAATGCTCTGAAGAATTTCCATACATTTTATTTATTTTGGGGCTTATTTGTTGATCCTTGAGTTTAACTTAAGAATTGGCACTGTGTAAATGGTGAGGAGAATATATTTGCTCTCTTTAGCTGGAATTCTAAGGTAGAGTGCTGATAGACTACAGTCTGCCATAGGCCTTCTGGTCTGTTTTTTTCAAGTCAGATTGTATTAGCACACAGTCAGGCACATGCATCTCCATGTTGTCCGTAGGTGCTTTTGCTTTACCATGTCAGAGTGGACAACCTGGCTCACAAAACTGAAAACACTGACTCTCTGTCCCTTATGGTAAATTGTGATCATCTTTGTTCTATGTCATCAAATGAAGACAGAGTTGGCTATGAGAAAAAAACCTATGTAGGTTTTTATGTTTCTGTGTCTCCTTTGTTTTTTCTTTGTTTGTTTGGTCTGGAAAATAATTGCTTCAGTCTCTAAATTCTTCCCAAATGTTGGCATTAACATCTTCATTATATTTTTCACTGCTATTGGCACTTTGCTCTCTCTTGCCTTTGCATTATACAAGTGGAAAATATGGTTTGTTAGGCTTATACCAAGACCTGTGTCTTCAATATGTGGTATACGTATTAGAAACATTTCTTTCTAAATTAAAACTTATAGTTTCTGGGTAAGAGGGTTTCTTCTCTATGATGCATATTCCCAGACATATTCTTAAAAAAGCAGATAATTTTTTTGCCAAAAAAAAGCAGGCAATTTTTTTTTTTTTTTTTTTTTTTTTTTGCCAAAAAAGCATTTTACCAAATTTGATGACACTAATAATGAGACACCCAGGTAGCAAGGGTTCCCTGGCAGAACCTGCAACCAACCTATACGCTGGGAGGAGAGCAATGTGGGGTGGAGACACAAATGTTTGAACCATTTGCAGTGGGGAGGAGCTAGGTCCATCCTCTTTCTGGGTGGTAGTTGGAATACAAGTTGTGAGGCAAGAAGCATATTGGAGGACCTCTGCCTTGTGGAGAGTTACTGTTTCCCTTTTTCTTTTTTTCCTTTTTATTTGATAAAACCCTGCTTTACTCACCCTTCAAATCATCTGCATGTCTAAATTTTTATGGCTGTGTGACAAGGACCCTGTTTTTAGCTGAACTAAGGAAAAGTCACACAACAATAATATGGAAGAGTTATGTAAACAAAAAAATGCAAAGATGGTAATACATATATAAAATGAAGGTATATTGATTGATATACATATGTAAAGTTAACTCAAAAATTGCCCTGGATGGTTTATGAAAGTTCTAGTTAATGTCATATAGAAGCTAGGGAAAATATATCAATTCCAAATGACCTAAGAATGATATAAATCATGTGTCTACCAGAAAATGTCAAAGGAGTGATGATGAGGGCAATAAAGGATCTTTTATTTTATATTAGAACATAATTTAAATGTAGAACACTTAAAATTCATAAAAATGAACAAAGAAAAAATCAGCATTATCTTAACACTTTATAAAGAACTAATATTAATTATTATGCAATTTAACAATTTAATGTCTGGTCTCTTTTCCCGTTGCTAAATGGTTGATATTTTCAGTGGTGTAATTGATTGACTAAAGGGAATGGGGTCATTTAAGGAAGTTCAAAGCCAATAGTAAAATCTGTATTTAAAACTAAAGGCCAATATAGTGTGAAAATTAACTTAATGTCCAGGGTGTATATCTTGTGTGTGTGTGTGTGTGAAAATCTGAATAACATTATAGTAAACCCGTGTAATATGATTTGCATGATAAATTCAAAAATAATTTGAAGAGGAAATAAAATAGGACTTCACCTTTCCTTTGCGAACCTGTTTTGATGGCAAATTGTGAATGATTTGGTCCTACAAGTGCCCTTCAAGGAAATTCTGTTTGCTTTACAAGGTATTTAACATGATTTGATTCAGTCACTCTCTGAAAGGGACAATTGCTTATAAAATTATTATTTTGAAATAATCATTATTTAGATACTGATTTTTTTTAAATAATATTTTGTTTCCCTGTAAACATATTGTCACATCGGCTTTTATATTTTTATATATATTTAAGTAATCTTTTCTTGTCTAATGATTTTCTCCCTTGAGAGAACTATACTACTAAAACATTAACATAATGACAAAATTCATTTTCATTTTTCAATGATAACAGAAATTAAAGTTGAATTCTCCTAAGACAACCATGGATAAGATGTTTATTTGATATGTCTGATACTCTTTCTATTTTTCATATTTAAAGGGCTCAAAGGTATACTGGAGAAATTCGCTCTCAATCCAACTTTTCCTTGTTCCTGATAATACTGACAAGTATAGAAGTTATACCTATTAGAATGTCCTCTCTAAAAATAGTAAAAAAAATATGTTCACTTAAAATGTGTCAGGCATCATTGTAAGCTTTTAACATGTATTATTATGTCATGTATTAGCCACACAATGAAAATAAATTCAATTATTTTCGCTATTTTATAGCTGAGGAAACTGCGGCATACCAAAATTAAGTTGGGTATCCATTCACGTGGGTAGTAAGTGGCTGAGTAGAGATGTAAACCCAGTTTCTTGGCTCTTAAATTTCTGTATTTAGACCCAAACATAATCCTCAGCACTGTATGTAAGATAGATCATGTGATAGGCATGTATTACCTTTGATAGAGATATGCACGTACAAGATGCAGATGTAGGAAGTCAAAATCACTCTATAGCCTGTCTCCAAGTTAAGAGGCCATGCCTGCACATGAATGTAATTGTCTTTGGAAGCTCATGGCCTTTCTTTGATGACACATTTTCTCCATATGAATGGATATGTAAACCACAGAGAATTTTTAGCAAGTGTCTGCAGACATTGACACAAAATATCTCACAGTGGTGGTAATAGGTTTTCAGGCACTAAGCTACTCATTTGCTTTTGCACAATTCCCTTTAAGAGGAAGGACATTTGTTTGCAAAACTCATCTCTGGAGCAAAAATAATGCACACACAGCTGAAAAGAATGTCTTCTTTGACTCATTCTCAAGCTCAGTCTGCTCAACCTTGCAAATCTGAGCACATATGGAATGTTCGGGGTTGTAGATCTCTTTTCCTCTCATCTTTTCAAGGACCTGTCACTCTTTCATGTGCCTTAACAATGGTTACATTTTTCTGTTATGAGGGAGAAAAGTATACTTTTGAAGGACTACATTTTATAATACCAGCCAAAAAACTGAATAGTACTTTAAAAAAAGACAGAGAGACTCACTTTGCTGTGTTTAGAATTAATTTTCTCCTGGAAAATGTAGACTGGTGTTATATGCCATATTTAGAAATTAGACACTTATGCTATCATAATTTTAATCATAACATAACCAAAGAAGTGAGATTTAGTGGTACTGGGAATCTAACATCCCACAAGAAGGTACAGAAAGCCATTGTGTAACATTTACTCTGTATGTTAAATACTAACTCTACACAAGAAAGTTTATGAGATGCAATGCAAGGGCACTGGCCATCTAGCTTCTGGAACAACACGGTCGTTACTGTGATAAAAAAAAATAAATAAACTGAATATATGTGGCCAAATAGAGAGATCAAACATATGCAAATAAAACATTCCATAAATAAGAAGATTTCGCTGTATTGAGTCTCACCTCTAACATCTATGTTGGTTAGTAGAATTACAGAATGTCAACAGACTTGGTTGTAAAATAACAAAAATTCTAGTAAGTGATTGGGCCACAAAGCTTTTCCATGATCTACACTTAGAGAAAGAATACTAGAAACACTATGTTCAATAGGAGTGGTGGGAGAGGGCATCCTTGTCTTGTGCCAGTTTTCAAAGGGAATGCTTACAGTTTTTGCCTATTCAGTATAATATTGACTGTGAGAAAACATACTAGCACACTGCAAAAGAGAGGGAAAAAAATACATAACTTAAAGGTTAAAGTAAAGAATATGTAATAAATTTCTGTGTCTCCTTTCTACAAATATCATTGGGGTTTAGTTCTGTGGAGAAGAATGTCAGAAGAGTAACAGATTTATGGAAAGGGCAATGATATACTCAGAGAAGCTTTTCAGAGTGCCAGGAAATATATCCTCCCTTCAAAAGGAAACCAACCATAGGTATTTATCAATACCCGGACCCAGTATGCACAGAACACAGTCACAGCTGTATATAGGCACAAGTTCCTGGCTAATTTTGTCATAAATCTTTACCTTAAGCCTATGAGGATATATTTTTCCTAAAATGTTTACCTCGGTGTAATAAGTCCTCATCCATTATTTTCAAACTTGTCTAAAATTATGCAAGTGTTCCATTATATTTTTATACTGAAAATCATTTGTTTCATTGAATGGTCCTCTCCACCTCTCCACCATATACATACACAAACACATATATCCACTCTGAAGCTATGAAAGTGGCCTCATTTGGTAATAGGGTTTTTACAGATATAATTAAGTTAATATGGGGTCATCCTGGATTAGGGTGACCCTAAATGCAATGACCAGAGTGCTTTGAAAAGATAGATGAGGAGACTTAGATACAGAGGAGAAGCCCATGTGGGAGGCAGGAAGGAAACTTCCCAAGATCCTCTTATGGGAGTGCAGCCATGAGACACCTGATTTCTGACTTCTGGTCTCCAGAATGTTTTGAGCATCTTGTTTTTTAATTTCAGTTTTTAATCCCATTCAATTTGTGGTACATTGTTATTGCAGTCCTGGGAAACTAAGACAGTTGTTGATAGAACACTAGATCTACATAATAATGAGTGATTTTGAGTCTGATTAGGAAATATAAGTTCTTCAGCATGTATAAATTGGTACAGGATTTAAATTGCTTCTTTTCCTGCCTTTGTGTTCCCTTTCAAAATATATTCAGGCAAATCAGTGATTCATTTCTAGTAACTGATATTTCCTATGGGGATGTTCTGAGCACTCACGTGTCACATTCATAAGTCCCTCTACGGAAAACATGGGAAACAATTAGCCAAGAAAGCTGGGAATAATGTTGCAAAATCATCACTGAATCTCTAAATTCCCCCCTAGAATGTAAAACTGAAAGTGGCATTAAAACCAACTAAATTGGGAAAGCAGCAATCCTCAAATTACTAGTTGCTTAAGAATCACTTGTACAATGCATTAAAAGTTCAGATTCTGAAACTGCATGGCGATTCTCATTCTGTAGGTCTGCAGTGGCTTCCAACACCTGCATGTGTATGAGGACTAGAGTGGTCGCAAAGAAGGCCGTCCAACGGGATACAGTTCTAGAGACATTTCATGTTTATATCCCCATCCTGACACTTCATTACAGTTCCTAGGAAGTTAGTCAAACTCCCTGGACCCCAATTTCCTTATCCATAAAACGAGAAAATAATTAATATTGACACCATGCATTGATATTAAGATAATATGAAAGTTAAAAACATACATACATATCAATCGATATATAATACAGTTATATCAACAATGCAATATAAATATCAAATGTAATTAACATTAATATAGTATTCACGTTGTATATAAATATGCAAGTCTATATTACAATATATAAACAAATGTGTAATTACAAATAAAGTTTTATAAACATATATGATGTATACTATATATACATTTCTGAGTACGGTATTGTGTCCCATTGAATTTGGTATAAACAGCACTTTTAAATTTTAATTTTAATACTATTGATTAAAGAGAACACTCAAACATCACAGAGAACCTGTAATAAAAATAAGATTTTCTTCTTCTAATCCTGTCCTTTCAAATAACATCACCAACAAAGATACTTTATAATGTTTATTTTTCATGCTTTATAATTTAAAAACGTGCCTCATTTTCCCCCTTACAGTTTTAGAGGGGAAAAAATCTCCACAATTTTGCTTACTACATATTTGGTCATACAGTTTAAAACAATAGTTCATAGTTAAGCTATGTAACTTGAGTATGGTGTTTTCCTTCACACAACAGGCATGTATGAAGGAGGCTATAGATGACAACATTATAAGTAGAAGATGTTATTACTGGTAATTTTTAAAAACAAATTATGTTCTGAAGCCAAGTCCTTTCTGAGAGATATACTCCAGTATCCTGAATTATTTCATGCATAGAAAATCTACCTCTGAACTTTTTGTACCCTGCACATGCATCTCAAAGACACTCAATCACTCTGCAATTGGAAACCATAGTTTAAAGTGGAGAAAGTTCATAGATACTCAATATTTGTGGAGTGCCCACAGCAAACGGGATAGAGATACATTATTCATAAAATAGACAGGACTTGGTTTCCAAAGAGAATGATACCTTGTGATGAAATAATGGTAATTTGCCTAATAGCACTGATCCAAATGTGCTTTATCTTCATCAAGGCTGTAATTAGAACCAGGCAGGTGGCCCATGGACAGTGTTGCCTTGGGGTCGATGGAGATACTAGATGGTGGCCTAGGTGGGGAGATTGGCCCACAAGCTATGATTATACTGCTTGGGTTAAAATGCATAAGAATTTACTTTCATGCTGCTTGCTGTGGACACATGACTGAAGAGGCAGAATGAATCTGCCTCCATTTCCCCTTCCTGAAGATGCCTGGCCATTCATTCTGTGCAGGAGAGGAGAGTATCTCCAACATACATTTAATCCTAACTAAATTAATCTCAATGAGGGTATTCTAGAATTAGGTCTCTCTGAGTCAGGACTTCTGTAAAAACTGCCACAAACTCATTGGCTTCCAATAACATCAGTTTATCATGTTTTGGTTCTGGAGGTCTGAAATCTGGCATGGATCTCACCTGGCTGAAATCAAGGTATCAGGAGGATTGCACTTCCTGTGGAAGCTCTAGGAAAAACACAAAACACAACACAAAGCAAAAGAAAAACCCTTTCCCTCTTCAAGATCTTAGAAGCCACCAGCGTTCCTTAGATTGCTGCAAGTCCACTCCTATTTCCTCTTTTGTCATTGATTCTCCATCTTTTACTATGACCTCCTGCCCCCCTCTTATAAGGAAACTTGTCATGACTTTGAGCTCACCTGGATATTTAATGATTATTTCCCATTTCGGTATCCACAGTTTTATCCCATCTGCAAATTCCTTTAGACCAGACAATGTAACTGAACTCATAGGTCCTGAGGACTAGGACTTAAGCATCTCTTGGTAGGGGGTTCAGGGAGTTTGTTAATTTGCTTGTCACAGTTCTGATCTCAGAATATATAAGCAACAATGCAGGGTATTGAAGGTTCTCAATTTAATCCATGCCTGACAGCAAAGTGGAAGGAATAATTCAACAATTACAGGTGAATAAGAGCAGTAAATACTGCAAGGCTGAATTTAAACACCAGTTTAACTTCCCATTTAAGTGTGTCAGGGAGATTGAACTATCAGGGGAATACACTAATTGCCTATGGATTTAAAAAATAACAAAGAGGTATTTGTCATACTAGAAGAACTCTTTTAACATTATTGCACAAAGAGGTTTAGAATGGGATTTAATAGCCCATTTTTCTAAGGTTAAAAACACCTCCAGTGATTTTATAAGTATATTAAGACATCTGTTCCTAGGTCTTGAACTGTTTCAGTGCAAAATGAGAAAGCGATTACATTATTTATAAGATAACTATTGGCATAAGATGTGCTTATGAGTGAACTTCTGGACACATTTATTCATAAATGTTTAGTGGGCACCTAATAACTATCAAGTATCTATGTTAAGTATAACATATCAAGAGATGGAAAATGCAGGAACACTGACCTTATGATGCTCAGCACATACAGGATATACCCAGAAGTAATCAGACAATGGCTACACTGTGTTCCATGCCATGAAAGCAGTAAACATGAGCTGCTCTGCGGGGAACATTTCCTAGACTCTGTTAGTTTCTTGGAACCAACATCCAGGTATAGACTTTGAACCAAGGTACAACCGCGCAGGTTTCAGAGCAGAAAGGTATCCTAGCTTCTTAATTGAAATACTTAAGATCTTTGCTACTCAAAATATTGCCAAGGTACCAGATATGTATTAGTTTTCAAAAGCTGCTGTAACAAATGTTCATCAACTGTGTGGCTGAAAACAACTGATATTTATCCTCTCTCAGTTCTGGAGGCCAGAAATCTGAAATCAAGGCCAGAAGTCTGAAGTCACTTCCCTAGGAAGCTCTAGGGGAGGATCCTTCCTCCCTCTTCCAGATCGTGGTGGCTCCAGGTGTCCCTGGGCTGGTGGCCCCCTCTCTCTCCATCTTCCAACAGTCTTCCCTCTGTGCCTGCCTGTATCCAACTCTCCCCTTCTTAAAAGGACAGTAGTCATTGGCTGAAGGGCTCATCCTAATCCATTATGACCTCATCCTTACTTGATGCTATTTGCAAAGACCTTTTTTCCATATAAGACTATACTTACAGACACCTGAGGGTAGGAATTTAACATATCTTTCAAAATATTTAAACACAACTTAACCCAGGACATGTAGCATCAGCATTGCCTCCAAGGCTGTTAGAATTGTAGAAGATCCAACCCCATTCCAGACTGACAGTCAGAATCTGCATGTTATCAATTCCCCAGGAGATTCCTAGGCATAGCAATGTTTATGGAATACTTCTCTAATGGCAAGAGAGAATAGGACCAGTTGTTTTCTTTGTTAGTTTGAGACCATGTTTCACTTGATTGCCCAGGCTGTAATGCAGTGGCATCATCTTGGCTTACTGCAGCCTCAACTACCTGTGCTCAAGTCATCCTCCTCCCTCAGTCTACCGAGTAGCTGGGACCACAAGTGTATACTACCACACCCAGATAATTTCTGTGTTTGTAGAGACAGGGTCTCACTATGTTGTTCAGGCCAGTCTTGCACTAATGGGTTCAACAAATCTCCCTGCATTGGCCTCCTAAAGTACTGGGATTAGAGGTGTCTCCCAGTGTGCCTGGCCAGGACCAGTTTTAAGATACGAAAATAGCTCATATGCTTGTGCTAGTAACATGTAAGTGGAGATTCCAGAGAGGAAGTTAGTTAGGCAGCAAGATTATGAAGCAAAGAGAGGATAAATTCTGAAAGTCACAGGGCTTGTGGCTACAGAAAGTTCTTTATTTGGCAGAAGGGAGAACAGCAGTGGAAGACTTTACATCATGTGGGTATTAGATCACAGTTGCCTTTCCAGAGTGTGTGTGTGTCTATGATGGGGAAACCATGGTGGGGTCAAACTGGACAAGGAGACCTACCTATGTCAGCAAGATTATCCAAGGTTGTGGCAGAGTAACAGGGGCTGCTTTGAGGTAACTGAGCAGAAAGAAGCCAAGATATTCAAAATCTAGTTGTGTATGTGTGTGTATGTGGGTGTGTGTGTTTGTGTGTGTTTGTGTGTGTCAAGTGTGTGTGTGTGTGTGTATTGGGTTTGGAAAGCTGCCTCCATGACACTTGGTGGACAACTGAATTTGGAGAACCAAGAAAAAAGTGAAAAATGACCTGTAGTGGCAGTGAACAAGTATGCATGGTGAGTGTATTTGTCTGTTATCATGCTGCTAATAAAAACATACCTGAGACTGGGTAATTTGTAAAGAAAAGAGGTTTAATGGACTCAGTTCCACATAGTAAGGGAGGCTTCACATCGTGGTGGAAGGAATAGGAGATGCAAAGGCATGACTTATGTTGTAGCAAGAAGGAGGGCCTGTGCAGGGAAGCTCCCCTTCAGAAAACTATCAGATCTCACGAGACGTATTCACCACCATGAGGATAGTATAAGACAAACCATCCCCATGATTCAGTTATCTCAACCTGGCTCCTCCATTTACATGTGGGGATTAGTAAAATTCAATGTGAGATTTGGGTGGGGACACAGAGCTAAACCGTATCAGTGAATGACTCACCAACACAATAATGAGGACATCCAAGAAGAGGAGAAACTTTTGAGAAAGTCATGGAAATGTTTTTTCCTGTATTTACATTCCCAGGTGCCTGTGCCACTTGAAGAATATACATTTGGAAATTTGGGGAGCGGATCTTTTTAGAGAGTCATTTTTGAGTCTGTTCATTTGGAGTCATAGAAAAGAGTAATATCAGGAGAGCATTTAGAGAAAGAAAACAAAAAGGCAGGACTGGGTCAGAATCTTAGAATAAATTTTCTAGAGTATTTGGAACAATACATGGAAGTGATAAAGCTAGTAGGACACAATAAATACAACTCAGTTTAGATTTGTGACATGGTTTGAAATTGGGGTTCAATCAGACTGGTGGAAAAAATTGCAGTTACGATAGACACAAACCCTCTTGGAAGGCATAAGAGTTTGCATAAGCTCCAGTAATAAATCTGGCTAAAGGCAGCCTAATCCCCTTACTGTTAATTAAATAGAGTAGAAACAATGGAATGTGGGGAGTTTATCTAACTAACTTGTTCACTCATGTGGTCTTAAGACTAACCTTTGCTCTGCCGTGGATGCTTAATAGCTTTATACTGAGGAAGTCTGCAATGTCAATTACCCTCTAGTGGTGCTGACTCAAGGCTCTTTTTATTTGAGGATTTGTTGCACCAGCTCTGCAAGTTCTTTTATTTTCTCCAACTACTTCCTCTAACTTGGCTCAAGCACACCTACACGAACCTCCATCTCAGTGATGCATTGTCAACCTTCAAGTTGCAACAATGTGTACCTCATTCATGTTGTTAGAAATGTGTGCATCATCTGACACATTTACGAATTTTTTGACAGAGAAAGCAAACATTAGATGGGGGTGATTCTTCTTCTTCTTCTTCTTTTTTTTTTATAATGCAATATGGCCCTCCTATTCTAGAAGTAGAATAAAATGAATCACTCTTTATCTCATCTATACATTTTTTTTTTCATCAAATAATGGACAAGTAGGGTCCCATCTCAGAAGAGGTCACGCTCAGGATCTTTTAAAGACGGTATGTTTTAAAGAAGAGTGTGTTGGTTTCCCATGGCTTCTGTTACCTGTTATTATTCTGATAACAGAATGCATTTGCTTATAGTTCTGGAGGTTAGAAATCAAAGAAAGCTCTCAGGAGGCTGAAATCAGGTTCTCTTCTGTATTGGTTCATTCTGGAGACTTTAGAGGATAATCTGTCTCTTGACATTTTTCGCATCTATAAGGTATCCACATTCCTAGCTTTTATGGTCCTTCATTCATCTTCAAAGCAAATCACATCTCCTTCCATCCTCACATCTCTTCTCCGACTCTGATCCTCCTGCCTCTCTCCTACCCCACACCTCTCTCTCTATTTTTCTTTCTCTCTCTCTCTCTCTCTCTCACCCCCCTTCTCTCCTCTCTCTCTCTTTTTGATAGGATCTTGCTCTGTAGAGCAGGCTGAATGCAGTGGTGAGGTGATTCTCTCACCTCAGCCTCCCAGGTAACTGAGACTACAAGTGCACACTACCCCATCTGACTAATTATTTTTATAGATGGGATTAAGAGGTGAAGCCAGCTGGACTTCCTGGGTCAAGTGGAGACTTAGAGAACTTTTGCGTATAGCTAAAGGATTTTAAATGCACTGATCAGCATTCTGTAAAAATGCACGGGCCGGGCGCGGTGGCTCAAGCCTGTAATCCCAGCACTTTGGGAGGCCGAGGCGGGCGGATCACAAGGTCAGGAGATCAAGACCACAGTGAAACCCCGTCTCTACTAAAAATACAAAAAATTAGCCGGGCGCGGTGGCGGGCGCCTGTAGTCCTAGCTACTCAGGAGGCTGAGGCAGGAGAATGGCGTGAACCCAGGAGGCGGAGCTTGCAGTGAGCCGAGATCGCGCCACTGCACTCCAGCCTGGGCGACAGAGTGAGACTCCGTCTCAAAAAAAAAAAAAAAAAAAAAAAAAAAAAAAAAAAAAATGCACGAATCAGCACTCTGTGTCTAGCTAAAGGATTGTAAGTGCACCAAACAGCTGTCATTAAAATGGACCAATCAGGACTCTTCAAAATGGACCAATCAGGATTCTTCAAAATGGAACAATCAGTGGTCTGTAAAATGGACCAATCAGCAGGACGTGGATGGGGACAAATAAGGGACTAAAAGCTGGCCACCCCAGCCAGCATCCGCAACCTGCTCAGGTCCCCTCCCATGCTATGGGAGTTTTGTTCTTTCGTTCTTCACAATAAATCTTCCTGCTGCTCACTTTTTGTGTGCGTACCACCTTTACAAGCTGTAACACTCAACACAAAGTCTGCAACTTCATTCTTGAAGTCAGTGACACCAAGAACCCATCAGAAGGAACCAACTTCAGACACATCTTGGCGACCATGAAGGGACTATCCCCAAGTTGTCAGTACCATCAGACCCCTTCTGCTTGCTATTCTGTCCTATTTTTCCTTAGAATTTGGGAGCTAAATACCGAGTACCTGTCAGTCAGTTAAAAGTGACTAGTGCAGCCACCAGAAGAAAGACATGGATGTCAGACTTTCTGGGAAAGAGTTCTCTAACAACCTCTGACTCTTCGGAGTTGGAAGCATTGGTTTCCTGGAACCAGCTTCTGCTTTTCCTGTACTTCTGGTCTGAGCTGAGGGTGAACAGAGAGGAAAGACATTCAGCTCCAGGGTCCGGATAAAATGTTGGTTGACCCTGCAGCCATGAGTGGAACTCTCAAAGTCACATTGCTTGAGACTCGCCCACATATCCTGTCTATCTTGACCCTTGCCTCCTGGGTCCTAAAGTTTGTTGGAAAAACTTCCTCCCATCTCTATTCTTTGAGGCTAGTACCAAGTCTGAAAACCATTTCCTGTCCTTGGTGGTTTTCTACTTTCTCCTGCAAGAATGATTTCTGATCTCTTCCCTTTTTCGCACCCAGGCTCACCAATCAAAAAGGCATAATTTTTGCCCACAGACTCATCATGGTGGGGAACTATCTGGAATTTTAGGAGATCTCCTCAGACTAGCAGGCCTAACAAAAGCTATTCCTGAATCTAGGATATGGGGAGCCCCAGAAATGATATCCTTCCTATTCATATGACGAGAAGTAAGGACAAAAGATGTCACTTCCAACCCTGGAAATCCCTTCCCTCCTTCACGGTATGAACCTCCACTTCATTTTTGGAGCATAACATCTTTGTAGGACAGGGATAAGGTCGCAATTGTAAAAGAAGAATGTTTAGGACTCTAATAAAGTTTCAAGAGTGAATTGGTAAGGGCCACTAAATCTAATTTTTTTCAGTCCTCTTTGTGGTGAAGGAGGAAGGCAAGGGTGCAGGTTTTCGAGAATGCGTCAGTAAGGGCCACTAAATCCAACCTTTCTCTGTCCTCTTTGTGGTGTAAGAGGAAAATTAGGGTTTCTGCAACTGCTTTGGTGAGTGCAACTATTCTTATCAGCAGTGTCCAGGGACCATTGCAGGTTTTTGGGCAAGAGAGGTTTCTGCTGCTGTGTTGGTGAGCACAACTATTACAATTAGCAGAGTCCAGGGACCCTTGCTGGTTCTTGGGCAAGAGGGGTTTCTGCTGCTCCATCGATGAGCACAACTATTCTGATCAGCAGGGTCCAGGGACCATTGCGGCTTCTTGGGTGGCTGTGGTGGTGGGAAACCCATTTCTTTCAGATGGGAAACACTCAGGCTTATTTTTTTCTGCACTACTGCCTGGCTCCATTATTCTCTCTCTGATGGGGAAAAATGGCCACCTGAGGGAAGTATAAATTACAATAGTATCCTGCTGCTTTACTTTTTCTGTAAAAGGGAAGGCAATTGGAGTGAAATACATTATATCCAAGCTTTCTTTTCACTGAAGGAGAATCCAGAACTATGCAAAGCCTTCAATTCATAGCCCACAGGAGGTATGAAGCATACCTCCATATCCTAACCTTGCTACAGTTCCTCTTATTTTCAATGATAAGCCTTTTCTAATCTCTCCCACTCACAAGGAAACAGGCAAGGAAATCTCCAGAGGACCACAAAAGCCCCTGAGTATCGATTATATCCTTTCAAGCTATAGGGTGAGAAGAATTTGGCCCAACCCTAGTACATATCTTCTTCTTTCTCTCTGACTTAAGCAGATCAAGGCAGACTTGGGGAATTTTTCAGATGATCCTGATAAGTATATAGATGTCCTACAGACTCTAAGAAAAACCTTCAACCTCACTTGGAGAGATGTCATGCTATTGTTAGATCAAACCCTGGCCTTTAATGAAAGTAATGGAGCTTTAGCTGCAATCTAAGAGTTTGCAGATACTTGGTATTTAGTCAAGTAAATGATAGAATGACAACCAAAGAAAGGACCAAATCCATGGTCAGCCAACTGGTCAGCAAACTTTCCCCAGTATGGATCTCCACTAGACACAGATCATGGCGATGGGAGTCATTAACATCTGCTGACTTGTGTTCTAGAAGGACTAAGGGGAATTATGAAACAGTCTATGAAGTGTTCAATGATGTCCACCATAACTCAGGGAAAGGACAAAAATATTCTGCCTTCCTTAAGCAGCTACAGGAGGCCTTAAGAAAACATACTCCCCTGTCACCTGACTCCCTCGAGGGTCAATTGATCGTAAAATCTGTTTCCTAACCAATCAGCTGAAAAATATCAGGAGAAAGCTCCAAAAGTGAACCCTGACCCCTGAACAAAAATCTGGAGGTATTATGACACATGGAAACCTCCGTGTTCTATCATAGCAACCAACAGGAACAGGCCCAAAAGGAAAAATGAGATCAGAGAAAGGCCACAGCCTTAGTCATGTCCCTCAGATAAACAAACCTTGCTGCTTCAGAGAGGACAGAAAATGAAGCAGGTCAATCATCCAGTAGTGCTTGTAACCAGTGTGGTTTGCAAGGACACCTTAAAAAAGATTGTCCAACAAGAAACAAGTTGCCCCCTCACCCATGTCCACTATGCCAAGGCAATCAGTGGAAGGCTTACTGTCTCAGAGGATGAAGGTTCTGTGGGCCAGAAGCCCCTAAGCAGATGATCCAACAATAGGACTGAGGGTGTCAAGGGAAAGGACCTCCTCATGTCATCACCTTCATTGAGCCCTGGATATGTTTAACTGTTGAGTATCAAGAAATTGACTTCCTCTTGGACACTGGTTCAGCTTTCTCAGTGTTAATCTCCTGGCCCGGAGAGTTGTCCTTAAGGTCCATTACCATCTGAGGAATTCTGGGACAGCCTGTAACCAAATATTTCTCCCACCTCTTCTGTTGGAATTGGGAGATTTTGCTCTTTTCATATGTCTTTCTTGTTATGACTGAAAATCTCACACTCTTATTAGGGAGGGACCTATTAGCCAAACCTGGAGCTATTATCTACATGAATATGAGAAAAAAGTCACCCATTTGTTGCCCCCTGCTTAAGAAGGAAATCAGCCCTGAAGTCTGGGTATTGGAAGGACAAGTAAGAAGGCTAAAAAAAATGTCCACCCAGTACAAATCAGGCTAAAATATTCCACCACTTGTCCATATCAAAGGCAATATCCCTTAAGGCCTGAAACTCATAAAAGATTACAGGAAATTTTTAGACCTTTAAAAGCTCTAGTCTTAGTATGAAAATGCAGTAGTCCCCATAACACTCCAATACTAGGAGTACAAAAGCCAAGTAGTTAGTGGAGACCAGTACAAGATCTCAGACTCATCAATGAGGCAGTAATTCCTCTATATCCAAGTGTACTCAAGCCTTATACCCCTACACCCTCAAATACCATAGGAAGAATAATGATTTGCTGTTCTGGACCTCAAGTATGCCTTTTTCTGTATTCCCCTGCACTCTGACCCCCAATTTCTCTTTGTCTTTGAGGCTTCCACAGACCACATGTCCCAACTTACAAGGATGGTCTTGCCCCAAGGATTTAGGGATAGCCCTCATCTGTTATGTCAGGCACTGGTCTAAGATCTAGGCCACTTCTCAAGTCCAGACACTCTATTCCTTCAGTTTATGGGTGACTTACTTTTGGCTACCAGTTCAGAAGCCTCATGCCCGCAGGCTACTCTGAATCTCTTGAACGTTCCAGCTAATCAAGGGTAAAAGCTGTCTAAATTGAAGGCTCAGCTCTGCCTACAAGAGGTCAAATATCTAGGTCTAATCTTAGAGGAACTTGGGCCCTCAGCAAGGAATGAATACAGCCTATTCTGGCTGATCCTTACCCTAAGACATTAAATCAGTTTCAGGGGTTCCTTGGAATCACTGGATTTTGCCAACTATGGATCCCCAGATACCACAACAGAGCCAGGCGCCTGTATCCTCTAATCAAGGAGACCCAGTGGGCAAATACTCATCTAGTAGAATGGGAGCCACAGGCAGAAACATTCTTCAAAACCTTAAAGCAGGCCCTAGTGAAAGTTCCAGCCTTAAGCCTTCCCAAAGGACAAAACTTCTCTTTAAAAGTCATAGAGAGAGCAGGAATAGCTCTTGGAGTCCTTACTCAGACTCATAGAACAACCCCACAACTAGTGTCATACGTAAGTAAGGAAATTGATAGAGTAACAAAACACTGACCTCACTGTTTATGGGTAGTTGTGGTGGTGGCCGCCTTAGTGTCCAGAGACTGTCAAACTAATACAAGAAAAATCTCAGTGTCTGGACTTCTTATGATGTAAATGGCATATTAGGTGCCAAAGGAAATTTTGTGGCTATCAGATAAATGCCTGCTCAGATACCAGGCCCTACACCTTGAGGAACCGGACTTTCAAACATGCATGTGTGCAGCCCTCAACCCTGCCACTTTTCTCCCAGACCGTGGAACCAATCGAGCATATTTGCCAACAAATTATTGTCCAGATTTATGCTGCCTGAGATGATCTTTTAGAAGTCCCCTTAGCTAATCCAGACCTTAACCTATATAATGATGGAAGTTCATTTGTGGAGAATGGGATATGAAAGGCAAGTTATGCCATAGTTAGTGATGTGACAGTACTTGAAAGTAAGCCTCTTCTCCCAGAGTCCAGCACCCAGTTAGCAGAACTAGTGGCATTTACCCGAGCCTTAGAACTGGGATAGGGACAAAGAATAAATGTGTATACAGACAGCAAGTATACCTATCTAATCCTACATCCTCATGCTGCAATATCTAAAGAAAGGGAGTTCCTAATCTCTGAAGAATCCCCTGTTAAATACTACAAGGACATGGTGGAGTTATTGCATAGTGCAACAACCAAAGGAGGTGGAAGTCTTACACTGCCAAAGCAAAAGTCAAAGAAAGAGAAGGTGGGGAAAAACAGAAAGAGACAGAGAAAGAAAGAAAGAGAGAGACAGAAAGTCAGAGAGACAGACAGAAAGTCAGAGAGAAAGAGAGAAAGAGGAAGGAGTCAAAGAGAGAGAAAGAGACGGAAAACCAAAGAGAAATAGAGAAAGAGACAGAAGTAGTAAAGAAAAAGCAGTGTACCCTATTCCTTTAAATGCCAGAGTAAATTTAAAACCTATAATTGACAATTGAAGGTCTTCTCTGTAACCCTGTGACTCTCTAATACCACCATGTTGTCAGTGTAAACAAGGGCTTAACTCGAAAGCACTGAGGCCACTGACAATCCATAGCCTTCTTATCAAAAATCCTTAACTCAGCAAGTTTCTGAACGGGGAATCTTAATTAATTATGATACAAAGGTCTGACCAGATCGAGGAGGAACTCTCTTCAAGACCGGATGATAGATAATTCCTCCTGGGCGATTAAAGGAAAAAGACACAATAGGTAGACAGTAATTGATAAGGAAACTCTTGTAAAATCAAAGTTAGGAAAATTGCCTAATAATTGATCTTCTCAAATGTGTTAGCTGTTTGCACTCAGCCAAACCTTAAAGTACTTACAGAACCAGGAAGAACCACTATACCAATTCTAAGTTAATATGGACTGAATAAGATTTTATTAACAGCAAACAAAAATTAAAATCCCAAGCTTACCAAGTTTTCAACAAAAGTAAAGTTTGCTAAAAGTTAGCATGTAACATGTATTATGTAACTTATAATCTTATGGAGATCATACAGGAACCCTCCTTCGGCAGGGAAGCTGAATTTATTATGAGGATTTTTTCTTCATGTTTGAATGAAAATTTCCAGTACTATGTGCACTCTGCGCTCCTCAACACCTGTCTTCATCTTCCATCTGGGACAGTATTCTATGTACAATATCCCCTCAATCATTGTGTCATTGAAGATGGATCCCAATTTCAGTGTACCCCACATGAAACTTCACATGTCAACCACTCGACTCTTGACACACAAGAGAAAGGGGTGGAGTAGGAGAAATAAGTAATATTGGGAAGTCATTGCTGCATTAGACAGAATATCTGTACCCACTAAAACACACATGCTAAAACTGCCATCCCTATGGTGATGGTATTAGGAGAGGGGGCCTTGAAATCATGGTCTCCTGGAAGGCAATGAAGTTGTGAGGATGGAGCATCATGAATGAGTACCTTATGAAAGTGACCCAGAAAGCTCCCTGGCCTCTTCCACTGAGTGAGGACACAGTGAGAAGGCACTGTTTATGAATCAGGAAGCAAGTTCTCACCAGGCATTGAATCTGCCATGACTTGATCTTAGACTTTCAGTCTCCAGAGCTGTGAGCCATAAAATTATGCTGTTTATAATACACCAGTCTATTCTTTTAAATAATAGCTTGACCAAACTATGACAGGTACAGACTGCAGCTCTGATGCTGGTCACATAACCCAAGTGACAATTATATCTGTCTCTTTTCATCCTGGTTTTCTGTTCCTCTACCTATCTGCCAGAAGGCTAATTTGATATCCAGCCAGCAGGCTAACAAATTCAAACCCAATAGAATTTGGCTTTTTATTCTTTTCTTTTCTCTCTCTCTCTCTCTCTTTTTTTCTCTCTCTCTATCTTTTTAATTTTTTTTTTTTTTTTTTTTGAGACAGAGTCTGACTCTGTTACCCAGACTGGAGTGCAGTGGCATGATCTTGGCTCACTGCAACCTCTGCCTCTTCAGTTCAAGTGATTCTCCTGCCTCAGACTCCCAGGTAGCTGGAATTACAGATGCATGCTACCAAACCCAGATATTTTTTGTATTTTTGGTAGAGATGAGTTTCACCATGTAGGTAAGGCTGGTCTTGAACTCTTGACCTCAAGTGATCTGCCTGCCTTGGCCTCCCAAAGTGCTAGGATTACATGCCTGAGCCAAAATGCCTGGCCACTTTTTATTATTGTCTTAGTTTTTCCATTTTCATCCTCTTGTCAATGAGATGTGAACTAACTTGCTCATGATTCTGCAATACTGGCTAAGATTCTGCAGGAGAAAGAATACCTGATTTTAGAGAAGCTTCACCTAATGGCTTCCATAACATTGTTTGCCTAATGAAAAGTTGTAAGTGTCTCATCCCAGTTAAAATGACTTATACCCAAAAGACAGGCAAGGAAGTGGAAAATGCAGGCAAGGATGTGGAGAAAAGATAACTTTGGTACCCTATTAATGGAAATGAATGTAAATAACTTCATTACTACCTTAGAAGTTCCACAAAAACTAAAAATTTTCGGAGAAAGGTGAGATTTGAAAGCAACCAAGTGCCCAAGAGCAGATAAAGGGATAAAGAAAATGTGGTACATATACATGATTTAGTACTATCCATCCAAAAAAAAGAATGAAATCTTGTCATTTTCAACAACATGGATGAGACTGGAGATCATTATGTTAAGTGAAATAAGTCAGGAACAGAAAGACAATCATTACATGTTCTCACTTATTTGTGGAATCTAAAAATGAAAACAATTGAACTCATAGACATAGAGAGTAGAGAGAGAGTTACCAGAGCCTGACAAAGTTAGTGGGTGTGTTTGGGGTATGGAGGTGGAATGGATAACAGGTACAAAAAATGGAAAGTATGAATGTGGTACTATTGACTGTTTACAACTCAATGGATTAATGCTTGAGTGAATAGATACCCCAATTTTTGTGTTGTGCTTATTTCACATTATATGACTGTGTCAAAACATCTTGTGTACCCCATAAATATGTACACTTACTATGTACCTGTGAAAATCTAAAAAAATATTAAAACAGTTACAGATGATCCTGGGCTCTGGAAATATCAGTAGCTGGTTCCCATGAGGAGGTGGGAAAGAACTGCATAAATTGCAGATTTCATTTAATATTGATTATGCTATTCTTTTATCATATCTCAGTTAGTAAAGCAAGTATATGTGAGTCCTTGTGAAAATGCCATTAAAGAGCCTCTTGAGTTCTTGGAAGAAAAGCCATAGAAATGAAATAAACGCAGACAAGTTCAGGGTAGGCTATTAGGAAAATTAAATACACAATTCACTTTTATGAACTACAACATATATATTTTTTTCTTAGTAAGGTAAACTTTACATTACATGAACATTACTAGGTGTTTTCAAGTGTACAATTCAGTGACCTTTAGTATATTTACAATGTCTTGCATCTATCATGACCATATACGTATGAAAAATTTCATTATCCCCAAAGCAACACCATTCCTATTAAGCAGTCATTTCTCATTCCCACACCATCCAGATGCTGTCCTGTCTGTGTGTGTGTATGTGTGTGTGTGATATTATATTGTCACATAAGAATAAAAAAATAATTCCACTTAATGTTGCTTTACTTTCAGATGGCTAACTCTGGTAACAATGTAGTTGTAGGTATTTTTATTTTATGCTGCTTCATAAATTTTATTTTATGCTGCTTCATTTTTAATTGGTAAAAACAAAACATATATTTATGGGGTGCAGTGTGATTATATGATATATGTATACACTTTGGAATGATTGAATCAAGACAATTAGCATTTCCATCACTTTATATACTTATGTCGCAATAGTAAGAATGTTTATAATCTCTCTTAACAATTTTGAAATATAGAATGCATCATTATTAACCATAGTCACAGTACTGTGCAGTGGATCACCAAAAATTATTCTGTCTGTGTAACTTAAACTTTGTATCCTTTGAGCAACCTGTACCCCTCTCCCAATTCACTCCTTCTCCAAGCCCCTGGTAACCACAATTGTGCTCTCTACTTCTATGCATTCAGATTTTTTAGCCATCACATGTAAGTAAGTTCATGGAATATTTGTCTTCATTTTCCTGGCTTATTTCACTTAAAAGAATGCCCTCCAGGTTTACCCATGTTGTTATCAAAGACATGATTCCTTCTTTAAGGCTGAATAATAACATTTTTCACAGTGGGGAAGATATGGACTCAACCTACATTCATCAACAGATGTGCATCAACTCACGCACAACAGATAAAGAAAATGTATGTATACACAATGGAAGATTATTGTCATTTTAATATTTTTATATAAACTGTTTTATTATAAATAATCCCAAGTACATACAAAAAGAAAAAATAAAAAGGAGGGAAACTCCAAAGATCTGTCATAGAGGTCTCATGATAAACACCTCCCAAGTTATTTTTTTCCCTTTATACCTCTGTTTCTGTTTTATTTGTTGTCTTTTACAGCCAGTTCCAGAGACTATAAATTCTCACCTGTAATCCTTTCAATACTCATCTCTTACAGATATGAATTTCATAAATAAACGATGCTACTATCACAACTGTAGTGAGTTCGATAGTGCCCCCCTAACATACGTTCAGTTGGAATCTGTGACTATGATCTTATTTTGGAAAAGAGCCTTCAAAATGGAAGTTCAATATCTGAATATGAAATCATGCTGAATTATCTAGAAGGGTCCCAAATCTAATGACAGGTGTCTTTGTAAGACACAGAAGAGGAGATACAGTCACAGACAAGAGGGCCACATGGAGGCAAAAGCAGAGATCAGAGTGATATGGCCACAAGGCAAGATACACCTAGCCAATAGTACCTCCCACGAGGCAGGAGACCAAGATTTCCTCTGTATCTCCACAAGGAATCAACCTTGTTCACACCTTGGTTTTCCACCCTGGGCCCCAGAGCTGGACCTAATGCCTCCAAGTGATGAACCAGGGAAGATAAATTGCACAGTGTTTCCACATCTAACATTTTAATTTTGCACTCCACACTACATGTCTGATACTATCATAAATAGCTTATTTGAAGGTCACTATGCACTTTTTAATGTATTAAAAGTAAAACTGTAGTTAGGACTAGGTGTTCTTAAACTCTTTGTGGAAAAAAAAATCTTTAAGAAAATTAGTTAAAATGTTCCTTGGTTGCTCAAAATATATTGTAGTACCTTTGAATTTTTGATATCAACATTTATACTGAATATACATGTGATTTTTTAAATCATGCATTTATTAAAATGAGATTTCTTTAGGATGTAGTGTTAAAAACATATTTTAAAACCATGTCATGGAGTTTTACTATTCAATTAAATCTTCAATACTAATATACCCATATAATGTATTAATAAGAATTAAGGATAAGCATGACAATTAATTATGAGCTTTGGGAGGGTAATGCATTTTTTTAAGTGACATGCACTAATAATGAATATTTGAAATATTTCAACTGGATTACTTCTCTGGAACTAGAAGAAGAAGAGATAGTCATGCATTTAAGTAAATTTTTAAAATGTAGGTGATTTTTGAGCAGAAATTCATGAACCCATACCTCCAGATTTAACAAGTTTTGATTAGATTTAGTTTAAATATAGTTTGTTCAATTTAAACAAATTGAGATTGAGTAATGTGGAACACATCTGTTCACTTCATCTTCCAAGCTGATCCCCAACCCTGGTTTCTATCAAGAGTAACAATCATAAAGAACAATATTCTATATGCACAAAGCAAGTGATGACTGAAAGTTAGGGGTTCAACGATAATAGAAGTAAGTACCTGTACATAGTCCTTCATTTTTAAAATATTGAATATTAAGTCAAGTCTTCTTTCTTGGAATTTCTTAACTACAGTTTTACTTTTAATACATTAAAAAGTGCATAGTGACCTTCTTTTTAGGGATGCTCAAATTTTTCTAGTAAAAGATGCTATGAGTCTCCAAGGGATCACTGGCAGGCTGTAGCATTTCCCTTTTTGTCCAGAACCGCATTTAAAATAGGTAATTTCTAATCCCATAAATCCATGTGGGTATGGACCTTAGTTTTATGAAAATACCATGATGATCTGTCAACCCTAGTCCCTTTAGCTTGACTCTTTGTTACCAAGGAAACCAACCAGGTCCATTATTATAGTTGTCTTTATTAGAGTAAGGCTAACCCAGTCTGAAGGGAGTCCATCAATAGCTTCACCTTGCAGTAAAGATGTTAAGAATGTGATGTCTCTCTCTACCTGTGTGTCCCTAGGGACTTTTTACAATAACAACATAAAATTCAACAAGAGAGGGACATTTTACATTCTTAGAAATGAACATGTTTAGTATCTTAATTTATCAATCGATAAACATCCCAGTTTCCTGCAGCATCAGAGAAAACAACAATTTGAAACATTTCAAATATTCATTATTATTTCATGAGAAATACCACACCCACTGTGTCACTAATCCATTGTGTCTTGGTTCAATAAAAGAGAAAAGCAATATTGTCTCATTATTGCTTTCTCCCATTCCTTCATTTATTACATTTGCATATTTTCCATGCATCCTGCACATATGTCACAGCATAGCATGTTTTAATTTAATAGAGTCTCCTTTGCATCAATAATTTATCAAAATTTCAAATCTTACACATGACACATTTGGAAAGCAAAAGTTGTAAACAGGACAAATGTTTAATTCATAAATGTTGCATTCTGTAATTCTTCCATGATCCATTATTTGAACATTAAATTTAAGAAAGCATCTGAATTCTAAAGTACCATGAAATTCTGAAATACCATGAATACTTATGTGTATATTATTTTCAGTGGATCTTAAAAATTTTAATAATTTAACATTTTTGAATGCACATAACTCTGATTCAGTCAAAATAAAATGTTTTGAACTGACGTGTTTAGAGAAAACAGGAGGGAAAAATCAGCTTAAACTGAAAACCAATCTGACATTATCCCTGATTTATAATTACCAAATTAAAAGATAACTGCGGAAAACTATCTTTTTTTTTTGCCTCACTACACATTTATGTAATTATACAAACCAGAACTAGTAAGGCACTCACTTTATTAACCCTTTTATTAATAAGCTTAGGATTTATGGCAGTTGACTTTCTGCAGTTGTTTTCTGTGGAATACAGAGAGGATGAGATACAATTCTTACCTCATGGAATGGCTGTAAGAATTAAACAAGGGAAAATCTGTGAGCCCACAGAACTATCTGCTGTCCTGTCTTATTTTATAATTTACCCATTTTATGTTTCTGTCTGCTCACTGGAAACACACACACAATTATTATTCTGATGCTGGTTAATTGGCTTATACATATTGAATATCAGCATCATTCCTATAATATTGCTGTAAGGCTGCCATCTGTAGGGATCTACTAATGAACATTCTGGAACTTACGTATTTGCCATTGTACCTTATAGTGGCTACAAAAAGGAGTAGTGCTGTAGAAAACTAACACTTTTGTACACTTGCTAAAACTTCTGGAAATATGTAATTAAAATGGATGAATTACAAGGTTTGTATATTATAACTTATTAAAGATGTTTAAAGAACACTGATATCTGTCCTGTTACTCTCCCTTCCCTTTTCTCCCATTTCTCAACAGGCTCTGGTGTGTGATGTTTCCCTCCCTGTGTCCATGGGTTCTCATTTTTTAACTCCCACTTGTGAGAGAAAATACCTAATGGATGCTGGGCTTAAAATCTAGATAATGGGTTGATAGATGCAGCAAACTACCATGGCACATACAACAAAAATGCACATTCTGTACATATATCCCAGATCTTAAAATAAAATTTTAAAAAAGAAATGAGATATTACTTTTTACTCTGCTATTTGCTTGTTTTACAGTTCATTGTATATGAAACAATAGACCTCATAATTTCCTCATCAGAAAAGAACACTGATTTTATTATACAGCGAATTGGAGTACAGCTTTACACACACCAAGGAAGCTAAAGAATAGGTTAGACATTATATTTTTGTTTAAAAAAATCCCCTCCTTTTTACAACTGATTAAGGGATTGATTACCTTCTCTAAATCATTTGCAGCCAAAGCAGCAGATGGTGTCTTTGCCTTATCTATAAAAATTTCTTCTGCTATTGTCTAAAACTTGCTAAGTTTCTTTTAGATAATCTTCCTTGTCCTTGTGTCATGGTGACATGTTCTCGGATGTCATTTTTATAGAAGTGACAATTAAGACTAGTTTTGTATAACTCTTCCTTTCTGTACATCTTAAGTACTATGTCTTCATTAGCATTGTTTCCTCAGAGCTTTGCATTCTCTAATATGTTACACAAAATCTTGACCATTTTATCCTTATTATTGTAGGAATGAAACAATATATCTAAGGGAAAAGAAAATGTGTGTCTCTAGAATTATATGCATAGTAAAAATATTCTTCAGAAGGAAATTCTAAAGAATAGAGTGGAAAAAGAACAAAATAGAGAATTTTAAAACAATACAGAAACTCATTGAACATGAAGTTTCGATAATTGAAAAAAAAAGAGTAAACACTCTTTAGCTGTCCTGGCCAAAGAAAAAGGATTAATGGGGGCATCCTCTTAGAAACAGAGAACATGGTGGCTCAGAAATGAAACATGATCGAGTTAGAATATTCTATTTTGTAGCGTTTTTGTGTGCTGGAGAGTAGAGGGGAAAGTGAATCTTTCTAACAGGAAAGCCGTCAATACACGGAACATCCCAGAAAATTTGAACCCTTTTTAAAAATAGTTCATTAGGATAGGTGGTCCGAGGGTAAGGGATATTACCTACAAATACAATCAGTGATCTCATAGTTGCATTTGCAATGCTTAACATGGAAGTTTTTCTAGAATTTATGTTTCAGAGAAACGTGGACTTAGGTAACTGTTGGTCCATAATTTTTCAGAAGTTTTGTTAATGCATTAAGCCACTGAGTTGTGGATTCTGCCCATATTTATTTGAAAATATTTTTTTATCAGTATTAGATGGAGGAATCTCTCTTACTAAATTTATAGTATCATCTAATTTCATACCTTTCGACTTCACATTGCCCTTTTCCAAAATCAGAATTTTAAAGTACCATCATTTCTGAAACTTAATTGCACAGCAAGTAAGTCCAATAGACCTTAGAAAATGACACTCAAGAAGTTCTGTGACCCCCATAAGCTCATTAAAAAGTAATAATACAACTATATTTGAATTTCCCAAATATTCAAAAGAGGTGGATGGGTGGATGTACTGAATAATAAGATATCTAGGTAAAGGAGAATGGTTCAAAATGAACCCTGTTCTATTTTTCATCATAAGTTTTATGTTTTATGATTTTTTTTATTTGAACAAGAAATCTATCTCAGCATAAGAAGCCATATCTCTTGCTTTTTATTAATCCCATTATACCATGCCTGTGAAGATAAAATAAGTCTTAGACCAAAAGGGGGCATGTGAAGGAGAAACAGCATAGTTTATTTTCCTGCTTTATTTCTTTAGAAATGAGCTCTGCAGACGTCTTTGGTTCATCTCAAAACTATAAATACAAAGAAATACATCTCTTTAATATAGCGGTTGCTTTTATTCTGAACTTTGTCACCCTAAAACTTGGGGCAAAAATCAGCAATTATACAAACTAACAAGGTTTACCCTGTTTGTACTTTTAAATTAGAAATCTTCACCTTAAATACATAATTATTAAAAAAGAAGATTCCCCTGGCTCCTCCTTCCTGTTTTGTTTTAAATTATTTTAGTGAAATCATATATGGCAGGTGAATGACAGGATGGAGTTTATAAAAACCATGTAGAAGCTTTTTCCCTTCAAGTTTCTTATTAATTCTCAGTAAAAGGCTGAGCTTTTCTTGCCTTCCTGAGATATTTATGATTTTTGAAAACATCTAAACTGATGTATTCCATTTATATTCTGTGCAGAATTATTTATTTGTATGAAAGCTTAATTCCTTTTCCCTAAAATCATTCAGATTTTCATTTCCCATTTTACAATGTACATAGAAAAAATTTTAATCTCTCTTTAATGGAATTCTGTAACAGTAGCCTAAATCAATTTGATCCAGTTGCAAAATTTAGTTTCCAAGATTGTTTTATGTCCATGTACCATTTTTGAATTGAGAACACATCATATTTTATAGAATAAATATGAATGAAAATAAATGAATTATATCTATTACTTGCTCATAATATTTATATTCATATTGCTGTTTGTGCTGGCATTTAAAAGTCACACTCTATATATGTATATACCTGATTAAACGAATGTATCTCAAATAATGTCCTCTTCTGACATTTAGACATTAAGTTGACACGAACTACATGTTCATTTTATTTCAAGTCAATTGATAAAGTAAGCCTGCAAATAATTCATGTCTTTCTGCATCTTGTGAAAATGAGGAATGCATTAAACTTGTATATGATATTAAAGAAGTTCCATATAAAGAAAGAATGTAATACTTGCAACCATTACTGGGGTACAAAATGTACTGGATATAACTTTAAAACAGCTAGTGACATGTTGCAAATGTAAATATTAGTAAGATGCTCTTTTATTAGGCATTAACTTGAATCTTCACAACCCATACAGGGAGATACATTACAAGATTATTTTTCCATCTCTTTGAAGACAAATTCTGAACATTTTCTGTGATGCAACAATTTTGATGCTACACAAGTAAATTACATTTTTTCGTTCCTTTTATTTGTTTGCAAATTAGGTTCTCATAATTTTACTCCAACAGAAGCAAATTCATATAGGCTCAAAGCAAATGGTATTAGAGCACCAAAGGCTCCATAGGACAATCTTGAATTTGCTTTCTAGTTTCTAATCTCTCCATCTTTGTTTCCTTTCACTGAAATTCTGGCTGAATTGGGAACTATTTTGCTTATATGACACACCTTTTCAGATATTTTCTTTTGTGCCGAACAGAAAAGAGAACTTCCCTATAATGTGTATTATTCCATTTTTTTCCCGGATACTTTTTAAGGGCTTATAATAAAAGGAACCCCTGATAGATATCTATTATGTGCACATAAAAATTTTAAAAAATAAAAATTAAAGAAATCTATTAGTATTCAGTTGGTTTATTATTTTATTTATCACTACTACATTCACTTTAAATCAAAACTGGGAACTTATACATACAAATATCAATTTGAAAATATTTGATTCTCCTGAATGTAAGTTTCACTCTGTTTTCTAAATTAAAGTATAGAACATACAAGAAAATCAGTCTCACATAATGCAAACACACATACACACAATCCAACAAAATACATACACAAATCTCTCAATCTTGTAAATAATTTTAGTGTGTGGAAAGAAACACACTCTGAATACAGAGTGCATTGGGAAGCATGCAGAAGTTAAATATAATGGCAGATTTAGTACAGACTCATTTATATCAACTCTGTCAGGATAATAAACTATCCTATGGGGTAGTAAGCATGGATCTATTTTCAGAACTCTAGGATATTAGATATGCCAGTGTGATATTGTAGTTACAGAAACTTTATTAGTAAAAGCTTCAAATACAATTCTCATTTTCTTCACTTATACAGATGGCCTTATTCAGGGCATTGTGTGGATTGAGCCTCAAAGCTGCTGACATTGGACTGTGTTTTGTAATTATTTACCAAAGAAATTGGAGCACAGAATGATAAGGGAGAAAATGCACCTGGAGCCTCTCTTACACCCAAAGGGGCTAAGTCGTATGCATCTTTCCATTGTAGCATCAGTAACAAGAGTACTTTGCACAAATTTCTCTTTCCTGTGTCTCTATCTTTTTGCCTGCGCATTGGTCTTGTCTGTACCATTGGCCATATGCCTGCCATGGTTTCTTGCTCATTTCTTCCTAATGACCAACACTTGCTAATTTCCTTTTTTCTTTTCTTTCTTCTTTTTTTTTTTTTTTTTTTTTAGATTGAATCTCACTCTGTTACCCAGGCTGGAGTGCAGGGGCATGACCTCAGCTCACTGCAACTTCTGCCTCCTAGGCTTAAGCAATTCTCCTGCCTCAGCCTCCCAAGTAGCTGAGATTACAGGCATGTGCCACCATGTACGGCTAATTTTAATATTTTTAGTAGAGATGGGGTTTTGCCATGCTGGCCAGGCTGGTCTTGAACTCCTGAACTCAGGTGACCTGCACACCTCAGCCTCCCAAAGTGTTAGGATTACAGATGTGAGTGACTGCACCTGATGAAGACTTGCTAATTTCTAAAGAAAATAAGTGTTAAACAAACTCAGTTTTTCATGTCTGGGGAGGCCTCAGGAAACTTAAAACCATAGGAGAAGGGGAAGACACATGTCTTACATGGCAGCAGATGAGAGAAAAAGACTTGTGAGGGGGAACTCTCAGACACTTATAAAACTGTCAGATCTGGTGAGAACTCACTCTTCATGAGAACGGCATGGGCCACACTGTCCCGATGATTTAATCACATGGAGATTTAATCACAGGTCTCCCCATCAACATGTGAGGATGATGAGGATTATGTTTCAATATGAGATTTGGGTGGGGACACAAAGCCTCCCCATATCAGACAAAAAACTGTACATTTTCACAGCAAACTCAACAGTGGGGACAGAAGGCAAAAATTAGACCCAATGAATAGCACCAGAATCTGGAAGATTTTTAGAAGACTGAAAGAACAGAAATGTCATTATGTTTGGAAGGATGTTCATTTTCTTTCAGTAATATTTACAACATACAGATTAAAAGGTTTTTTTTATTTTTAATTATTATGGGTACATAATAGGCATATATATATATATATATATATATATCTTGCATGGGATTTTTTGAGACAATCACACAATGTGTCAAGATTAAATAGGGGTAATTGGGATATCCCTGACCCCAGCATTTATTATCTCTTTATATTAGAAATATTTTAAGTTCATTGTATTAGTAAGTGTTCTCTAGAAAAATATATGTGTATGTGTGTGTGTGCATATATATGTGTATACATATATGCCTGCATATGTGTACATATATATATGCATATACACACACACATATATACACACATATCTTCTTTTCTCTCCATATATATGTATATGGAGACAGAGAGAAGGGGGGGGAGAGAGAGAGAGAGAGACAAGTTTTTTAAGCCTTGACTCACATGATCACAATGTCCCACAATAGGCCATCCCCAGACTGAGGAGTGAGGAGAGCCAGTCAGAGCTCCAAAACTGAAGAACATGGAGTCTGATGTTCAAGCACAGGAAGTATCCACCACAGAAGAAAATCATAGGCTAGTAGGTTAGGCCAGTCTCTCTTTTCACAGTTTTCTGTCTGCTTACATTCTAGCCTCACTGGCAGCTGATTAGGTGGTGCCTAGCCAGATTAAGTGTGGGTCTGACTTTCCCAGCCCACTGACTCAAACATTAATCTCCTTTGGCAACAACCTCAAAGATACACCCAGGACCAATAATTTATATCCTTTAATCTAATCAAGTTGACATTCAGAATTAACCATCACAAGTCTATCCCTTGTCAACGTGAACCCATACACATCTCCTAAGATTACACGTAATATTTAAACAAAGATAATAATGTCATAATTATACCTAACATAATACAACTATACTTCATACAACCAGAAATGCACCAGTCCTTAACCCAAATGTTATTACATAATGTTAATAATATTCAAAAGCTGATGTGAAGTCAGTAAATCTACACAGAATAAAGGAGAAAGAAAATAAAATGAAGATATTTTATTAGTAAAAGTGTAGTAAAAGTGTATGTATGTACAAACATGTTTTTAACAAAAGAAAGAAATGCTCGTATAAATTACAGTCCTCATTTTTGCAGCTAGTCACGTGGTCATGGCTGGTATTGATGAGTACTTCCTTCTACTACCAATTCTGTATTCCCTTTGCCTTCAGCAAGGACCTCAGCAGGTTGTGTTCTTTTTTCCTGGTAGAGTGACTCAAATCTTCATTCTTGAAGGGTCTGGGTTGGGCTGTTTTAGTTTCCCATTGATTTTCTTCACAGGGCACGGTAATACTACAAGACACCCTAATAGGTCTCCTATGTGCTATGGTTACTTTTCCTTATCTCCATTGTGGAGTAATAGACTGATTTCATCTTGATAGTCTGGGTCAATTATCCCAGCCAATACAGTAAGTGCCTTCTTAGCCTGTTAACTTAAAGGTTGTAGGAGCCCAAAGTGTCCAGGTGGCAATCTTAACTTCCAGTTTACTGGAATTATTGCTGTGTCCCCTTTCAGGTGGTGGTAGCATTCCTCCCCCTGAAACAAATACCTCGAGGCAAGTAGAATGTAATGTCATGGGAAGAGGAAGAAAAAATTTTGTTAGTGGTCACTAATGGTGATGGAGAATGGTGCCATTTTCACTTCCACACCTTGATTCCTGGACCTGTGTATTCTGGCTTTGGGAGAAAGAGTACCATATGTGGGACACTGATTCAGAGCATACACAGCCTTCTGAAGAACTTTGGCCAAGCCCTGTAAAGTGTTTTCACCTCGTCAACATTGTAATTGTGGCTTCAAAAGGCCATTCCAGAATTCTATTAATCCAGCTGCTTCAGGATAATGGGGAACATGGTAAGACAAGTGAATTCCATGAGCATGAGACCACTGTCACATGTCTATAGCCATAAAGTGAATACCTTGGTCAGAGGCAATGCTATGTGGAATGCCATGACAGCAGATAATGCATTCCTTGAGTCCATGTAAGGTAGTCTTGGCAGAATCATTGCGTGCGATATGTGCAAACCTATATCTGGGGTGAGTGTATACCTCACTGAGGACAAACCTCTGCCCCTTCTATGATGGAAGAGGTCCAATATAATTAACCTGCCACCAGAGAGTTGGCTGATCACCCCGAGGCATGGTGCCACATCACAGGCTCAGTGTTGGTCTCTGTTGCTAGCAAATTAGGCACACATCAGTGACCATAGCCAGGTCCGCCTTGGTAGTCAATGAAAGTCATTTTTGTTGAGCACATGCATAACCTCCATCCCTGCCACCATGGTCACTTTCTTCATGGACATTTGGGCAATGACAGGGGTGGCTGGTGAAAGAGGCTAAGTGGTGTCCACAGAACAGGTCATACGATCCACTTGATTATTAAAATCCTCCTCTGTTGAGGTCACCCATTGGTGAGCTCGCACATGTGATACATATAACTTCACAGTTTTTGACCACTTAGAGAGGTCCTTCGAAATACATCTTCCCCAAGTTTCTTTGACATCGATTTTCCAATCATGCTTCTTCCAAGTCCCTGACCATCCAGTCAAACCATTGGCTATAGCCTATGAATCAGTACATAATTGCACTCCAGGCCATTTAATCATTTTATGCTAAGTGTACAAACAGGGGCAGTGATCGAGGTTCTACCCTCAGGGAAGACTTCCTTTCACCACTGTCCTTCAGTGATGTCCTGCAGCTGTCCACTTTCAGCTGTTGCCTGCATAGCATGAAGCAGCATCTATACATGAGGCATTAGTCTTCTCTTCCTCTGTCAACTGATCATAGGGAACTCCCCATGAGGCCGTCAGTGCAGGCTAGGGGAAGACAAGGCAGGGTGGCAGGAGTGGAGATCATGATGATTTGAGCCACTTTCTCATGTAACTTACTCGTGCCTTCATGACCTGCTTGAGCTTGACTATGTATATTCCACTTCCATTTGATGATAGAATGCTACTGTGCATGACTGATCCACTTTATGGCTACTTGTGTCAGAATGCACACAGTTCATGATAGGGAGTTAAGGTCACATGGTGACTTGATGACCTATAGTCAAATGTTCAGTTTCCATGAAATCCCAGTAATAAGCCAGAAGCTTTCTCTCAAAAAGAGAGCAGTTATCTGCAGAAAATGGCAAGCCCTTGCTCCAAAATCCGAGGAGCATCTCTGCGATTGACCTATAGGGGCCTACCGGAGTCTCCAAGGAGCATCCCTATCTGCCACTGACATCTAAAGCACCACTGGATCTGCTGGATCATATGATCCAAGTGGGAGAGAAACTTGTACAGCAGCCTGCATCAATTGAAAAGTCTTCTCTGGTTCTGGACCACACTTAAAACTAGCAGCTTCTCAGGTCACTGGATAAATGGGTTAGAGTGAGACACCCAAGTGAAAAACGTGTTGTCACCAAAATCCATATAGACCCACTAGGCATTGTGCCTCTTTCTTGGTTGTAGAAGTGCTCAAATGCAGCAACTTGTCTTTCACCTTAGAAGGAAGGAATATCTTGAGAGTTCCCACACCACTGTACCCCTAGAAATTTTACTGAAGTAGAAAGTCCCTGAATTTTAGTCAGATTTATTTTCCATTCTCTGGCACGCAAATATGTCACCAATAACTCAATATGTTTACAACTTCTTACTCGCTGGATTCAATCAGCATAATGTCATCAATGTAATGGGCAAGTGTGTTATCTTGTTGAAGTGAAAAGCAATCAAGGTCTCTCCAAATAAGATCATGACACAAAGCTGAAGAAGGAGATTTGATATACCCCAGAGGTAGGACAGTAAAGGTATATTACTGGCCTTACCGGCTGAAGGCAAATTGTTTCTAGTTGGCCTTGTGGACAAAAATAGAGGAAAAGACACTTGCCAAGTCAATGACTGCATACCAGGTACCAGGAGATGGGTTAATCTGCTGAAGCAATGAAATCATATCTCATAGATCAGATGCAATTGGACTCACCACTTGGCTGAGATTATTATAATCCACTGTCATTCTTTAAGGTCCATCTGTCATCTGCACAAATGATAGAGTTGAACAGGGAGGTTGTTGGAGTCACCACCCCTTTGTCTTTCAAGTCTTTTATGGTGGAACTAATCTTTGCAATTGTTCCAGGGATGCAATTTTTTATTTTTTTATGTACTATTTTTGTGGGTGAAGCCAACTCTAATGGCTCCATTTGGCCTTTCTCATCATGATTCTCTTCACCTTGCCAGTCAGGAGACCAATGTGGGGATTCTGCCAGCTGCCAAATATGTTTATGCCAATTATGCATTCTGGCAGTTAGGAAGTGACCACAGGATGAGTCTGGAGACTCAACCAGATGTAAATTGGACCTGACATAAAACTCCATTAATTACATAACCTAGATAGCCTGTAAATTAACTGGAGGATCACAATGTTGCTCTGGGTCCCCTGGAATCAACATCAACTTAGAGCCAGCTTCTAGTAGTCTCCAAAATGTCTGATCATTTCCTTTTCCCCAGTAGATGGTTACCCTGTTAAAAGTCTAGAGGTCTCCCTGGGGAAGGATGGGAAGAAAATTTACAGCTTAAATTGTCAGTAATGTAGTGGGGTCCTTCCTCAAGGGGACCTGGCCTCCCCTTTATTCAAGGGATTCTTAGTCTGTAAACTTTATCAAGTCTGGAAATGGGTGGAAGGGCTGTAATTCTCTGCTTTTATAATCCAAATGAGTCTTTTGTCCATTAGACCTGGAATTTTTCTGCTTATATAAGTTAAGCAGGAATCCAGTAGGCTTCCTATAAACTTCACTTCTAGGAACACTGTGATTAATCAGCCAATGCCAGAGCTCTACATGTGTCAGACTATTCTGATTGTTGCTTTGCCTCTGCTCTCCATTACAGAACCTTCATCCACCTTGCCTTTGATGGTTGAATGCTGCCACTTTCCCCTTACCACCTGGTGATCCAATTATTCCCATTGTATTTAAATTTTAAATTTAATTGTATTTAATTTTTAAATTTTGTAGTTGAATGACTGTGTTTCCCACTGTCAGATCTGATATGCAGAGAAGAACAATTACAGGGCTCTTAAAAGATGCAGGTGCTACCCTCACAAATCTATTTCTCAAATCATTGGTCAAGGGTATACCTTCTGAACTTTCTCAGCTCAGGTGAGTATGTCTAAAGTGACGAATTCACTCCACCACCCCAATCTCCATAAGCATATCGATCTCTTCCCCTACACTAACCCCAGGGAGATCAGGCATTTCCAGCTCACACACACTGGGTCATCTTTTAAGTCACATTTCAGCTAACCAAGTGAATAAATTATTAGAACCTTTTTTTAACACCCTGAGCTTAAACGGTAAATGCAGTGTCTCTATTGAGTGGGCCCAAATCAATAAATCAGCCCAATCCAACTCTACATCAGCCCAATCCATGTCTATCTTCCTTCCATTATCCCACACCCTTACTATCCATTCCTATGCCTGTTCTCTAGATTTCTGTTTATATAAATTAGAAAACTCAAGTAGTTATTTTAGATAGTAGGATCTCAACCTTACCTCTAGACATCTGCCTGGACTTTAGTCTAGTTACAGGTCTAAAAGCAAACAGTGGTGTTGGGGGTGGCTCCTTGGGAAAATCAACATTATCCTGCCTCGCAACTGCCTTGGGGGAAGCCATCATTGTTGCCTTAGGCAGTGCAGGGCTTATCTCCTTAAACAAAGATGGAAAGGCTGATGATAATATGGGCCAAGGAGGGGATGTTGCCACTACTGGAGAGGGGGAAGCTGTTTCTTCTGGCAAAAAAGATTCACCAGAGTTTACAAACTCAGAGTCCTCAACTTCATCAGGTCTTCCCACATTCCAAGTTGAAGGGTCTCATTCTTTTCCAATCAATGCTCTCACTTTAACAATAGACACCTTGAAAGGCCTTATGTGCACCTTTTGTTGCAGGTCATCCATTTGCATAAGGACAGCTTGTGTCTGTTTTTCCATGTTTTCCACTCTTTCTCTACAGGAAATAAGACTCTTCTACAGGTCAATCTTAGCAGATTTGAGGCTCAATATCTACTTCTGAAGCTGGGAGATAGAATCCCCAAGTTCATCATTTCTTTTGGGCATTCTGTACACTAAACTTAGGAAAAACCAATCAGCTTCGTTATATTCCTCGGTTCTCCACATATGGTCAAAATTATTATGTATAGAGTCACTAAACTCCTTGCTTCTCATGAGTGAGGACTAAGTAGTGTCGAATGAATTTATTTTGCATAACTGTCTAAATAATTCATCTCAAAGACTATCAGTGTTCTACATACAATTAGAAGTAGGGTCCTTAGCATTTTTGGGTCTAATCATAATAAGCAACCAACTGCAGAAACCCCCAAATCAACAAAAGAACTCCATCCTTAATATTCTGTTATTGTAGAACCATTCCTAGTACAAAAATCTGCATTAGTCAGGGTTCTCTACAGGAACAGAGCTAATGAGAAATTTATATACACACATACATTTATATAATATAAATATTATATTACACAATATTATATGTATACTATATTATGTTATATTATATAATATAAATATTATAATATAATACAATATTATATGTATATTATATATACACACACATATACATACAGGAGTTCCATTATGTGTGTGCATATATGCACACACACACACATATAGATAGAGAGAGAGATAGATATTATTATACAGTTTATTAAGTATTAACTCATATTTTATTGAGCATTAACTCACATGATCATAAGGTGCCAAAATAGGCCACCTGCAGACTGTGGAGCAAGGAAAGCCAGTCTCAGTTCCAAAACGGAAGAAATTGCAGTCTAATGTTTGAGGGCAGGAAGCATCCAGCATGAGAGAAAGATGTAGGCTGGGAGGCTAGGCTAGTCTCATTTTTCAAAATTTTCTGCCTACTTATATTCTGGCCACACTGGCAGGTGATTAGATTGTGCTCACCCAGATTAAGGGTGAGTCTGCCTTTCCCAGCCCACTGAATCAAGTGTTAATGTCCTTTGAGAACACCGTCACAGACACACCCAATATCGATACTTGTTTCCTTTAATCCAATCAAGTTGGCAATCAGCATTACCATCATATCCACTTTTTAGCTATTGTGAAACATACAAAAAATTCTAAGTATAATAATTTTATTGTGCTACCCAATACTAGATATTACTCATTCTACCTAAACATGTTTTTGTACCTATTAACCATCCCCACTTTATGCTCCATTGTTTTCTACACGTCCTACCCTCTGGTAACCATCATTTTCCTTTATAGATCTATGACTTTAATTTTTTAACAGTTTTAGCTCCCACAGATTAATGAGAACATGGAAAATTTGTCTTTCTAGCCTAACTTATTTCACTTAACATAATGATCTCCAGCTCTATCATTGTTGGTGTGAAAGACAGGATTTCAGTTTCCATGGGTGAATTATATTCCATGGTGTATGTATATCACATTTTCTTTATGTGTTCTTCCATTGTTGGATACTCAGGTTGATTCCAAATTTTGGCTATTGCAAATAGAGTTACAATAAAAGTAAGAGTGCAGATACCATTTCTATATACTAATTTTCTTTCTTTTGGACAAATAACCAGTACTGGGATGGCTGGATCCTAGGGTAGCTCTGTTTATAGGTTTATGGGGAAACTCCACACTCTTCTGTGTAATGACTATACTAATTTACATTCAACCGTGGAAGGTTTTAGGGTATATTGACACTGACATATGTTTTAAGAGAGTTAATTAATTAATTAATCAATCAATTAATTTTTAAGGTTGCTGCACAGAGGCGAGTAGCTGGCATGGACAATTAGCCACAATCATCACAATCATCTCAACCTTATTATTCTCTTTCCACCCTTTCTCCGAGTTTTTAGGAAGGGGTGATGATCTAGAGATTCTGAAGCATGGTAATGTCACATAGATAATTGTTTACTTATTAGTTCTTCTGACACCTGCTCTTCAATGGAATGAGATTGAGAGGGTAAAAAAGAAATATAACATAGACACATTTCCCTTTTTTAAAATGTGGCTTAGATTGGTGAGGGGGCAGGGTAAACTTTTTCCTGTTAAAGAAACTGTTTGCTAGGGTGTTGTAACAAAGTAACACATGCTGAACGTGGTTAAGAAGTAGATTTGTATTATCTCAAATTTCTGAGGAACTTCTGGAGTTCTGACCAAAAGTCTAATATCCAGATATCTGCAGGACTAGTTCTTTCTGAGGGCTCTGAGCCAGAATCCCTCCCAAGTGTCTTTTTTAATGTAAGATATTTGGCTGACAATCTCTGACATTGCTTTCAAACACATTACCTGGATTTTTGCCTTTATTCACATATGCTGTTCTCTCTTTGTACATGTTGGGGTCCAAATCTCCTCTTTTTAGAGGGACTCTGGTAATATTGAGATTTGAGTCTAACTAGACTTCCTGGGTTGAGAGTGGACTTGGGGAACTTTCCTGTCTTACAAAAGGATTGTAAAAATACACCAATCAGGAAGTTTCCTGTGTTACAAGAGGATTGTAAGACTCACCAATAAGTGCTCTGTAAAATGCACCAAACAGCAGTCTGTAAAACGCACCAATCAGCACTCTGTAAAATGCACCCCCCAGCAGGATTCTAAAAGTAACCAATCATGAGGGGATTGAAAGAAGGGCATTCTGATAGGACAGAAATGAAACATGGGCAGGGGCAATATGGGAATAAAAGATGGCCACCCCAGTCAGCAGCAGCAACCTGCTCAGGTCCCCTTGCATGCTGTGGAAGTCTTGCCCTTTCACTTTTCATAATAAATGTTGCTACTACTCACTCTTTGGGTCTGTGCCATCTTTAAGAGCTGTAACATTCGTCATGAAAGTCTGTAGCTTCATTCTTGAAGTCAGCAAGACCACAAACCCACCAGCAGAAACCAACTCTTGATACATCTTGGGGGCTTGTCTGGGATATCACTATGCAGTGGGTACTATAAGACAGATTTAGCTTGCTATTCTATCCATTTGTTTCTTAGAATTTGGGTGCTAACCACCAGGCATATGTCAGCCAGTTAAAAGTGACTAGTGCCAGGCAAGGTGGCTCAACCCTGTAATCCCAGCACTTTGGGAGACTGAGGTGGGCGGATTGCAAGGTCAGGAGATCGAGACCATCCTGGCTAACACAGTGAAACACCATCTCTACTAAAAGTACAAAAAATTAGCTGGACATGATGGTGGGTGCCTGTGATCCCAACTACTCAGGAGGCTGAGGCAGGAGAATGGCATGAACCCAGGAGGCAGAGCTTGCAGTTAGCCGAGATAGTGCCACTGCACTCCAGCCTGGGTGACAGAGAGAAACTCAATCTCAGAAAAAAATAAAAATAAAAATAAAATAAAGTGACTAGTGCAGTCACCAGACTAAAGACATGGGTGCCAGTCTTTCCAGGGAAAGGCTGTCTAGCAATCCCTGACTCTTCAGAATCAGGATCATTGATTTGCCTGGAACCAGCTTCTGCCTTTCCTGCACTTCTGAGCTGACTGAAGGTTGATAGAGAGGAAAGCCATTCAGCTCTGGGGTCTGACAAAAATTTGATTGACCCTGCAGTCATGAGTGGAACTCTCAAAGTTATGTCGCCCAAGCAAGACTAGCCCTTCTATCCTATCTATCCTAATCATTTTCTCCTGGGTCCTAATGCCTGTCAGACAAACTTCCTCTCACCTCTGTTCTCTGTGGCTAGTTCTGCTTCTAAAAACCACTCCCTGTCCCTGGTGCTCATCTAGTTTCTCCTATAAGGATGATTTCTAATATAAATTTTGGGACTCTGTTCCATTCCTTAGGCACCTGAGTGCACCTATCAGAAAGACATAATTTTTGCCTGAAGCCCCATCATGGGGGGACTATGTGGAATTTTAGGATCCCTCCTCAGATTAGCAGGCCTAAGGAAGTTGTTCCTGAACCTAGGATATGGAAAGCCTCAGAAATTACAGACTCCAAAATTAGGGGGATATCCTTCCTATTCGTGTAGTGAGAAGTGAGGACAAACGGCATCACTCTTCCAACCCTGAAGATCCCTTGCCTCCCTTGGGCATGAATCTCTGCTCCATTTTGAGGCATATCATCTTTATAGGCCGAGGGTAAGGTCCCAATAGTAAGAGGAGAATACTTAAAACTCTAAACAGATTTTCAAGAATGTGTCAGTAAGTGACACTAAATCTAATTTTTCTTGGTCTTCTTTGTGGTCTAAGAGTAAAAGCAAGGGTGCAGGATTTGAGAATGCATCAGTAACAGCCACTAAATCTGAACTTCCTGAGTCCTCTTTGTGTTCTAGGAGGAAAACTAGTGTTTCTGCTGATGCTTTGGTGAGCGCAATTATTCCAAGCAGCAGGGTCCAGGGGTCGCTGCGGGTTCTTGGGGGGAGGGGGGGGCGGGAAATGAGTGGTATTTTTTTTTTCTTTCAGATGGGAAGCACTCAGGCATTAACAAGCTCACTCTTGAAATGCATCCTAAGTTATCAGGACCAATTTGATCCGCAAACCTTGAAAAAGAAGTGGCTTATTTTTTTCTGCATTATTGCCTGGCCTCAATATTCTCTCTCTGATGGGGAAAAACTGGCCACCTGAGGAAAGTATAAATTACAATACTATTCTGTAGCTTACCTTTTCTGTAAGAGGGAAGGTATATGGAGTGAAATACCTTATGTCCAAGTTTTCTTTTCTTTGAATGATAATCCATAACTATGCAAAGTTTGCAATCTATGTTCAACAAGAGTATCTCTCAGCATACCTCTATATCCTAGCCTCCCTAACAGCTCCCCTTCCTACTAATGATAAGACTCCTCTAACCTCTCCCACCCAGAAGGAAACAAGCAAAGAATTTTCCATGGTACCACAAAATCTCCTGGGCTATCTGTTATGTCCCCTTCAAGCTGTAGGGGGAGGAGAATTTGGCCCACCTAGGCACAAGAGCCTTCTCTTTTTCTGATTTAAGGTAAATCAAGGTAGATCTAGAAAGTTTTCAGATGATCCTGAGAAGTATATAGATGTGCTACAGAGTCTAGGGCAAACTTTAACCTCACTTGGAGAGATGTCATACTATTGTTAGATCAAACTCTGGTCTTTAATGAAAAGAATGTGGCTTTAGTTGCATCCTAAGAGTTTAGAGATACCTACTATCTCAATCAAGTAAATGATAGAATGACAGCTGAAGAAAGGAACAAATTCTCTTCTGGCCAGCAAGCCATCCCCGGTATAAATCCCCACTGGGACATCAACTCAGATCATGGGGACTGGAGTGCAAACATCTGTTGACCTGTGTTCTAGACGGACTAAGCAGAATTAGGAAAAAGCCCATGCATTATTCAATGATGTTCACCATAACACAGGGAAAGGATGAAAATCCTACCGCCTTCCTTAAACACCTATTGGAGGCCATAAGAAAATATACTCTTCTGTCACCTGACTCTCTCATGTGTCAATTGATCCTCAAGTATAAGTTTATTACCCAATCAGCTAAAGATATCAGGAGAAAGCTCCAAAAGTGAGCCTTGGGTTCTGAATGAAATTTGGAGGTAGTATTAAATCTGGCACCCTCAGTGTTCTATAATAGGGTCCAACAGGAACAGGCCGAAAAGGAAAAGTGAGATAAGAGAAAGGCCACAGCCTTAGTCATGGCCCTCAGACAAACAAACCTTGATGTTTCAGAGAAGACAGAAACTGAAGCAGGCCAATCACCCAGTAGGACTTCTTATCAGTGGGATTTGCAAGGACACCTTATAAAAGATTGTCCAATGAGAAACAAGCCACGCCCTCACCCGTGTCACTATGCCAAGACAATCACTGGAAGGCACACTGCGCCAGATGACAAAGTTCTCTGGGCAAGAAGCCCCAAAACAGATGATACAACAAGGGGACTGAGGGTGCCCAGGACAAGCTCCAGTTCATGTCATCACCCTTATTGAGCCCTAGGTAAGTTTAACTATTGAGGGCCTGGAAATTGACTTCCTCCTGGACATGGGTTTGGCCTTTTCAGTGTTAATCTCCTGCCTGAGACAGCTGTCTTCAAGGTCCATTATCATCCGAGAAATCGTAGGACAGCCATAAACCAAGTATTTCTCCTACCTCCTCAGCTGTAACTGGGAGACTTTGCTCTTTTCACATGGCTTTGTTTTTATGCGTGAAAGTCCCACACCCTTCTTAGGGATGGACATATTAGCTAAAGCTGGAGCTATTATCTGCATGAATATGGTGAACAAGTTACCCATTTATTGCCCCCTACTCAAAGAGGGAATCAACCCTGAATTCTGGGCATTGGAAGGACAGTTTGGAAGCGTAAAAAATGCCTATCCAGTCTAAATCAGGCTAACAGACCCCATCACTTTTGCATATCAAAGGCAATATCCCTTAAGGCCTGAAGCTCATAAAAGATTACCGGATATTGTTAGACATTTAAAAGTTCAAGGCTTAGTAAGAAAATGGACCACTCCCTGCAACGCCCACTTCTAGGATCAGAGAAAACAAATAGTCAGTGGAGACTAGTGCAAGATCTTAGACTCACGATTGAGGCAACAATTCCCCTATATCCATTTGTATCAGTTGTACCCTATACCCTGCTGTCTCAGATTCCAGAGGAAGCAGAATGGTTTATTGTGCAACAAGTCAAGAATGCCTTCTTCTACATTACCCTGCGCTCTGACTCCCAATTTCTCTTTGCCTTTGAGAATCCCACAGACCAAATGTTCTAACTTACATGGCCAGTCTTACCTTGAGGGTTTAGGGATAGCCCTTATCTTTTTGGTTAGGCACTGGCCCAAGATCTAGGCCACTTCTCAAGTCTAGGCACTCTAGTCCATCAGTATATGGATGATTTACTTTTGACTGTCACTTCAGAAGCCTTATGCCTGCAGGCTACTCTAGATTTCTTGAACTTTCTAGCAAATGAAGGGTACAACACTTCTAAATTGAAGGCACAGCTCTGTCTACAACAAGTCAACTATCTACACCTTATCTTAGTGAGAGGAACCAGGCCCCTCAGCAAAGAATGAATACAGCATATACTGGCTTATCCTCCTCATAATATATTAAAACAGTTGTGGGTGTTCCTTGGAATCACTGACTTTTGTCAACTATAGATCACCTGATACAGTGCCAGTGCACTCTATACTCTAATCAAGAACCAAAGGGCAAATGCTCATGTAGTTCAATGGGAACCAGAGGCAGAAACAGTCTTCAAAACCTTCAAGCAGGCCCTAGTATAAGCTTCAGACTTACACCTTCCCACAGGAAAAAGAACTTCTCTTTATTCATCACAGAAATAGCGGGAATAGTTGTTCTAGTCCTTAGTCAGACTCGTGAGACCACCCCACAACCAGCGGCATACCTAAGTAATGAAATTGATATAATACCTAAAGGCTGGTCTCACTGATTATGGGTTGTTGCAGTGGTGATAGTATCAGAGCCTATCAAAAAAATACAAGGAAATGTTCTCACTGTCTGGAGTACTTGTGATGTAAATGGCATACTAAGTGCCAAAGAAAATTTATGGCTATCAGACAACTGCCTGCTTAGATACCAGGTACTAGTCTGAGGAATCAGTGCTTCAAATATGCACATGTGTAGCCCTCAACCCAATTACTTTTCTCCCAGAGGATGGGGAACCACTTGAGCATAACTGCTAACAAATTGTAGCCCAGATTTATGCTGCCTCAGAGGATCTCTTAGATGTCTCCTTAGATAATCCTGTCCTTAAGCTATAAAATGATGAAAGTTCATTTTGGGAGAATGGGATACGAAGGGCAGGTTATGCCATAGTTAGTGATGTAACGGTATTTGAGAGTTAGCCTCTTCACCCAGGAACCAGTGCCCAGTTAGCAGAACTAGTGACACTTGCCCCAGACTTAGAACTGGGAAAGGAAAAAAAAAAAAAAAAATTAAATGTGTATACAGATAGCAAGTATGCCTGTGTAATCCTACATGCCAATGTTGCAATATGGGAAAAAAGGGAGTTCCTAACCTCTGTGTGAAACCTCTTTAAATACCACAAGAAAATCATGAAGTTATTGCATGCAGTGCAAAAACCCAAGGAGGTAGCATTATTATACTGCCAAAACCATCAAAAAGGCAAAAGAGAGAAGGAAGAAGGAAATTGACAGGCAGACACTGAGACCAAAATTGCTGCCAGGTGGAATCTCCCATTAGAAGTGTTTATGGACATCCTGAGAAGAAAAAAATCTTCCTACTTAGAAGAATATAAGTGAAAACCCACATGATGTTTAACTCCTCTCCTTGCCCATTTAATGGAAAACTTTAACTGCTTCATCACATTATTAAGCAGCATACTAATCATACTCTTTGCAGTAGGACTATATACTGTAGCTCCTGGATGAAAATTCTAATCACCTCAACCTTTTTTTCTATCATCCTTCCTTCTGCCAGCAATTTACTCCTACCTTTAACTCAAACTAGATAAAATGATCTCATTTTACAGAGCGCACTCTTTATCATTCTAATTAGTCTTTGTGTATCTATCCTTCCTCTCAACCTCTCTGTTAAACCAGTCCAAACCTTCCCTGGCAAATGACTATTGGCTTTGTATCTCTCTATCAACTACTGCTTACATTGCCACTCCCATCCCTGCTGGGTCTCTATCAACTTAACCTACCACCCTCATTATGAAGGAAAATATCTTCTAAATCTGCAATCATTAGCCAAATTCCCTGTCTCTGATAGGACCGAAACGACACTAACAGGACATGCAATCCAGCTTTTAAGCTCTTACATTTCCAACCTCACCTATTACATAAGCAATGAGAAACCCATACATTGCCCTGTAACCACGAATGCCGTTTGAACTTTCCAAGCCCATTTATGAATCTAACACAACCTGTTATGAGGCCTGCCCCTGGGACACCTACTAACCCATCAGTGTAATTACAGCCTACAACTTCAAGTCCCAGTCATCATAGTAACGTCAGAGCCACCCAAACTGCTCCACTCAGATGGCTTGTCTGCTTCTCAGGACCCCCAGAATCCATCACCTCCTCCTTGCTTAACAGTCTGGATTTTGTAATGGCAAACATACTCACTGCATGACTATTCATTCATGGACCCCTGCAACAATGCCCCCACCACCAATGAATGCCTTCTTATCTCCTCTTTCAATGACTCTCTTGAGTGGTTCCTAGTATACAAAAGAGTTTTTTCTCCAGTGGGAAAACAGAACACAGTGAGCCACTCAGTTTGCTCCCAACACTATTTTCCAACCACTCACTGGAGCTACTGTGGCAAGTACTCTAGGAGTATGGGAAAATGAAAACAACAAACCCACACATCTTTTTAACACATACAGCCAGTTGTTTCTACCTAGCTAAGACATATTGTTATGTGGAACTTCAAACTATATGTGCATGCCCACCAATTGGACAGGCACCTGCACCTTAGTCTTCCTAAGTGCCAACACTGACATTGCCCGAGGACATCAGACTCTATTAGTGCCCCTAAAATCTCAAGTCCATCAGCACAGAACCATACAACTAATACCCCTACTTACAGTGTTGGAAATGGCCACTGCTAGAGCAACTGGAATAGCCAGTTTATCTCCTTCATTATCCTACTACCACATGCTCTCAAACGATTTCAAAGACAGTTTACAAGAAATAACATTATCTATCCTTACTCTACAATCTCAATAGACACTTTGGCAGCAGTGACTCTCCAAAACTGCTGAGGCCTAGACCTCATCACTGCTGGTAAAGAAGGACTCTGCACTTTTTTAGGGGAAAAGTGTTGTTTTTACACTAGCAAGTCAATGATAGTACAAGACGCTGCCTAGCCTTTACAGGAAAAGTCTTCTGGAATCAGAAAATGCCTTTCAAACACTAACACCAACCTCTGTAGTTGTACAACATGGCTTCTCCATTTCTAGGTCCCATGACAGCCATCTTGGTATTACTCCCCTCTGGGCCCTGTATTTTTAACCTCCTTGTCAAATTTGTTATCCTCAGGATCAACGCCATCAATCTACAGATGGTCTTACAAAATGAAAATACAAATGAGCTCAATTCACAACTTCTACTGAGGCCCCCTGGAGTGACCCACTGACCCATTGACTGGCCTAGAGAGTTCCTCTCTGGAGGACAGTAAAACTGCAGGGCCCCTTCTTTGGCCCTATGCGGCATGAAGTAGCTAGAGCGATCATCGCCCAGTTTCCAACAGCAGTTGGAGTGTCCTGTTTAGAGGGGAGATTGAGAGGTGAGGCAACTAGACTTCCTGGGTCAAGTGGGGACTTGGGGAACTTTCTTGTCTTGCAAGAGGATTGCAAAATGTACCAATCAGTGCTCTGTAAAATACACCAGTCAGTGTTGTTTAAAACACACCAATAAGCAGGATTTTAAGAGTAGCCAATAGCAAAGAGGATTGAGTAAAGGTCACTCTGATAGGACAGAAACAGAACATGGGAGGGAACAATGAGGGCATAAATGCTGGCCACCCTAGCCAGCAGGAGCAACCTGCTACAGTCCCGTTCCATGCAGTGGAAGCTTTGTCCTTTCACTCTTCATAATAAGCCTTGCTACCACTCACTCTTTGGTTCTGTGTCATCTTTAAGCGCTGTAACACTCACCGTGAAGGTCCAAGGCTCCGTTCTTGAAGTCAGTGAGACCATGCCCTCACTGGCAGGAACAAACTATGGACACAGTATTGCACTTAGGGCCCATTCTACATCAATGTGACCTCATATTAATGAATTATTCTTGCAATAGCCATATTTTCAAATCAAATCACGTTCTGAGGCAGTTAGAATCAGGATTTTCACATATGGATTTGGTGTCAGGAGACAGAATTCAACCCAGAACAGAAATCATGAAAAATAAATAGAAGTTTTGAACTGTAACTGAATATGACTAGCGTAGAAAATTCTTCTGTAATCATTTTGTCAAATTGGTCATAGCCTGCTGCTGTTTATGGCTTTGATGTTTTTGATTAATGTCTATTTTTATTATATCTATATGAGGAATGCAGTTTTGGTTTTCATGTTAGAAAACCTGAGAATAGCACAAGAGAGGAATGCCCTCTCTCACCACTCCTATTCAACATAGTGTAGGAAGTTCTGGCCAGGGCAATCAGGCAAGAGAAAGAAATAAAGAGTATTCAACTAGGAAAAGAGGAAGTCAAAGTGTCCCTATTTGCAGATTACATCATTGTATATTTAGAAAACCCCATTGTCTCAGCCCAAAATCTCTTTAAGCAACTTCAGCAAAGTCTCAGGACACAAAATCAATGTTGCAAAATTCACTAGCATTCTAATACACCAATAACAGACAAACAGAGAGCCAAACCATCAGTGAACTCCCATTTGCAATTGCTTCAAAGAGAATAAAATACCTAGGAATCCAGGTTAAAAGAGATGTGAAGGACCTCTTCAAGGAGAACTACAAACCACTGATCAGTGCAGTAAAAGAGGACACAAACAGATGGAAGAACATTCCATGCTCATGGATAGGAAGAATCAATATCGTGAAAATGACCATACTGCCTAAGATAATTTATAGATTCAATGCCATTCCCATTAAGCTACCAATGACTTTCTTCACTGAATTGGAAAAAACTACCTTAAAGTTCATATGAAACCAAAAAAGCACATGGATTGCCAAGGTAGTCCTAAGCCAAAAGAGCAAAGTTGGAGGCATCATGCTACCAGACTTCAAACTATATTACAAGGCTACAGTAACCAAAACAGCATGGTGCTGGTACCAAAACAGGGATATAGACCAATGGAGCAGAGCAGAGCCCTCAGAAATAATACCACACATCTATAATCATCTGATCTTTGACAAACCAGACAAAAACAAGAAATGGGGAAAGGATTCCCTATTTAATAAATAGTGCTGGGAAAACTGGCTAGCCATAAGTAGAAAGCTGAAAATGGATACTTTCCTCACTCCTTATATGAAAATTAATTCAAGGTGAATTGGAGACTTAAATATTAGACCTAATACCATAAAAACCCTAGAAGAAAACCTAGGTAACATCATTCTGGACATAGGCATGTGCAAGGACTTCATGTCTAAAACACTAAAAGCAATGGCAAAAAAGCCAAAATTGACAAATATGATCTGATTAAACTAAAGATCTTATGCACAGCAAAAGAAGTTACCATCAAAGTGAACAGGCAACCTACAGAATGGGAGAAAATTTTTGCAATCTACTCATCTGACAAAGGGCTAATATCCACAACCTACAAAGAACTCAAACAAATTTACAAGGAAAAAAAAAAAAAAAAAACAACCCCATCTAAAGGTGGGCAAAGGATACGAACAGACATTTCTCAAAAGAAGACATTCATACAACCAACAGACACATGAAAAAATGGTCGTCATCATTGGCCATCAGAGAAATGCAAATCAAAACCACAATTAGGTACCATCTCACACCAGTTAGAATGGCAGTCATTAAAAAGTCAGGAAACAACAGGTGCTGGAGAGGATGTGGAGACATAGGAAGACTTTCACACTGTTGGTGGGACTGTAAACTAGTTCAACCGTTGGGGAAAACAGTGGAGATTCCTCATGGATCTAGAACTAGATGTACCATATGACCCAGCCATCCCATTACTGGCTACATATTCAAAGGATTATAAATCATGCTGCTGTAAAGACACATGACTCATTGTTTTAGATAGGAATCAATCTTCCCTCCCTTCCTTCCTTCCTTCCTTCCTTCCTTCCTTCCTTCCTTCCTTCCTTCCTTCCTTCCTTCCTTCCTTCCTTCCTCCCTACTTATGTGGCTCAATGGAGCACATATGTTTGTTCTTATGTGTGTATTGATTCTGATCTCCCCTGTTCTTGTCAGATGATTGTTACTTTACTTATTCAATTCATTCCTCAAATGAACCATTTCCAGGTGCTAATTATGTTCTTTTCAGGTTTTTGAATGTTGAAGCATCAATACTACCAAATTACTTAAAGTAATGGAAAATTATTCCATCAAGTAGAGGACCTTAGAAAGTCGATGGATCCCTTACCATTTCAGGAAACATCTTACATACATGTGTACATATGGATTTTTTTTCTATGTATATTTTTTCTAGGAGAATGTATATAGATTTCATCAGATTTTTATTGGAGAGCTAATTAAATCCCACAACACAAGATAATTGTGTATATGTGTTTGTATGTGTGTATGTGTCACATTTATTAATTTTTAATTGTGGTAAAACATACATTATCTATAATTTACCATTTTAACCATTTTTAAGTTGACATAAAGAATATTCACATTGTTGTACATCCATCGCCATCATCCAACCCCAGAATTCTGTCTTGCAAAACTGAAACTATATACTCATTTAAAAAATTCCCATTACCTACTCTCCAGTCCCTAGCAATCACTATTCTACTTTCTGTCGCTATGATTTTGTCTACTCTGGGTAGCTCATATGAATGGAATACTAGACTCTTTGTTCTTTTGTAACTAGTTTATTTCATTTCGTGTAGTGTCTTCAAGATTCATCCATGTTGCAACATGTCTTTCCATTTTAAGGCTGAATGATATTCCCTGTATTGCACATCATAACTTGTTAGTCAATATTTCCAAGATTCTGAGAAAGAATAAACCATGTAGATGGCACATTTCCAGAGATGTACTCTTGTTAGAAAGGCAAACCACCTTAATAGAACATTGGATGTTATATCCAGGCTTATTCAAACATTACTGAAAGATATTGACATTTGAGTATGGGTGATATAAATTTTCAGTGTTGACCAGGAATTTTAAGAAAATGTATTGATAATTAAGACTCACACACAGGCCCCCTGACACATACACACACACACACACACACACACACACACACACACACACCATTTAATCTATAGCCCCATTTTGTAAGAACTTACATCTTTACAGATTCCAATCCATTAACTTGGTACACCCCACCATTGCTCAATATGTTCTTTAGATGGCTCTTTAGATGTTCAGCACTTTTTTGGTTAGACTGGGTCCTGGGAACGTGATGTTATTTATGCTATTGGAAACATCATCATAAATGTAAATGTACTTTGTTTTTTTACTAGCATATAAATATGGAATGGATATTTTTGGATTTATTAACTGTTTGCATTTAATGTAATTTTTAACTATTTGCATAAATGTTCTTGCATTTATTAACTTCTAAATTCACTAGTTCTCCTAGCAGGGTTATAGATTAAACTTACACTATAATGTTTTAAAACAGTCTTAATCCTTCCTTTTCAAACATTTTATTTTCAATTTTTACTTTACTAATTGTGTTACTACAATTACAATAGCTAATTACAAGTACCTACCAATACATCGTGTAGAGACTTGCCCACAAGAGATATCTTTGCCTCATTCTTGATGTTCAGGGAATTTTCAGCATTTCATGTGTTCCTTGCTGTGTTTTTGTTTATTTGTTTGCATGTTTTCATTTCTTGTTGACTTTTTCAGGTAAAAATCATTCATATGTTTACAGAAATTTTATTCTATTACAGATAGTATACTTCATTGATGAAAACTTATCATCCTTTGAAAATGTATTTTTTGCATTTATTGGGATGCCATATTTATATTCTTTTTTCCTTTCAATATAATGATTTCCCTCAAATGACTTGTAGTTCCTCACTGGGCATGGTGGCTCACTCCTGTAATCACAGCACTTTGGGAGTCCTGGGCAGGAAAACTGACTGAGGCTAGAAGTTCAAGACCGCCGAGGGCAAAGCAGAAAGACCTTATCTGCATTTTTAAGAAATTTTAAGTTAAAAATAATTCACAAGTCTAAAGTATCCTATTAATCTGAATTACTGAAATAAATCCCACTTGAATTATAACACATTATGTAAAATTGCTTCCCTTTGGTTAATCACTGGAATATGTGGCATTTTTTGTCACTGTATAGATCTAATCTTATAAATTTGGCATTACTTAGAACGATTATTTAAAAACATTATATCCAATTTCATTTTTTATTATTGTTTTTGTTTTTGAGACCCAATCTCGTTTTGTTACCCAAGCTCTAGTCCAATGGTGTGATCTTGGCTCACTGCAATCTCTACCTCCCTAGTTCAAGTGATTCTGCTGCCTCAGCTGGGACTATAGGCACATCCTATACATTCCCAGCTAATTTTTGTATTTTTCATAGAGACAGAGTTCCACCTTGTTGGTCAGGCTGGTCTCAAACTTCTGACCTCAAGTAATCTGCCCGCCTTGGCCTCCCAAAGTGCTTCATTTTCTTTTATTTTTATTTTTATTTTTTTTTTAGGGGAGTCAGGTTTTGGTATTAAGCTTATGTTGATCTCAGGAATATTTTGGAGTAGATTCAGTTGTCTTGATAGTTCTGGTCAAATTTATTGTTACCATAAATTCTGCCATTCTTCTATTATATATTCTTACAGTCTTTTTAATATATATATAAAACATATGCCTTACTTATAACTTACTTGCCTTATTTGTGTTATTTTTGTTGATAACCTTGGATTTTCTATTTGTATAATAAAAAATCTGCAAATAATAATAAAACATTACTTTCTTCCTTCCAAAGTATATGCTTTTCATTTTCTTTCCTATTTATTTGTGTTAGCCAGTACCTATAGGAAAAAGTTAATAGAGTAGAATGTTATTATTTAATTACCACTGTGATAGATGCCTTTTGATTGATGTTTCTATATATTTTATATATGGTTACACTTTTAATATTTGTGCATTATATAAGTAACTTATATTTTATATCTACATAGTAACATAACAAAAACATATCTTCACATCATGTATATATAAACATTTTACATATAAAGAAAAGACAAAGTTGTCTCTGCATTTTCTTGAAATAAAGAATGAGAATGAACTTTTATTGAATGAATTTCATCACTTATTGTCATAACCTATATTTTCCATGATTATATTAATACTTTAAACCCATTTCCTAATATTGAGATTGTCATGTAGTGAAATAAATCTCAAGCTATCACCATGAATTTTTCTTCAAACAACAGGTATGGTCTACCAGCTAATTGTTAAAAAAATTCCTATCAATTATTTTATGCTTGTGCTATGTTTTTAAATTTTATGTTGATATTTTGCAAGCTTTATAATAACATTTTGAATGATTTCTTTATTTTCTAAATCAGTTGAAATATCAAGGAATTAATCTTGTTTTCAAAGAAAATACTGTTAAAGCATTTGGAACTGATGAAGTGACGTCTTCGATGGGGACAGTGTTTGAGGTGAAGAATGAGGTTTCGTCAATTGGGATGATATATTTAGTCTGTTTTGAGTTTCTATTTCTTCTAGAAAAAAATGTGTATAGTTCTGGAATATTATCCATTACATCTAAGTTTACAAATACAATTGTATGGAATGGATCAAAGTAATTGGTTTTGATTTTTTAATCTCTTCCCATAGCTAGGATTTCCTCTGATGATTTATTTTATGCATTTTGGCATCCCCCATTTTATTTGATGATTATTATATTGAACAGTTTTTCTGTCATATTTTTTTTCCTTACCAATGAACTAATGATAAGAATCTCATTTGCATTTATATCCTTCTGGGTTTTGAATCTTTATTAATTCCTTTCCAATTCCTGCTGTGTTCTTTTACTTTTGCTGTTGTTGTTGTACTTTGTTTTTTCTTGAGAAAATACAACTTACAGTGAGAACCCTTCCCTGGAGATGGCACAACAGTGTAGTTTCTGAAAAACAATTACTAAGTAAGTTATACTATGTGGTTCTTCATGGCCCCAGTACTCTTGGCTACAACAGTCTGATGTGTCAGTATTTAAAATTTCATCACCACTTATGCATAGGGCATTCTGCAAGCATATTCAAAATGAAGTGAGAAAATAGCATAGATTTCAGCCAGCAGATGTAAGACTGCAATTTATATACACTCTGGGAATGTAAATCCAGTATCATCCAAAACTCAAGCAAGCCAGAAGTATTTAGTGGAACACATTACGAATAGTTTAAAGTTGCCCCAGCAACAGAACTCTATTTAATAAGTAAAAGTTCTATTTTGTGTTGAGTAATCCTCCAGTTTTTTATCCCCTGTTGTCAGAAGTTTCCTTTCCTTTTTTCTTCTACTATATTCAAATACTCTATATTTGACATAAGCATGAATTTCCCATTGTATGCAAAATTATAAGAACTCCTGGATATTTCCAATATGATTTCTGTTGTTGAATCAGAAACAGAAATAATTCATTTCATGAACCCAGTCCCCACCTAAGTTAACCAACTTTTGTCGTGCTGCTAAGAATATTTTCCCAGCCTTTTTTTTTTTTTCTACTGTCAGACCCAATATTCAATTTTACTACTTATGTAATGGTGTTCTACTATGATAGTAACCTTCAACTATTTTACAATGTCTGTATAAAATACATTGTACTGAAAAACAATGTGATTGCCTGTATTAGCCTGAATGAAAAATGTCTCAAAGCAAACCATTTTCAATAAATGTGCATTAGGACAGTTTGAACTGTGCTATCATTGGTGATGAAGGTGCTGCCCAAAGAAACTATGTGGTTTTTGAAATTTTAGTCCAATTTTTCTGTTATTTAACAAAAAATCTTGTGAAACTAACAGATTAGAAGCGAATTTCCACTTTATCTCTTCTTTAAAGCAATATTTCTTAAGGTATATCTCAATCCATTTATTAACCACTTGAAGACTTTAAACTTTGGATCACAAATAAATTTAAGGCAGGGATAGCAGGGATATTAGATGTGCATATATGTTTATATTGTCATAATTCTCGGTAAACTATATGTGAGAATTTCTTTAGTAATTTAACTCTGTTGAAATGGCTATAAAATAAATGCAAGTTATCTAAAGGGAACAATTTTTTTTTCTGGTTTACATGAATTGTTTCTTTTAGAAGTTTTGAATTATATAAGCACCAAAACAGAAAAATTACCACAAGATGGTTTGTTGCCAAATTCAAAGTAATTTGAAGTAAATCTGTGTGCTTATTATTTTCTTAAGGCAATTTTCATGTTGGCAAATAATTGTCTCTAATACCTTTATTTCTAACACACCTGGAATCATTGCACAATAGCCTTGATTTGACAGAAGGGAATAATGCAATGATCAGACAGTTAAGTCAAAAAGATGGGGTATGTGTATTAGAGTTCTCTACTGTTTTGTAGGGACAGATTTTGTATGACTGGCAGCTAATGCTTTCAATGACGCAGAAGTTTCCGTGTCTCAAATTAACATGCTTCAGATTCATCATTTTTTCCATGTTTCTTATGGAAGCACTGATAAGTAGAAAGATGGCCTAGACACTGTGAAAGCAAAAGAATAGATGGTCGGAACGTGACTGGATATTTGAAACATCAAGGAATGACACCCTGTTCTTATCATTCCTTTATTGTCTATGTTTTTAAGAAAACTATTCCTCTATTATTCTTTCAAATGAACTTCAAAGCAGTTTGCATAGATCTTGTTGGTTAATAAGAGAGAGGGAGACAGAGACAGAAATAGAGAAAAAAAGAGAGAAAAGGAAATGCAGGGAGGGAGAGACAGAGCAGAAAGAGTAAGAAGGTCGGAGGGAGAAAGATAAAAGGAGGGAGACAGGGGGTAGGAAGAAGAGACAGAAACAGAGAGAGAGAGAAAAGGCAGACACAGACAGCAGAAGGAGGAGAGAGACAACATACACAGAGAGAGAGAGGGAGATAGAGAGAGAGACTGGTTGAGGAATACTTTCAAGATCACAATTTACAGTCCTGGACAAGAGAATGCCTATTTTGTGGTCCAGGAGTATTTACCAATTCACAAAGTCATACAAATAAAGAAATGGCTCTAAATCAAAAACAATTCATAACAACACATGGAAAAGAAAGAAAAGGGAAAAAACAGTTCCCCCTTCTAAAGTCAACACATCATGTACTTCAGGCCCTCTCCTACCCAATGGAGGCTCCAGAAAGACTTCACCCTGTATTTCCTCCTCTTCTTTGGTATTCAGATATTACCACAGTGCTCCCTATTTTGCATCCCCAAATGATATGCCCAAATCCTTCTTTACCTTGGATGACTTCCTGTTTTATTTATTCGTTTCTTATTTTTCAACACTGTAGCCTAAAATCTGTTCCACATTTCCCCCAAATGCCTTCATAGAATCTAACAATGATTTCTTTCTTTGCTCAAATTTTGTGATCTTTCTATTGTATGATTTCAGTTTGACTTTTGGTATAATTGATCATCTTCCTTAAAATATGGCTTCGTTGTCTTGGGTTCCATTGGTGACTCCTGCTTTTTCTTCATGGTTTTTGTAAGCCCTTATAAATAGGTTTGTGTCTCTCTTACCTCATATCTCCCTAGCCACTTAATGTCCCTTGTAGTTATCAGTCTTCAAAGCTGCTGGTAAAGCTTCTATTATAGATCCCTAAACTACTTATCACTTTATACCTAGTTTCTGTACAACATTTTAAATTGATTCCCGGACAATTACACACACGGACACACACAGATACACACACGTATGCTTGGTTATTATCATTCTTTTATTGTCTTTGTTTTCGTGAAAATTATTCCTATATCATTCTTTCAAACACGCTTCAAAGCAGCTTGCACAGATTTTGTTAGTTAATGAGAGGGAGACAGAGACACAAAAAAAGGTGTATGTACATATAATTGTCGTAGAATCAATTTAAAATATGATATGATATACATAATCAAATATAATATGCATTTTATGTTTTATATATATATATACACACACACATAATTGTCCTGGAATCAATTTAAAGTATGTATATTTGTATTTAATGCCAAGGTCTTGCTTTGTTGCCCCATCTGGAATTCAGTGATATAATCACAGCTCACTGCAGCCTCATTCTCCTAAGCTCAAGCAATGCTCCTACCTCAGTCTCCTGAGTAATTGGACTATAGCTGTACAACACCATGACCAGTAATTTTTTATTTTTATTTTTGTAGGGATGGGGTCTCATTATGTTTCTTAACCTGTTCTCAAACTCCTGGCCTCAAAAAATCCTCCTGCCTTGACTTCAAACAGAACCATTTTATTTGAAGGCTCTACTCTTACCTAAATAATCATCAAACCCCCTTCCCATTTCCTGAATGTTTTGTCAATAATGAAGAAATGCTATTTCTATTAAAGTCATTGACATAAACTGAGCCATTTAAAACAAAAAAGTGGTAGTAATACCTATCTTTTATTCCTTGTATCTAATCCCTATGTAAACATTCCTTATGTTTCACATTCGAATGAAGTCCATGTGAATTTCATAAAATATGGTGAAATATTTCTCTTTACTTATTTCTAGTGTCATCTTTCAGAACACAATTTTGCTGCCTGGGGTTTGCATGACCGAATCCATCTTCCAGCCACCCTTTAAGCTTTTAATATCTTCCACGGGTCTTTTCTGCAAGCTCCGTTCAAAGCTTCCTTATTGGAGATATTGATTCCAAAATTCATTTCCATTATGCCATTCAAATAGCTCAAACAGCTCCACAGAAATTCTATTCAATCTGGCTCACATCCTCCAATTCTTTGCTGTGAGTATTCTTTCCCATTTAGAATAGAATTTCCTTGCCTGATGTTCCAATCCTGCAAATTCTGAAGGTGCTTCTTAAGGTCTGAGTTATTCAGGAGACCAGTCTGTTTGGATACTCTCTTTTTTAATAGTGTGAGTTAATGAATTAGATACTCAATCCAATGGGCTATGTTCAGAGCCTCCCTCATCCATTTACTCCCTGTGTAATCTAAGCAAGCTATTTAGAATCTCTCACACTCAAGTTTCTCCACTTTAAAAACAAAACAAAATGCCTGACTTATAGCATGTGCTTACATGGATTGTTTTGAGTATTTCTGTTATTTCATTTATCTAACCCAGATTGACATAGACAGTGAATGTTTAATGTATTGAATTGAATTATTACTAAGTATAGACAAAAAAGATATTTGATAATGTTCAGTTATTTTTTCACAAACCTCCACTCCACTGAAGTGCTGAGTTGCTTTGTCCAGCCAGACAGATTAGTCAGAAGGGCTAGAATCTGGAGTATATGTCCCCTGCCAAACTGAGAAGCTTCCATAGGGATATGGAATTTCACTCACACTCCTTGTGAAAGTTTATCCCTGTAAAAAGAAGAGTAGGAAAAGCTGTCTACTGAGGACTGTGAACTAAGGATAAGGTGAATACATGCCCATATACCCGTATCATCCCAGTCCTGCTTCTAGTCTTATTTGAGTCGCAGTTATAGTTACATCTTTACCAATTTGGAGTCTGTGATACAATCCTGTATCTGTGCAATACATTCTCTCCCTTGAGAACATGACTATCTTCTTCAACATGTAATTTCTTTTATACTGCCTTTGTGATTCACCATTAGAAGAGGAAAGGGGAGTTGAGAAAGCTTCTCAGTTGGTTATGAAACTCATCCATTAGTTTAAAGGAGCTATTTATCTCCAAGAAAGAAACACTTAGGCATATCAATACACGGTGTTAGTTCTCTCCAATGGAAAGTAACTAATTCAAGTTATTTCTCATCATATTGCTTGTTCAGAGAAAGATAAGAAATAATACAGTAAAAAAAAAATGGTTGATGTGAAACAGGTCACAAGTCTGGCATCTTCTTCTCCTTGTATACCTCAAGAAAAAAAGCACAGAGAGGTTAATTGATCAAACTTCTTTTGGTCAGCTAACTGGAGTGGGACAATGGATTGAAGGTCTGTAATGAGAAAATAATGCATGTGTCATCTCCTTCTTTCAAGTTTAATAAATGGTCACACTTATTAAATCCAGTAACTAAGTTAACAAGACCTACCATGCACACCATTTCCCAAAGGCTGGATATGTCTTGGGGTAAAATGAATGCAGTGATTAAAGTATTCCACAGATTCTTCACAGGTAGTATGCATTATTCACCTTCATTAAAGCAGTGGAGTACAGAAAACATGAACACTTTTCTTCTTTTTTGTAGAAGGACTAGAAGGAAGTCATTAAATACATGAACATTTGAGCAAAAATAATAGGTCTATTGAAAGGGATAAGTCAAAAATATCAATTGAATTAAATCCATTGGCAAAAACTAGTGGTTCTTAAACACCATGGAAGAAGGAAAAAGAACAGGTCATTTCACCATTTTCTTTAAATGTTTCTTCTTTTTCTTTTTTTTTAAATTGCGACAGGGTCTCACTCTGTCATTCAGGCTAGAATGCAGTGGTGTGATCACAGCTTACTGCAGTCTCAACCTTCCAAGCTCAAGTGATCCCCCCATCTCAGCATCCTGAGTAGCATGGACTACAGGCGTATACCACTATGTCTGGCTAATTTTTGTAATTATTTGTAGAGACAGGATTTTGTCATCTTGCCTAGGCTTGTCTTAAAATCATGGACTCAAGTGATTCTCCTGCAGTGGCCTCCTAAATTTGAGTATTTTCTAAAAAGAATGCCTCTATCCTTCAGCATGTAACTTCTTTTATTCTGCTCTCCTAATTCACCCTCAGAAAAGGAAAGAGAGTTTCAGAAACCTTAGTTGATTTGAAACTCATCCACTATTTTAAAGGTGATATCTCTAAGAAAAAAAACCTTTAGTGGGTATAATCCCAATGATGTAAAGACTTGGATAATGCTGATTATAGTTTCTTAGCTTCTCACAGGTGTCTCTCATAGTTAGAAAGTTGCACCCATTATTCTTGTACTTTGAAAAGTCCTACAAAAATAACCTCACATCTTCACAACCCAAGACCTTTCTCAATCCATTTTGGTGGTTGTGACTTTCACATCCTCTCCATACTGTAGTTATTTTCAGTCCACACATGTATAGGTCTTACGAGATCCAAGAGGCACCTACGCTTTGGGAGAGAGGAGAATGCCATGAATCAGAGTAACTTTCTCTCCAGTGATAATTCTGGGAAGCCTGTTCTATTTTTATGCATCAGGACTTATTTCTCTACATGTAGCATTTCAACAGTTCCATGACAGCCATACCAAAATTTTAAATTCTTACCAATGGAAATCTTCCCCCAAATCATGCAATAAGCGACAAACCAGGAGTTCAAATGAAGACCTCTTCTGTTTACAAAGTCAGTACAAAATAAGTGTTGAAACTTAGGATCTGTCACCTTCTTCCTTCTTCTTCCTTCTTCCTTCTTCCTTCTTCTTCCTTCTTCCTTCTTCTTCCTTCTTCCTTCTTATTCCTTCTTCCTTCTTTCCTCCTCCCCTTCTTCAACTTCTTCTTCCTCCTCTTCCTCCTTTACTCCTCCTCCTCCTTCTCCTTCTTCTTCTTCTTCTTCTTCTTCTTCTTCCTCCTCCTCCTCCTCTTCCTCTTCTTCTTTCTCCTTCCTCTCTTCCTCTCTCTTTCTCTCGTTCTTTCTTCATCCTTTTTGAGACAAGAGTCTCGCTCTGCTGCCCAGGCTGGAATGCAGTGGTGCAATCTCCCCTCACTGCAACCTCTGCCTCCTGGGTTCAAGCAATTCTCTGCCTCAGCCTCCTGAGTAGCTGGGATTACAGGTGCATGCCACCACACTCAGCCAAGTTTTGTATTTTTAGTAGAGATGGTGATCTTCACCAGGCTGGTCTTGAACTCCTGACCTTATGATCCACTCACTTGGCCTCCCAAAGTGCTGGGATTACAGGTGTGAGTCACTGCACCTGGACAGGGTTTGTCTTCTAATTGGAGCCACAGGATAATAGGAAAAAAAAATTAGATTTCAATTTTATTGACTGCCTTCTGACTGGGAGATATTGGACTAGTCACATCCTCATCTACTAGCCACATATGTCATCTATAGCTATATTCTTGTCTGTATAAAATTGAACTAATAAAGCATATCCTCTTCACAACATTTTTTTTTCACTGAGAAATTCAAAAGAAAATATTTATGGGGAAGAACTGTGTAAATTTTGACAGCATTATCAAGATGAAATGTGATATTACTACAGTTATTTTTCTGCTTCACTTAAAACCTCAAGGAAAACAGTATTTTTTTTTTCTTTTACTACAAAGAGAAATTGCTTGGAGTAAGTCCTACTACTAACCTCAAATTATTATTTTTTATCCTAAATGAGAAATAAATGAGTTGGCCCCATTATTTTGCCCTCTGGCTTAAATGGAAAAGTGGAAAATGAACTTCTGTTTGAAAAGCATATTCTATAACATGATCTGCAATACAATAGCACTTGGACAATTATCCAACTTTCATGACCCCAAGATTGATGCATTACAGTCTCGTATTCATAGAACTCAGTGACACAGCAGGGGCAGGGAGGTGGACCTCCTACATGAAGGTTTACACAAGTGGAAACACGTAGGAACTTGATATTCTGTTGGAGAGTATTCAATCTGGTATCATTCAGTGCCCCATGATCAATTTTTGTCTCCACAGATGATTTATTTTTATATTCATGGGTGAGAGATATGTCTTCTCATGCATATAATCAAGCTCATCATACCCTTGTCAAATAGGAAGAACCAACAATACATGACTTCTTTCTCTCTTGATTTCCCTAATACCTGCGTTTCTTACTGGGTCTGATTTCAATTCACTATTCACTTGAGAGACTTCTTTACTAGGGTTGATTCAGCTGTTTTTCTAACTATACTTGAAGCCTTCCCCTGACTTTTGTAGTTAACAAATTAAAAATTGGTACAAAACAAACATTAAGTATGGGTAGTGTATGAGTTGGATAGCTTGGGTTGAAATCCCTGCTTCACCTTTATGGGGCTATCTGATTATGGATAAATTATTTAATTTCCCTATGCCTTCTCAGACTCCCATATCTATAAAATTTGGGGAGCAACAGGACCCAATTCACAGGATGCTATGAGGATTAAATGCGTTATTACATAAAAAGTGATGTTTAAAAAAATCACTTACTGCATGCAATATATTCAACTTCATTGATGGACACACTGAGAGCCCAGACATCAACACTATACAATTCATCCATGTAACCAAGAACCACATGTACCCATAATGCTATTGAAATTTTAAAAGTAAATGCATAAAAAATAAAAAATAAATGAAAATATTTTAAAAAGTAATGTTTAAAGCACCAGAAACATAGGATGTACTGATAAATATTAGCCGTTATTACTGTATCAAATATCAGACCTAGAGAAGTTGCACAATAATTCCAATATTTTCCCAATGAATTGATAATGATGTTTTAAAAGAGATCATTCCATCTTATTTGCACATATAATTCTGCATGTAAAATTTGAAGTAGGCTTTTCAGAAATGTGATTAAGGAGAAAAAAAATCCCAGGTTCAAGTGATTTTCTGGGTGCATGCTTCCAAATATTAAAAGGAAAACTAACATCAATTTTACACAGTTACTTTCAAGAAGTAGAAGAAAAGAAGACACTTTCAAAATCTTTCTTTTTTTTTTTTTTTTTTTTTTAAATAGGGTCTGGCTCTAACACCCAGGCTGTGGTGCAATGGTGTGATCTTGGCTAACTGCAACCTCCACCTCCCAGGCTTCAACTGCCCTCCCAACTCAGCCTCCTGATTAGCTAGGACTACAAGATTATGACACCCCAAACCCAGATAAATATTTTATTTTGGGAAAGTTTTGCTATCTTGCCTGGGCTGGTCTCAAACTCCTGACCTGAAGCAATCCTCCTGCCTTAGCTCCAAAAGTGCTAGGATTATAGGTATGTGCTACTGTGCACCACCCAAAATCTTTTTATAAGGCCTCTATTCATTATCCTAATACCAATATCAAAGACAATGCAAAAGATATAAAATGTAAGATTGTAGTCAAGCACAATGGCTCACGCTTGTAATCTCAGCATGTTGGGAGGTTGCAGCAGGAGATTGCTTGCGACAAGGAATTTGAGACCAGGCTGGCTTCTTGCACTGCAAAGATTCTTGCACTGCTGTTCAGTAGTATACGGTGAAATCCCATCTCTATGAAAAATACAAAAATTAGCTGGACGGTGGTGGCACATGTTATCATCCCAGCTACTACTCCGGGGCTAAGTTGGCGAGACGGTTTGAGTCTGGGTTGTGGAGGTTGTCATGAGCCAAGATTGTGCCACTGTACTCCGGTCTGGGAGACAGAGTGAGAATATGACTTAAAAATAAATAAATAAAATAATGAAAATAAAGAAAGCAAGCATAAAATTACAGACCAATATGGCTCTTGAATCAAGACACAAATCTGCTCAACAAAATGGTAACATAAGGATGATTTGGACATTATGACTTTGGAGTAATCAATTTAAAATTAAAATCTCTAAGAACCATATTATCTTCCCGCTGCAATGATGGCTAGCCAATTGCTGAAGATATAGGACTTTAGCCCATTACAATGAATACATACATCAGGAAGGAGAGATGAATCTTTGTATTTTCAGTTACCAGATTTTGAGGATACTTGTTACCATGGAAAGATAAATTCACCCTGACTGATAGCCCCTAATTGGGAATGTTTGGGGATGTTGAATTATAGTTAGCTAATGCATTTTTGTATGATTTTATTTTATTTTAAGATTCTTACATTGCTGTTCAGTAGTGCAAACAGGTAGTCATTTTCTTTTCAGTGTGCTCTTTTCTGGTCACTTGTAGTGTGCAATATGGTCTCACTGGAAGGGCTATCACTGGAGTCATTTCTTAGATCATCTGTTAAATAGACTTCAATTTCTGAGATTCAAGAGTAAAGAGAAATTGTCAGTTTCCATCTTTCAGGGTTTTTTTTTTTTTTTCCTGTGATTGTCATTTTCTATTTCTATTGTTAATTTCTAGCATACTGAATTGTGAATAGAAATTGTGCACCTTTCTTAACCTTTCAAAATTATATAAGATAATTAAATCCATAGAATAATATATATTTAAATATTTTAAATGCTTTCTGTATATTTATTTTTATTGATAGAGTGGATTTAAATAATACATGAGGTTATCTCTTTCCATCCTTTGTTCTTTCTTGAAAAAATTTGTTGTTTCACTTTTCAGTAAAATTCTTTTTAAAAATTTTAATTTTTACAGATGACTTGGTTAGTCGAATTTGAAAAATAAGTGGTCTTGGGAATAATTGGACTAAAATCACTAAAATATTTGTTATTGAATAAAGTATACCTACTTAGAAAAAATATTTGCCTCACAGACAATACAGACATATGTTGAGGGAAAGATTATTAAATAAATTTTAAAATAAAATGACAAATCTAGGGAATAAAAAGAAAGAGGTGTTCATCTGGTATTTGGTTTACTGGCTGAATTTCAGAATCTCTCCCTTTTCTTTTCTACTTTTTTTTGAGACAGAATCTCACTCTGTCGCCAGGCTGGAGTACAGTGGCATAATCTCAGCTCACTGCAAACTCCACCTCCCATGTTCAAGCGATTCTCCTGTCTCAGTTTCCTGAGTAGTTGAGTAGCTCGGATTTTACAAGTGACTGCCACCAAGCCCAGCTAATTTTTGTATTTTAAGTAGAGACGGGATTTTACTATGTTGGCCAGGCTGGTCTCGAACTCCTGACCTCAGGTGACTCATCTGTCTCAGCCTGCCAAAGTGCTTGGATTACAGGTTTGGGCCACCATGCATGGCTTCTACTTTTTTCTTTATTCAGTAGCCAACCACAAACACATGAATGTGTCAAAATACATGAAGCAGATTAGAATGATTGAGTGAACATTTTCTGCTATTATTGGTAATGTATTGTCTTATAATGAGAAATTGCTATAGCAGTTTCAAAGTAAGTAAAAATTTACACAATGCCAAACTAACTACTTAGAAAACAGCTGGGTGGAGAGCTTTGCCTAACACTTTTATGTAATTATGATTCTTTCTATCTACATTGACATGAATGAGAATTTAGCCTTGGTGTGATATAAAGACTACTTTAACATATTTCAATTTACCCTTCTCTAGTAACTTTCATGTCTCTCCAATCCGAATTAAAAATTAAATTTACTAATCTGAACTTTGTGTTAATATTTAAAAATCCTGCTTTTATTAAATGTCAGCTATTAGTCATCCATGAAATTTTATTAATTCCTTCATGGAAGATGAGTTACTGGAGCAAGAAACTAATCAACATTATAAATTCAGATAATCTTCTTTAGCAAAAGACTGTGAATATACTTTACTGCAATAAAGCTCCTTATTGGGGCACAGTTTTGTTTATACATGTATATGTGAAGGTAATAATGATTATCTTCAAGTAGAACAAAATAAGGAAAAGAGAGCTTTACATATTCTGTCTCCATCTCTCTCTCTGCGCGTGTGTGTGTGTGTGAGAGAGAGAGAGAGAGAGAAGGAGAGAGAGAGAGAGAAAGTCAGGGAGAGAGACAGAAGGAGTCTGGTTTTGTCTTCACTAAATGCATAGAAAATGTAAGCAAATTGTCATTTGAGTTTTAAATTCCATGAAATATGCATTTAATTAAAAATGATAGTGGTGTGAGTCATCTAATTTTTCCAGTTAATTTTATTAATAAGTTACTCATTACATTTAAAAAAACAGTCATTAAAATAATCTGTGAAAGTGGAAATTTAAAACAAGGCATTCAGTTTGTCATTTGTTTTCCTGTTAGAGATTATGATGAATATATGAATCACAGGATGGTTGCCATGAGAAACTGTCTTTTATAAGTAAGAAAACACATATCCTGTTAAATACAGACTATTTTATCACATCATTGTAGGAAGAAATCCAAATAATGTGGTACAAGTCAGAGTTTAAACAACAGGTGTTATAGGACCAATAGATCAATGTGCCTGCTGTGCAGTACCTGCCCAGTTACACTGAGACACAGGGTTTACAGCAGAGAAAGAGTTTGTGATTGCAGTGAACTAAGCAAGAGATGGGAGAGTTCTAGGATGGGGTTTTTAAGGAGATCATGGAAGCACAAGGAACTGGAACTTTGGGTTCAGTGATTGGTTGTGGTAATGAGGATGAAGTCATCAGGATGTGGAAACCGCATTCTTTGGAGAGTCAGATCCTTATGGGATCCTTCAAACCAGCTGAGGCAGTAGTTTGATTGATATGCAGGACCTGAAAGAATATCTCAAAAGGAAAACGTAATGTTTCATAACGTCCCTTTGATTACCTGTAGAGCAGTTAAGGGTGACTATAACCTTGTGACAGGGTCTGTGTGTTTCTGGGGCAGTAGACACTGAACCAGTATCAGGAAGGAGGTCAGAGAGGAAGCTGTAAACTTGGTTTGTTTTACTTTCTCCTCCTCCTGCCTTGATTAAATTAATAAAGTTCATAGGGATGGTCTCACTGGCTTAGAATTCAATCAGTCATGCAGAGCATAACATGTAAATTTCAAATAACCTTTAATTTTTCTAGCAAATTATGGGATATGAGTCAAATTGCCTGTTTGTGAATGCCAGATTTCTTACTATATTGTGTGCTTCAAAATGATAAGAAAATATGAGATAATTAATTGGTATTGATTACTCCTTGTTCCATAAATGCAAGTACTGAGGGCTTGTTGCTGTCATTATATTTACATAGTGAGACTCCCATTGGTTGTTTCAATTATACTAACTACTATGTTTGAAATGATTAACTCATAGTCTCAGTATTTCCAGTCACCACACTGTTCTACTAATTACCTCTTTATTAACCAGATAGCAATGGTCATACTACATAAAACATATGAGTTACTCTTCTGTATTATTGCATATCAGACAGTAAAAGTTGTACATTTATTATTCATCCCATACCACATATTTAATTATTAACACGTGCTATTTGTCATACTTGATGAGTTTTGGCTATTAATTAGTGACAATTTTTTTATCTTGTTTAAGCAGTGTTAAATGTGTACAATGTAAGGATATTCAAGGGCTCAGATAATTTTTTAATAATTTTTCTGATAACTATTGAATTTCATTATTGGCAGACATCATTTATATCAATATCTTGTTTCAGATATTTTAGTTACATCTTTAAAAGCTGCACTGGAATACCAGCAGAGAGAAGTTCTCCACATAAGACAGAAATTCAGGTTCTATGATATGTTATATTTAAGAATATATCTTTATTCTATGCAGGATTTCATAATGCATGTATTAAAGATTTCTTATAGCCTAGTGATAATGATATTTAAAGGAAATCATAGAAAGAACCATTTTAAAGGCACAAGCCATGACAAAACAGACTATACCTACAATAAAACTGAAACTATGATTGTATGTGTGCTAACAAAAATCCGTCTCCTATGGCTGAATCATTTTTGAAAGTATATGCTTTTCTTCACTTAAAACGTACACACACTTTTAATAAAACATTTTTGGCTGTTTACTCACCTATTTAAGCACCATGCTTTTCATTATCATTGACTGAAAATAAGTGAAATGCTCTGGTTTGATCACACACATTCTGGTTGGAGAAATTAATTTCTGTTACCCATAAACTACTTCCACATTTTAATTTTTAACACCTACTTTAACTTTTTCAACCACATTAGTTTCTGCATTATTACCATTGGTGCGCACCAAGATGAAACTCCAGAATCTGTAAATTAATTTCTGGAATATGTAAAACGGCATTCACATGTCCATGATTCTCTTTCCATTAAATCTTTTAAGTTGCTACAATATTTAATATTGATTTACCTTTTTCAAACCTTAGAAAATATTTTAGATGTTGGCAATAACGTTGCTTTGTAATGTCTTCTTTTTTGAGGCAGTCTTACTCTGTCACCCAGACTGGAATGCAATGACATAATCATAGCTCATTGCAGCCTTGAACTCCAGGGCTCCAATTAATACTACCATTTAAGCCTCCTGAGTAGCTGAGACTACAGGCATGTGCCAACATGTCTGCCTATTTTCTATTTTTATTTTTCATACAGATGAGGTCTCACTTTGTTGCCCAGGCTGTTCTTGATCTTTTGGCCTCAAATGATCATCCTGCCTCAGCCTCCCCAAATGGGGGGATAGCAGAATAAGCCACCACACCTGGCCTTTGCATTGTATTTTTAATATATTCCATGACTGAGTTGACTTTATGGGGATTCATCAATATGCATCAGTAATGAAACTTTGTGTGGTCAAAGACTGTTTTAAAATATAGGTTTTGTTATTACTGAGATATGGCAAGGCCAAGTGATCAGGAGATAACTGCTATAAGCAGTTTGTTCTCACAGTTCCTATGGGTTGAAAGCATGCCATACCATGGAGGGCCACATGGGAGAGCAAAGCATTGATTAGGAGGCAGGATTGGTGTGGTCAAAAAAGGAATGGCATAGCAAGAATTTTTAATTGCATTTTTCACATAAATAAATGGGTGAGGCAAGGTAAGCAGGTTTAGAATTGGCCGGTTTGAATAATTTCAGCAGAATTCAGGGTTAAGGGTCTTCCCCTAGTTATCTCACACCTGGTCCTAGGATGATGAGGACAGTGAAATAGAAATGTGGAGTATGAAAGACTAGTAAATGAGGTGGTTAGGGTGTGGCCTATGAACTAGTTGATTTGCATATGAAAGGCAAACAGGTACTTGGTTCTTTACCATCTTTAGGAACTGGCTCATTGTAAGAGGTATAGCTCCCTCGAGGTAGCAGATCCCCAAAATTTCAAAGCATTAGAATTAAATTCATGCTTACTACAAAAAGATCTGCCCTGTACATCTTTCCATCGTGTTTCATTTTAAGAACATTTCCATTTGCATCTTGGGTTGTATTTAAGACTGTAGTTATACAGAGATCTATTACTTCTTTAATATGCCATGTCTTCTCGGCAGCAGGAATCTCTTCCCATTCTTTATTTCCTCAGTCCACCTCTGATTTGGCAAAAACCAAAGTGAATGTCAAGTAGTCTCTGACTCATCTTTAATCCATGGCATTATATTCCAAGCAAACACTGTGAATCTTTCTGCCTTCTGGCCCAAGTTCTTCCATGCCATGTGAGTTCATGTGGTCTTTGAAAACAGTTGAGAACTTGAAGAGTGTCACCATGCCTTAGGAAAAGTGCCCATACACGGTGGGCAAGATTCAATTTTCTTATGACATCCCACATCTCTCAGAAGTAGCTGGCATCATCACGAAAATTAAATGTGTCCATTACAGCATCAGTTAAGGTGTTTGCTCAGGGATAAAATCCTGCAGGGATGGGACACCAACTTTCAAGATGCATTTTATACAGCTAACCAACGACCTGAACATGATGCTCTGTCATCAATAACTAGTAGTACACAGGTATCTAGGAATCAATGTATGATACTAGGTGTGTCCTGTTTTCTCACAATTTGAGTTAAACTTTTGCAGAGCTTGAGGTTTCCTTGTATGCAACTGGCCTGTCTGCAACATGGCATTCCTGGTTCTAAGGCATCAGGATATAGCCTAGGGTTGCTCTCAATTTGAATGTACTGTTATCACTTGATCACCTTAGGCTCTTCAAGGCAGTGGGCCAGAAGCAAATAAATGAGGTATTATATTGATAGAAGTTTATCCTTAAGTGTTACAATTTATGCATTATAATGGGGCAGGGAGGACCATGTCTGGAACTTGGGACATTTACTAGGCTGTGGTCCAATAAGGGGAGGCAATGGAAGGCACACATCTTGTCTCAGATAAGACTTTAGACCTTGGGCCTTTGAGTTAATTGAGATTTGTGAGGGTGAAGGGTAAAATGATATAGTTTGGTTATTTCTGCCAAATCTCATGTCATATTATAATCCACAACGTTGGAGGTGAAAGGTGGGAGGTGTTTGGGTCACAGGCGGTGGATCTCTCATGGCTTGTTGCTATCTTTGCAATAGTTCATGTGTTCTCATGGTATCTCATCAATTAGAAGTTTGTGGCACCTCATTCTTGATCTCTTTCTTGCTCTGTTCTTGCCATGTGCCGTGCCTGCTCCCTTCTGCTTTCTGCCATGATTAGAAGCTTCCTGAGGGCTCCCCAGAAGCAGATGCCACTATGCTTCCTGTGCAGCCAGTCTCAGATATTTGTTTATAGCAGTGCAAGAATGGGCTAAAACCCTGATATTTCTGTGGAAGAGCTGTGAAGATATATATTACTGTTGTTTCTAATCCAAATACCAACTTAGACATACCTATTTCTCTATTACACAAAAATAATTATTGCCTTCTATCCACTATTTGTGTAGATATCTGGTAGTATCTTCTGATATTTAAGACTCATAACATATAGAATAGCAGCTTATAACATTATGATTGTGTAAAATTAAATTTTCCAAGCTATAAAACTACTCACCAGTCATTTAGGGAGAATTGGCCTTTTCATTTCATTTTATTTATCTATTGATTTATTTATTATTTCCTTGGCAGAAACAAAATATCATCTTTTTAAATTTCTTTTGTAGGAATGAAACAGCCATCATCTTTGGAATTTGCACATTCTTATTCTTTGAGGCTGTTTTTGTATTTTATACCCCACAAATTCAAAGACGTATTATCTTATGAAAAGTGAAACCAAGAGGAAAACATAGTGATTTTCAAAAGGTGTAAACGTAATTTCTCTCTGGCTTCTCTTCTTTGTTTAATGTTTTTGTATTTGAATGTTACAGTGGATACTTTCAGGGTGGAGGATGCTTGTTTAATGATATTTACACATTGCGAAATATCTACCACTGTATTTATGTGTTTTGTTGAAATAAGCACTCTATTACAGAATATATATTTTTTTTCTTTAAAATTTAGACTAGTACATAGAAGACACATTAAAATTCAAATTTCAGTTTGGTATTTTGTTACCATTTACTTTTTTTTTTGAGACGGAGTCTCTCAGTGTTTCCCAGGCTGGAGTTCAGTGGTGTGATCACCGCTAACTGCAACCTCTGTTTCCTGGATTTGAGTGATTCTCCTACTTCCCAGCTAATTTTTTGTATTTTTGGTAGTGATGGGGTTTCACTACATTGGCCAGGCTGGTTTTGAACTCCTGACTTCATGATCCACCTGTCTCAGCCTCCCAAAGTGCTGGGAATACAGGTGTGAGCCACCATACCCAGCTCCCATTTGGTTTGTTTTTGAAAACCTCTGAAGTCTTTCAAATACCTTCTGAACTGGTTAGGATAAACCATATTAAATAAATCTAATTTCACATTCTAGACCTCTTTTTCCTATTAAGTTACTGATTTCAGGAAAACTACCCTGGTTTTTCTTCTCCAGCATTGATAGCTCTTCTATTGATTCTTCATCTTCATTCTTTACTTCCAACCTTGCATTTGTTGCCCCAAGATATTCAAAAAATAAAATGACATAGCTCAAATTTTTTTAAAAAAATGGTTATTACAAACATCAGTAGACATTAAAACTAGACATATTCATCGTTTTGTCATTGGATTCACTTGGGATTGGTTTTCTAAATGTTGTTTTCTTTATTTCATATCAAATCCAACTTCAATTTCTACAGGAAGAGTTGCTTTATCACTTATACAGCATTTTCCGTCTCTGTCTGCTGCATCTTATCTTTATCCCGGAACAAAACACAGAATATGTTTTACTGAAAAATTTCACAAATTCAGAAGTTATCATGAAGAAACAGGTAAGGGTTTGAGAAAAGGGCATGTGTTTTTATTTCAACAGAATTGGCTCATCCTTCAGTATCTATTGGTGTGTTAATGCTGGAGGGGTTACTGAATCAGAATACTCAGAAACGCTAAATATGAAGACTAGTGGACTGTAACTGAGAGCTGGCATTGGTTTGTGGGGTGGGATGATGAGGGGATGCTTGACCACCCTATGTTGTTGCAATAGTCAAACTTTCATTACTGGAATTGTGCTGCTTAAAAAGAACAAGGAAACAAAAACATTCTTCCAATACACAAAGAAAAACATCTAACTTCTTGAATTTAATTTTTTCAGAAGCAGAGAGAAAAGTTCCCAGTGTTATGAGCTCTCTTCAGGTTGCTTTGTGTTTGTGCTGTCTCATCATTTTCTGATCAACATTAATCAATATATGCCTTTGCATATTTTCTCAAACATTGAAAGAAAAATTCAGGTCTCCAACTTTTCTTTCTTTATAGCTTTTCTCATTCTTTAAATGAACAAATGTTCACCCTGAAATTAGTTAAGTCCTATGAATCGTGTATTTTCCACAAAATGAATTCTAAACATGCCATCCTCATAAGTGCAGAAGGGTAAAATTAAAATTTCTACTGTATTGAATATAGACCTTTTAACTTCCCAAAAACGTAAATATCACTCTCAGGCCAAATTAATAAGCTATTTAAATCACTGCAGAAACTTATTTCTGGCTATTCAATATCAAATGCACAGAATTACAGTTTGGGACAGAAGAGGCTAACACAAATGACATAGCAGGTGCCTGTGTTCGAATTTGAGATCTCAAATTAACTTTGTATATCAAGGAAGAGTCAAAAAGGAAAAGAAAAATAATTAAAAGGAACCAATGTAATTTTAAATATTTTAGTAGAAAAAAATTTAAAGTCAACTTCATAAAGACTTTTTACCATCAATAAAGAAAAGATGGTGTTTCTTTTTGTTTGTTTGTTTGATGTTGTCTGCATTGGATTCCTGAATTTTTCTGCCATCCTACCAATGACAGTGAAACTTTCTACATTCTTGCTATGTGCAAAAATTTCAAGTCTTAGTGTCTTCATGTTTCTTTCTTGCTATTGCTAAAGCTTTAAAATCATTGTCTATGTTGAGAGATGAATTGTGTCACCCAAAAAGGTTTGTTGTCACCCTCCATCTTGGCAACTCAGGCTGTTACTTTATTTGGAAATCAGAATGCTTAAAAACATTAAATATGGAAAAATAGTGAATTGTAGCTGAGAGCTGGCATGTATCATGGGGTGGGATGGTGAGGGAATGAATAACTATCCTATGTTGTTTCAATAGTCAAAATTTCATGACCAGAAATTCATGACCAGAAATCGTGCTACTTAAAAAGAACAAGCAAATAAAAACATTCCGCCAATGAATGTTTGGAAATAGGATCTCTTTAAATAAGTATTTAAGATGAAAATTAAGAGAAGGTCATGCTGGAGTGAAGCACAGCCTTAATCCACATGACGGTCATCTTTGTTAACAGGAGACAATAAAACTGACTTTGCAAAATTGTAACTGAGACAGTTAAAGACATCTGACTTAACCAATTCCATCTTGCTTCTAACTTCCAAACTGTCCATGTATATTCCTGGGCGTAGGCTGAAATAACTTTGGGAGGAATTTAGCTTATAGTTTAAAACAAGACAATAATCCTTTCCCAGAACAAACCTTCTTCTTGCCTGGGGATTAGACTACCATTGTACAACTAACAAATTTGCTACAAGATTGGAAATTATGGCATAGGATTCATGCAACTAGAAGCTACAAGACTCTGACCCTCCCTAAACTGCTTCTTACATCAGTGATACTTTGTAGAACCTGCACTTGATGAATAAGCTAGAACCACCCAGATTGATAAGCTGGCTCATCTGCTCTTGGTCCCCCACCTGGGAACAGACTCAGTGCAAGAGGGCAGCTTCAGTTCTTAATATATTATATTTAGTTTTAGATATTATCATATCCAAGTACTCTGAAATTTATAAAGAAAAGTTGCTTTTTATTTCAACTAGTCTAATGAGAAAACAATATTCCTTTCTGTACCTAAGTCAATGAAGAGGTAAATATAATATCCGCACCATATCCTCAACACTCTATTTGGTCTATGGTTCAAATGAACTAGTTCATTTTCTTCCCAGTTTTAAGTGAGGCAAACTTCTATACATTTTCAGATATTAACACAAATCTAGAAGTTTATCCCATTAAAAATCTTGTTAAAAACATAAAAGAGAGGGAAACAAAAATTAATAAGGCATAAAATTTAGATTGAAAATATAACAAAGACAGATGGTGATACCAGAATTACAAATTAAGCCAAACACTTTCCAAATAGTTCTGTTTGCTTTTGAGTTTAGATCGATTGTTTTCAGTCATAGCGGAAAAGATTCTTGTATCTGAAATCTTGAGATCCTGTTGAAAGAAAGTGTGAATCTACTGAGTATAATGTTTGCTTTAGGAAATTCTATTTTATTTGATTTGAGAATATATATGTACACCAATATTCATGCACAAGAGAATAATAGAAGTGTCAAGTTAAAAAAATAAATCCACAATACACCTGTTAGCCTGGGCAACACAGAGAGACTCCGTCTCAAAAAAAAAAAAAAAAAAAAAAAAAAAAAAAAAAAAAAATACACAGGTTGAACATCCCAAATCTGAAAATCCAAAGTCAGCAATTTAAGTGCCAACATAAAACTCAAAGAAAATGACAATTGTAGTATTTTGGCTTTTGGATTATTGGGTTAGATACAATCAACTGGTAAGTATAATGCAAATATTCCAAAATCTGAAAAAAAAAAAAAAATCAAAAAAAACCTTCTGGTTCCAAGCATTTTGCATAAGGGATATTCAGTCTCTCTCTCTCTCTCTCTCTCTCTCTCTCTCTCTCTCTCTCTCTGTGTGTGTGTGTGTGTGTGTGCGCGCGCGTGTATGTGTGTATGTGTGTGTGTGTATATATATATAGGGGTGTGTGTGTGTGTGTATATGTGTGTATTCAAGTCCTTTCCATTCAGCACAGAGATTAAAGGGTAGATTTTTTTCCCCATGCTTTCTGTAAGAGTACCCATAAATGTGTCCCCTGAAGCCAGTAACTTCATCAATTAAAACTTAGGTTTGCTTTAAACGTTATCATTTGAGACTTAACATAGATTAATAGGTTAAAAAATCTACAATTACTATAAAAATTAGAGCAACTGTAATAACACATGCTTTAATCTTTCATGACATTTTCATTTAGTATATCATATCAAAGAAAAGTTATTTTTTCTCATTATAGCCTTAAAAGGTTTCTTCAAATATTTTATAATAAAAGTATATTCTGTCCAAAATTTTTGTGCGTGAGAGGAGAGCAAGTGACTTTCAAAGTGATAACCAAATAAATCAAAAGAAAATGTCCAATACGTACGTATATATTCCGGCAAAAATCCAATATGTACATACAATTATTGCAACAATCATTGAAATCCATAAATATGTTTTTGAACAGTGTTTACCATATTTAATTTGCGTGTGGTTGTAGGAATTGTACGCTTGAAACATGTCTTTTGACTAGCTCTACTCTGACATAAATATTGACTCTGATAATTTGTTTTTCTTACAATTTCTTTGTTTTTCTTTTTTTTATTATACTTTATATTCTAGGATACATGTGCACAACGTGCAGGTTTGTTACATATGTATACATATGGCATGTTGGTGTGCTGCACCCATTAACTTGTCATTTACATTAGGTATATCTCCTAATGTTATCCCTCCCCTCTACCCCACGCAACAACAGGCCCTGGTGTGTGATGTTCCCTTGCTGTTTCCAAGTGATCTCATTGTTCAATTCTCACCAATGACTGAAAACATGTGATGTTTGGTTTTCTGTTCCTTCGATAGTTTGCTGAGAATAACGGTTTCCAGTTGCATCCATGTCCGTACAAAGACATGAACTCATCCTTTTTTATGGCTGCACAGTATTCCATGGTGTATATGTGCCACATTTTCTTAATCCAGTCTCTGACTGATGGACTTTTGGGTTGATTCCAAGTCTTTGCTATTGTGGATAGTGCCACAATAAACATACGTGTGCATGTGTCTTTATAGCAGCATGATTCATAATCTTTTGGGATATATACCCAGGAATGGGATGGCTGGGTCAAATGGTATTTCTAGTTCTAGATCCTTGAGGAATTGCCACACTGTCTTCCACAATGGTTGAACTAGTTTACAGTTGCACCAACAGTGAAAAAGTGTTCATATTTCTCGACATCCTCTCCAGCACCTGTTGTTACCTGACTTTTTAATGATCGACATTCTAACTGGTGTGAGATGGTATCTCATTGTGGTTTTGATTTGCATTTCTCTGATGACTAGTGATGATAAGCATTTTTTTCATGTGTCTGTTGGCTGCACAAATGTCTTCTATTGAGAATTGTCTTTTCATATCCTTTGCCCACGTTTTGATGTTTTTTTTTTTTCTTGTAAATTTTTTTGAGTTCTTTGTAGGTTCTGGATATTAGCCCTTTGTCAGAAGAGAAGATTGCAAAAAATTTCTCCCATTCTGTAGGTTGCCTGTTGGCTCTGATGGTAGTTTCTTTTGCTGTGCAGAATCTCTTTAGTTTAATTAGATTCCACTGGTCAATTCTGGCTTTTGTTGCCATTGCATTTGGTGTTTTAGATGTGAAGCCCTTGTCATTGCCTGTGTCCTGATTGGTGTTGCCTAGGTTTTCTTCTAGAGTTTTTATAGTTTTAGGTCTAACATTTAAGTCTCTAATCCACCTTTAATTAATTTTTGTGTAAGGTGTAAGGAAGGGATCCAGTTTCAGCTTTCTAAATATGGCTAGCCAGTTTTCCCAGCCCCATTTATTAAATAGCAAATTCTTTCCCCATTCCTTGTTTTTGTCAGGTTTGTCAAAGATCAGATGGTTGTAGATGTGTGGTATTATTTCGGAGGGCTCTGTTCTGTTCCATTGTTATAAATCTCTGTTTTGGTACCAGTACCATGCTGTTTCAGTTACTGTAGCCTTGTAGTATATTTTGAAGTCAGGTAGCATGATGCCTCCAGCTTTTTTCTTTTTGACTTAGGATTGTCTTGGCAATGTAGGCTCTTTTTTGGTTCCATATGAACTTTAAAGTAGTTTTTTCCAGTTCTGTGAAAAAAGTCATTGGTAGCTTAATGGGGTGGCATTCAATCTATAAATTACCTTGGGCAGTATGGCCACTTTCACAATGTTGATTCTTCCTATCCATGAGCATGAAATATTCTTCCGTTGTTTGTGTCCTCTTTTATTTCATTGAGCAGTGGTTTGTAGTTCTCCTTGAAGAGGTCCTTCACATCCCTTGTAAGATGGATTCCTAGGTATTTTATTCTCTTTGAAGCAATTGTGAATGGGAGTTCATTCACGATTTGGCTCTGTTTGTCTGCTATTGGCATATAGGAATGCTTGTGATTTTTGCACATTCATTTTGTATCCTGAGACTTTGCTGAAGTTGCTTATCAGCTTAAGGAGATTTTGGACTGAGATGATGGGGTTTTCTAAATATACAATCTTGTAATCTGCAAACAGGGACAATTTGACTTCTTCTTTTCCTAACTGAAGACCCTTTATTTCTTTCTCTTGACTGATTGCTCTAGACAGAACTTCCAATACTATGTTGAATAGGAGTGGTGAGAGAGGGCATCCCTGTCTTGTGCCAGTTTCTAAGAGCAATGCTTCAGTTTTTACACATTCAGTATGATGTTAGCTGTGGGTTTGTTATAAATAGCTCTTACTATTTTGATATACGTTTCATCAATACCGAATTTATTGAGAGTTTTTACCATGAAGGGCTGTTGAATTTTGTCAAAGTCCTTTTCTGCATCTATTGAGATAATCATGCGGTTTTTGTCTGCAGTTCTGTTTATATGCTGGATTACATTTATTGATTTTCCTATGTTGAACCAGTGTTGCACCCCAGGGATAAAGCCCATTGATCATGGTGGATAAGCTTTTTGATGTGCTGCTGCATGCGGTTTGCCAGTATTTTATTGAGGACTTTTGTCTCAACATTCATCAGGGATATTGGTCTAAAATTCTCTTTTTTTGTTGTGTCTCTGCCAGGCTTTGGTATCAGGATGATGTTGGCCTCATAAAATGAGTTAGGGAGGATTCCCTCTTTTTCTGTTCATTGGAATAGTTTCAGAAGGAATGGTACCAGCTCCTCCTTGTACCTCTGGTAGAATTCAGCTGTGAATCCATCTGGTCCTGGACATTTTTTGGTTGGTAGGTTATTGCCTCAATTTCAGAGCCTGCTACTGGTCTATTCAGGGATTCAACTTCTTACTGGTTTAGTCTTGGGAGAATGTATGTGTCCAGGAATTTATACATTTCTTCTAGGTTTTCTAGTTTACTTGTTTAGAGGTGTTTATGGTATTCTCTGATGGTAGTTTGTATTTCTGTGAGGATGGTGATGATATACCATTTATCAATTTTTATTGCATCTTTTCTTTTCTTCTCTCTTTTCTTCTGTATTAGTCTTGCTAGCAGTCTATCAATTTTGTTGATCTTTTGAAAAATCCAGCTCCTGGATTCCTTGATTTTTTGAAGGGAATTTTGTGTCTCTAGCTCCTTGGCTTCTACATTGATCTTAGTTATCTGTCGCCTTCTGCTAGCTTTTGAGTGTGTTTGCTCTTGCTTCTGTAGTTCTTTTAATTGTGGTGTTAGAGTGTCAATTTTAGATCTTTCCCGCTTTCTCTTGTGGGCATTTAGTGCTATAAATTTCCTTTTACACACTGCTTTAATTGTGTCCCAGAGATTCTGGTATGTTGTATCTTTTTTCTCATTGGTTTCAAAGAACATCTTTATTTCTGCCTTCATTTCTTTATGTACGCAGTAATCATTCAGGAGCAGGTTGTTCAGTTTCCATGTAGTTTAGCAGTTTGAATTGAGTTTTTTAGTCCTGAGTTCTAGTTTGATTCTACTGTGGTCTGAGAGACAGTTTGTTATAATTTCTGTTATTTTTCATTTGCTGAGGAGTGTTTTACTTCCAACTATGTGGTCAATTTTGGAATAAGTGTGATGTGGTGCTGAGAAGAATGTATATTCTGTTGATTTAGGGTGGAGAGTTCTGTAGATGTCTATTATGTCCACTTGGTGCAGAGTTGAGTTCAATTCCTAGATATCCTTGTTAACTTTCTGTCTCATTGATCTGTCTAATGTTGACAGTGGGGTGTTGAAGTCTCCCATTATTATTGTATGGGAGTCTAAGTCTCTTTGTAAGTCTCTAAGGGCTTGCTTTATGAATCTGAGTGCTCCTGTATTGGGTGTATATATAATTAGGATTGTTAGATCTTGTTAAATTGATCCCTTTACCATTATGTAATGGCTTTCTTTGTCTCTTTTGATTTTTGTTGGTTTAAAATCTGTTTTATTATAGATGAGGATTGCAACCCCTGCCTTTTTTTTTGTTTTCCATTTGCTTGGTGGATATTCCCCTATCCCTTTATTTTGAGCCTATGTGTGTCTCTGCACATGAGATGGGTCTCCTGAATACAGCAAACTGATGGGTCTTGACTCTTTATTCAATTTGCCAGTCTGTGTCTTTTAATTGGACCATTTAGCCCATTTACCTTTAAGGTTAATATTGTTATGTGTGAACTTAGTCCTGTCATTATGATGTTAGCTGTTATTTTGCTCATTAGTTGATGCAGTTTCTTCCTAGCAACAATGGTCTTTACATTTTGGCATGTTTTTGCAATGGCTGGTACCGGTTTTTCATTTCCATGTTTAGTGCTTCCTTCAGGAGCTCTTGTAGGGCAGGCCTGGTGGTGACAAAATCTCTCAGTCTTTGCTTTTCTCTAAAGGATTTTATTTCTCCTTCACTTATGCAACTTAGTTTGACTGGATAAGAAATTCTGGGTTGAAAATTCTTTTCTTTAAAAATGTGGAATATTGGCCCCCACTCTCTTCTGGTTTGTTTCTGCCGAGAGATCTGCTATTCGTCTGATGGGCTTCCCTTTGTGGGTGACACAACCTTTCTCTCTGGCTGCCCTTAAGATTTTTTCCTTCATTTCAACTTTGGTAAATCTGACAATTACGTGTCTTGGATTTGCTCAAGAGTTCCAACAATTTCTAGGTTAGTGCTTCTCCAAATTAAACATACCTGTGAATCATTTAGGAATTTTATTAAAATACAAGCTCTGCCCGGATTGTTCAGAAGTGAGGGGCATAGTATCTGCCTTTCTAATAAACACTGAAGTCAAGTTGACACATATGCAAGGATTTGACCTGCAGTGTTCAATATGGTGGCCATTATCAATATATGGTCAATTAAATTTAATAAATTGAAATTAAATAAAATATCCAGTCTCTTATTTTTAATAGATGCATGTCAATTATTAAAAGCCAAGTGTGGCTTGTGGTTACTGTAATACACAGCTCAGATATACAATATTTTCATAAGTGCAGAAAGTTTTATTGCAAAAGTCTGCTCTTTAAGATTGGAGAAAACAGAGTGAATATTGTTTCTAAAATGAATAGTTATTTATGTTTTTCAATTTAGTGACATATTTCCTAAAGTAAAAATATTTTCAAAAGTATTTTTGACTATTATGTAGTGGTTTAAAGAATTAGAGCATATAAAATACATAAGAAAACACAGTTGAACCAAGATAAACATTTTCTTTATCTGGGAACTGATACTCATTGTATTGTTATAAATTGCCAATTTTGAAATATTTGTCAGTATATGTCTAGACAGTTCATTTGAATTGAGCAAAGATGCCTAGAAGATAACCATTTCATGTAAGATAAATTAAGTGTGGTGGCATTGCCATACTGTATATTTTATAATTTCTAAAATTTTCAGTTTAATGCATAGTGAAAAATATTATGGCTATCTTTTTCAGAAAAAAAAAAGAGTTTTTTATTCTCCTAAAACTCAATAAAATATTAAGAAGTTTTTTTTTCCCCTAAAACTCAATAAAATATTATTAAGTGAGCCCTGGAAGGCATTTAATAAACCTTTATAAGCCACAGTACTGGAAGAGGAAATGAGCGGGATATTGGTTTCCAGGGTCTAATTTCATATTCCTGAACTAACTTAATTTGTGTGTTTTCTAGACTTGATGTTCAAGGGAAAGTATAAGATTTCACAGAAATAAAAAAAAAGTGAAGATAACTTCCAGATCTCAACAACGATTTCCCTTGGATTTTGAATAAGTGTTAGTCATCTAAAAATGAACAAGCTGCTTTAGGATAGGAGGCTATTGGTAGAGAACTAGAGGTAGGTCCCTGAAGAAGTGTCAACATGACTTCAGAATGAAGTAAAATGAAAATGTATTTTCTCTAGACACCCTCATTCTTTCAGTTTCCTAGATATCTACTTATGCCTTGTTCATCAAGTAGTATCTTTCAGGAAAACTTTTAACTATATTTCTCTTTTGCAAAATCCATCTCATTGCACATAAGAAAGGAAATGCAATATTGGGAAATAAAGTATTGCAGTGGCTCACCTCTTTAATCCCAGTATTTTGGGAGGATGAGCTGGGAGGATCCCTTGAGCTCAGCAGTTTGAGACCAGCCTGGGAAAAACGGCAACACTCTGTCTCTATGAAAAAGAAAGAAAGAAAGGAAGAAAGGAAGGAAGGAAGGAAGGAAGGAAGGAAGGAAGGAAGGAAGGAAGGAAGGAAGGAAGGAAGGAAGGAAGGAAGGGAGAGAGAGAGAGAGAGAAAGAAAGAAAGAAAGAAAGAAAGAAAGAAAGAAAGAAAGAAAGAAAGAAAGAAAGAAAGAAAGAAAGAAAGAAAGAAAAAACAGCTGGGCATGGTGGTATATGCATATAGCTCCAGCTACTTAGGAGAATGAGGCAGAAGGAACACTTGAGCCCATGTGATCAGGGCTGTGTTAAGCTTGAACACACCACTCACTCCAGCCTTGGTGACAGGGCAAGAACCTGCCTCAAAAAAAAAAAAAAAAAAAAAAAAAAAAAAAGATGAAGCATATGGCTGTTTCCCTGAGAAGTGCCTTTCTGTTAAATCAAGAGTTAATTGTAGGAAGGATGTCTTGTTTGTCCAAATATGATCAATTATCACAATCTAGTTCAACAAAATAAAGACATTTTTAAGAAATGCTAACAAAATATTTATTTTGAACTATGTTAGCATACTGAAATTTTTATTTCCTCACAATTTTAGTAAACCAAATCTTAAAAATTCTGATATTTTTTCTATTTAGCCTTCTATGTAAACATTTTTGCACACATTATATGCATTTTACAAGCTTTTCTATATGTAATTCATCATTTCTTTTGTGTATTAGAAAATATGTTAACATCTATTCATTTTTCTGCATCATAGATTCAGTTAAATTTTTTTTTTAAACACTTGTCTAAAGTTTAATTGTGATGTTTTTGTCTGTTTATTTTTGAGACAGGGTCTCTCTCTGTCACTCAGGCTGGAGTGAAGTGGTGTGATCACAGCTCAGAGCAATCACTGCCTCCAAGGCCCAATCAGTCCTCTCATCTCAGCCTCCCAATTAGCTGGGACTACAGGTATGCACCACTACAGCTGCCTAGTTTTTGTTTTGTTTTGTTTTTGTTTTTGTTTTTTTTTTGTATTTTTAGTAAAAAGGGAATTTTATCATGTTTCCCAGGCTGGTGTCAAACTCCTGAACTTAAGAGATCCACACACTTTGGTTTCCCAAAGTGCTGAGATTAAGGGCATGAGTCACCACATGTGGCCTAATAATAGTGTATCATTGAAATGTTAAAATATTGTTGTCTATTAATCCCTCTTCTTTTCTTTCTTTCTCTTTCTTTTTTCCTCTCTCTTTCACATAAATAGTCTTAAAAACTTCTTTCATAATAAATGTGGCTTGCCAATATTCCCAGTGGCTATGGTTAAAAATGGTGGTGTACATGTTAAAGAGTTTTACCAGGGGAATTTTGTGAAACTAAAATTTGAAATCCTCTATCTCCTTGTAAAGTTTATGGACCAGATTTTTTTTTTTTTTTAATTATACTTTAAGTTCTAGGGTACATGTGCATAACGTGCAGGTTTGTTACATATGTATACTTGTGCCATGTTGCTGTGCTGCACCCATCAACTCGTCATTTACATCAGGTATAACTCCCAATGCAATCCCTCCCCCCTCTACCCTCCCCATGATACGCCCCGGTGTGTGATGTTTATGGACCAGATTTTGATTGAGCTATTGAGTGAGTGTGAATCAGCCACCAAGTAAGTCTTCTTTCACTGTATTTTACTTGGCTCTTTACCATATTACTTGTTCCCTGGGCTCTTATCTCTGAAGTCAACTGCATGAACAGTGACTAAAAATGTATTTTTTAAATGTAATTTTGATATTTGGAGACCATTTATTTACTAGTTTTCTCCCCCAAACAATGCTAATTATTTTCCTCTGTGATTTCTGAAATTTGCAATTTTTATTAAAGAAACCAACATTGAAATCAGAAAATGTATGCAGTAAGTTATTCTTGGGCCTCCTTATAAGGAACATTTTAGAATATCTCAATTACGAACTTAAAAAAAAAAAAAAAAAAAAAAAAAAAAAAAACTTCAAGAGAAGGATGTTTTAGAAATGTCCCCAAAACTGGCATCTTGATTTCAGTACAATGAAAGATACCTGAATATATGTCAATAGGATCTCCTTTATTTCTCTTATCTCAAAGTTTAAATGCCTTCTACTCTCATCATGAGTCTGATGGCTGACTTATGACTCTCTGCATGTGAAAACTAGCATGCTCAGAACCTTTAGTTTTCAGTGAATAAGGCAGGTCATACAAATAATAGTTCAGCTCAACATCCCAATTATGTCAATATGCTTACTTCTTTAAATTAATTACTTAAGATTGCATCTGTAATAAACATAATATTTTAATTTTCTGATAATGAGAAGGGAGACAGCTTTAATGTATATAAGAAATTTAAAGGTTTATTATAATCTTTTTCCAACCTGAAAATGCATGGAATTGGTTAGCTAGTTTTGAAGCATTCTAATGATCTGTGAATGAGTATATACATTGTATATATGATGGCTTTTTATTTTCTTTGAGTTTAATCTTGCTGATGATTCAGCTTAAATGCAGTTAACTTTTACTACATAGTTTCTTCAAAATGAGTGTTGAAACATCTTTGACATACGTTCCTAAGTAGCAAATATTCACCCGCATCATCATGCATTTATTAAGATAATGTATTTCTTCCAGTTTGATATTGTCTACATACAGATTTCTTTGCTGTCAATACGGCAAATTGCTCAGACAATTCCAAAAGCTTAATAGAGTTGTTAAACAGATCATAAGGTCCATAATCCGAGACACTGAATAGTCTTACGGAGCCATGTTGGGAGAAATTAGTTGAACCTGAGACAAACATTATTCATGAGATTTAAACATGGTGGTTCAAAAATGGATCTGAAATGTATAAATACCATTCTTGAGCCAAAAAGAAGAGAATGTTCCAAATGGAAACTGGAAGAGAGAACATAGGATGTGAATTTGCTTTGTCTACATCTCTTCCTCAAGATACTGGCTTTAAAACCAGTGAGCCACTCTGAATCTTTGGAAGGAAAAGTCTAAGTTCCAGCACATTGAGATTGGCTGTATAGATGTGTTTCTGATTTTGAGACTTTCCCATTTTAGGGAACCCTTACACTAAAATGGGGGAAGTCACTAAATGATTATTCCACCTCCAGTGTTTATTGACTGCTCCTTAAGAAAGTGTCATTAAACTCTTAGCAGAAATCTTGGAGGGAAAAAGATGTTTCCTTCAATCTCATAGCATCAACTCTCTTTCTTGTTTTTGAGAAGCAAACCTGGGCTTAGATTATGACTACACCAATTTATAGGATTAAAAAAAAAACTTATCATGCTCAACTATTGCATGACAGTATGTCATTATCAAACCAATTAAAGATAGTTTAGGAGAATAAAATACTTGGAGAGTGCTGGAGTAAGGACAGTCATTCCTGGAATGGAAGCATGTAATAAAAATAACCATAAGCCTGAAGTGACTAGGGTGGGGGAATGTCCTTGATCAGAAGAGAGTGAAGCATGAGCTGGGTAACACGCCAGGATAGGTGGTGATGATGAAACATTTTGAGGAGACCTAAGCTGTTGGTGGAGGTGATGAGAGACCCAGGATAGAAGAAAGTATGGAATTTTGAACACCACAGAAATGGGCCTGATATGGTTTCACTGTCTCCACCCAAATCTCATCTTGAATTTTAGCTCCCACAATTCACATGTGTTTTGGAAGGATGCAGTGGGAGGCAATTGGATCATAGGGGCAGGTCTTTCCCATGCTATTCACATGATAGTGAATATGTCTCACAACATTTTATGGGCTTATAAAGGGGAGTTCCTGTATAGAGATTCTCTTTTGCCTGTCTCCATGTAAGATGTGACTTTACTCCTTATTTGCCTTCTGCCATGATTGTAAGGCCTCTCCAGCTATGCAGAACTGTGAGTCAATTAAACCCCTTTCCTTTTAAATTACTCTGCCTCATATATGTCTTTATTAGCAGCTTGAGAATGGAATAATACCAAGACTCTGTTCTGACTAGTACAGAAAATTGACAGCATAACAGAATGGTCCCAGCCAGAGGTAGCAGTGAATGGTTGTACCAAGAGCAGTACAAGCTGCTTGTGGTAAGCTTCATGGGGACGGCTACCAGTCTAAATCCAAAAATCACAGTTAATAAGCCTGAGTGGATATAGAAGAGAGATGATAGATTTGCGACTTGTTGACATAACCACCAGGATATCTGTATCACAAATGAAAAATATAGCTGGATTCTCAGATGCTGACCTCCATGCAGGGGAAGGCTTAGAAGTGCAGGGAATTCCTAATTCCTTCATTGGCTTTGATAGCCTTTCAGGGACTGACAGGGAAATCCCTAATATACAGGGAACTTATATGCTCTTGTGAAGAAGATTGGTTTCATGAGGCAGAAGGAAAAGAGAGAAAGAACTAGCAGGAGAGCAATATATGAGCTTGATTCTTTCTCATTTTTTACTTATTTATTATTATTATTATACTTTAAGTTCTAGGGTACATGTGCATAACGTGCAGGTTTGTTACATATGTATACTTTTGCCATGTTGGTGTGTTGCACCCATCAACGCGTCAGCACCCATCAACTCGTCATTTACATCAGGTATAACTCCCAATGCAATCCCTCCCCCTCCCCCCTCCCCATGATAGGCCCCGGTGTGTGATGTTCCCCTTCCCGAGTCCAAGTGATCTCATTGTTTAGTTCCCATCTATGAGTGAGAACATGCGGTGTTTGGTTTTCTGTTCTTGTGATAGTTTGCTAAGAATGATGGTTTCAAGCTGCATCCATGTCCCTACAAAGGACACAAACTCATCCTTTTTTATGGCTGCATAGTATTCCATGGTGTATATGTGCCACATTTTCTTAATCCAGTCTGTCACTGATGGACATTTGGGTTGATTCTAAGTCTTTGCTATTGTGAATAGTGCCACAATAAACATACGAGTGCATGCGTCTTTACAGCAGCATGATTTATAATCCTTTGGGTATATACCCAGTAATGGGATGGCTGGGTCATATGGTACATCTAGTTCTAGATCTTTGAGGAATCGCCATAGTGTTTTCCATAATGGTTGAACTAGTTTACAATCCCACCAACAGTATAAAAGTGTTCCTATTTCTCCACATCCTCTCCAGCACCTGTGGTTTCCTGACTTTTTAATGATTGCCATTCTAACTGGTGTGAGATGGTATCTCATTGTGGTTTTGATTTGCATTTCTCTGATGGCCAGTGATGATGAGCATTTTTTCATGTGTCTGTTGGCTGTATGAATGTTTTCTTTTGAGAAATGTCTGTTCATATCCTTTGCCCACTTTTTGATGGGGTTGTTTGTTTTTTTCTTGTAAATTTGTTTGAGTTCTTTGTAGGTTCTAGATATTAGCCCTTTGTCAGATGAGTAGATTGCAAAAATTTTCTCCCATTCTGTAGGTTGCCTGTGCACTCTGATGGTAGTTTCTTTTGCTGTGCAGAAGCTCTTTAGTTTACTGAGATCCCATTTGTCAATTTTGGCTTTTGCTGCCGTTGCTTTTGGTGTTTTAGACATGAAGTCTTTGCCCATGCCTATGCCCTGAATGGTACTACCTAGGTTTTGCTCTAGGGTTTTTATGGTATTAGGTCTAACATTTAAGTCTCTAATCCATCTTGAATTAATTTTCATATAAGGAGTAAGGAAAGGATCCAGTTTCAGCTTTCTACTTATGGCTAGCCAATTTTCTCAGCACCATTTATTAAATAAGGAATCCTTTCCCCATTTCTTGTTTCTCTCAGGTTTGTCAAAAATCAGATGGCTGTAGATGTGTGGTATTATTTCTGAGGACTCTGTTCTGTTCCATTGGTCTATATCTCTGTTTTGGTAGCAGTACCATGCTGTTTCAGTTACTGTAGCCTTGTAGTATAGTTTGAAGTCAGGTAGTGTGATGCCTCCAGCTTTGTTCTTTTGACTTAGGATTGTCTTGGAGATGCGGGCTCTTTTTTGGTTCCATATGAACTTTAAAGCAGTTTTTTCCAATTCTGTGAAGAAACTCATTGGTAGCTTGATGGGGATGGCATTGAATCTATAAATAACCTTGGGCAGTATGGCCATTTTCACGATATTGATTCTTCTTATCCATGAGCACAGTATGTTCTTCCATTTGTTTGTGTCCTCTTTTATTTCATTGAGCAGTGGTTTGTAGTTCTCCTTGAAGAGGTCCTTTACATCCCTTGTAAGTTGGATTGCTAGGTATTTTATTCTCTTTGAAGCATTGTGAATGGAAGTTCATTCCTGATTTGGCTCTCTGTTTGTCTGTTACTGGTGCATAAGAATGCTTGTGATTTTTGCAATTAATTTTGTATCCTGAGACTTTGCTGAAGTTGTTTATCAGCTTAAGGAGATTTTGTGCTGAGACAATGGGATTTTCTAAATATACAATCATGTCATCTGCAAAGAGGGACAATTTGACTTCTTCTTTTCCTAACTGAATACGCTTGATTTCTTTCTCTTGCCTGATTGCTCTAGCCAGAACTTCAAACACTATGTTGAACAGGAGTGGAGAGAGAAGGCTTCCCTGTCTTGTGCCAGTTTTCAAAGGGAATTTTTCCAGTTTTTGCCCATTCAGTATGATATTGGCTGTGGGTTTGTCATAAATAGCTCTTATGATTTTGAGGTATGTTCCATCAATACCGAATTTATTGAGCGTTTTTAGCATGAAGGGCTGTTGAATTTTGTCAAAAGCCATTTCTGCATCTATTGAGATAATCATGTGGTTCTTGTCTTTGGTTCTGTTTATATGCTGGATTATGTTTATTGATTTGCAAACGTTGAACCAGCCTTGCATCCCAGGGATGAAGCCCACTTGATCATGGTGGATAAGCTTTTTGATGTGCTGCTGAATCCGGTTTGCCAGTATTTTATTGAGGATTTTTGCATCGATGTTCATCAGGGATATTGGTCTAAAATTCTCTTTTTTTGTTGTGTCTCTGCCAGGCCTTGGTATCAGGATGATGTTGGCCTCATGAAATGAGTTAGGGAGGATTCCCTCTTTTTCTATTGATTGGAATAGTTTCAGAAGGAATGGTACCAGCTGCTCCTTGTACCTCTGGTAGAATTCAGCTGTGAATCCATCTGGTCCTGGACTTTTTTTGGTTGGTAGGCTATTAATTATTGCCTCAATTTCAGAGCCTGCTGTTGGTCTATTCAGGGATTCAACTTCTTCCTGGTTTAGTCTTGAAAGAGTGTAAGTGTCCAGGAAATTATCCATTTCTTCTCGATTTTCTAGTTCATTTGCATAGAGGTGTTTATAGTATTCTCTGATGGTAGTTTGTATTTCTGTGGGGTCAGTGGTGATATCCCCTTTATCATTTTTTATTGCGTCTATTTGATTCTTCTCTCTTTTCTTCTTTATTAGTCTTGCTAGCATTCTGTCAATTTTGTTGATCTTTTCAAAAAACAAACTCCTGGGTTCATTGATTTTTTTTGGAGGGTTTTTTGCCTCTATTTCCTTCATTTCTGCTCTGATCTTAGTGATTTCTTGCCTTCTGCTAGCTTTTGAATGTGTTTGCTCTTGCTTCTCTAGTTCTTTTTATTGTGATGTTAGAGTGTCAATTTTAGATCTTTCCTGCTTTCTCTTGTGGGCATTTAGTGCTATAAAATTCCCTCTACACACTGCTTTAAATGTGTCCCAGAGATTCTGGTTTGTTGCATCATTGTTCTCATTGGTTTCAAATAACATCTTTATTTCTGTCTTCATTTCGTTATGTACCCAGTAGTCATTCAGGAGCAGGTTGTTCAGTTTCCATATAGTTGAGCACTTTTGATTCTTTCTTATACAAAATTTGCTAATATTATTTTTAACTCAGAACTAGAATGTGCACCATCATCTTTCTTCACCATGTGCCACAGACCCACCAACCCACTCACTCCCACACACATGTTGAAGTACAAAAAACCAATAGATACTCCGTTGCTCAAGAGGTCCTCTTTCTTATTCAGAAATCCCTGCATATTCCTGCATTTTGGAAGAGATCACCAAAGTGACCTCAGCATCAATCTATCCATTTATGAGTCATGTTTCCATAACTCAAATATTCAAAAGTTTTAAAACCCAGAGATTCAAACAATTAAAGCAAAAATAATTTTTTGATTTTCAGTTTTCATTTTTGGTTCCAGGGTCCATGTGCAGGTTTGTCACATGTGTTTATTGTGTGGTGATGAGGTTTGGATTCCAAATTATCCCACTACCCAGGTCTTGAGCATAGCACCCAAAAGATAGTTTTTCAACCCTTGCTCTCCTCCCTCTTTCCTCCTCCAGTTGTTCCTACATTCATGCCCATGAGTACTCAATTTCTAGCTCCCACTTATAAGTGAGAGCATGTGGAATTTGCTTTTGTGTTCTTGCATTAATTCTCATAGTATGATAGCCTCCAGGCACATCCATGTTGTTGCAAAGGACATGATTTCATTATTTTTTATGGCTGCATAGTATTTCATGGAATCCATGTACCATACTTTCTTATCTGGTCTACCACTGATGGGTACCTAAGTTGATTCCATGCATTTTCTCTTGTGAGTATTGCTGTGATGAACATGCAAGGGCATGTGTCTTTTTGATAGAAGAAGATACTTTTTTTTTTTTTTTTAAATTTTGGGTACATACCCACTAATGGGATCACAGGGCCAAATGGTAGTTCTGTTTTAAGTTTCTTGAGAAATTTCCAAACTGCTTTCCACAGTGGCTGAGCTACTTTACTTTCCCACCAGTAGGGTATAAGTGTTTCCTGTTCTCCACATCCTCACCAACATCTGTTGTTTCTTGACTTTTTAGTAATAGCTGTTCTGACTGGTGTGAGATGATTTCTTTTTTTTTTTTTCTTAAGTGTCTTTTCTCTTTCAAGTGTGAGATAGAAATTAACAGTGAATGTGTATGCACTTGGACAAAATAAGCCTTGGGAAGATTTGTCACACCTAGCTATTTCCTGCTGGAATAAGTAGAGTTTCTTAAGCTAATTTGTCAAATACATCAAGAAAAACATTCAAACTCCCATTAGCATAACCCGGTTTTACAAAATCAATATTTTATTGTTAGATGGTGTTTTATTAGCTCCATTTCTTCCTAATTGCATACATTTAGAAATTTAGTTGAATTCAGTTTATTCAGTGGTTTTGGTAGTCTTTGCTTGGATATGTTTGTTTATTTTAGCTATAACAATAATATAATCTCATAATAGAAAATTTAAAAACAAACTTACTTTACAAATAATTTTTTCTAGCTGTCTATCATGTATGTTTTTAGAGTTTTAAGTTGTGCAACTTAAATATGCTTCATTTTTCAAGAATGTATTTTGTCTCAATATACAACACTTTCCACATTTACAGATGTGCATTCCTTTTATCATTTCCATCCCTGGCCCATTAATTGTTTCTGACAGTAGGCAAGAATTAGAGTAATTGCAATATTTTGACATCAACACATTTTTGCTACAAATTGTTTCATAATTCAGAAGGAATACTTAACATATCTAGTCAGTAATTCAATTTTCAGATTAAAATGTCTGAATAGTTTCTTGGTTTTTCATTCAAATTAACAAACTGTTTTTGTCAAATCTGTGCTAATTTACTAGTTCCTGAATTTGGCAAGAAGAGTTACCCAGTCCTCATGTCAGGCAGAGATAATGAAATCTGCATTCAATTAATGGAAGAAATGGGGAAACATGGTTAAGTCTCAATGATTGTGCACTTGATGAACACTATTGCTGATTAATACATGTGTAACTGTCTTGATATCTTAGCATTTTTTCCAATAGAATTTCAAGGTGCTATTTACGAGATAGTTGTATAACTTATTTTTTTTCTAGTGTTTTCCCCCCGACATCTTATTTATTCTGTATTTTACTTTTCATTTTTAATTGAATTAGAAAATATTTCAATGTCTAAAACCCTGAAACCCATTCATACTTAATAGATATGAATGCATGAACCCATAATTATTTCAGACCCCCCATGTTTTTCTAAAAATATAGATAATATTTACATATTTTTATATATAGATTCTTACTAATTTGAGAAACATTTAAACATAAAGAGTAAACATTATGGCACAAAATAACACAATTGATTGCATTCTGTAAAGTGTGTTTAGCATTCACAAATCAATTAATATGACCCAATATTTTAATATACTAAAAGGTTTATTGAGATATAATTAATAGAGGACACATATTCAAGGCCTTCAAAATAATTAATTTATAGATATACATATATATGTGTATGTGTGTGACAACATCATGATGATAAAGATTATAAACACAGCCATCACCTCCAATTGTTTTGTGTGTTTTTGTCTGCCATGTCTAGCAGACTCAAATCTCTTTCCCTAGGCAAACAACAATCTATTTTCTGTCTCTGTGGATTAGTATGAATTTCTTTTAATTTTGTGTAAATGGAATCAGACAGTACTTGCTCTCCCTCTCTTTCTTTGCAATCTGACATTTTTTTTCTCTGGGCCTAATTATTTTAACAGTCATTCAAGTTTCTGCACACATCAATACTTTGTTTCTTATTGCTAAGTAGTATTTCAGTGTATGATGGCACAATTGTGCGTTTATCCATTTGTTTCCTGATGGATGTTGGTGTTATTTTTAGTATAGACTATTATAAATAATATCTATGAAGATTTGCATGCCAGTGTCTGTAGACAAGAGTACTTTCATTTCTCTGGAGTAAATGCTGAAAGTAAAGGACTGCTTCATAAAGTAGATGTATGCTTCACTTTCTAAGAAACTGCCAAAGTTCTCCAAATTGGTTAGACTGTTTAACATACCAGCAAGAAATGAAAGTATCTGTTTTCCATATCCTCATCAAAGACGCTAAGATGAAGATTTTAGAATTGTATACATCCTAATAGGTGTGTAGTGGAATCATATTGGTCTTAATTGCTTTCTCCTAATGACTAATAAATTGAGCATATGTTTATAATTGCTGTTCATATATCCTGACTGCTTAGTATAGTATCTGTTCAAATCTTTGTCATTTTAAAGATTACACTGCTATCTATTAAATATTTTTGAGAGTTCTCTGTCTTCTGATTATAATTTTTTTTTTTTTTTTTTTTTTTTTTTTTTTTTTTGAGACGGAGTTTCACTCTGTGACCCAGGCTGGAGTGCAGTGGCCGGATCTCAGCTCACTGCAAGCTCCGCCTCCCGGGTTCCCGCCATTCTCCTGCCTCAGCCTCCCCAGTAGCTGGGACTACAGGCGCCCGCCACCACGCCCGGCTAGTTTTTTGTATTTTTTTTAGTAGAGACGGGGTTTCACTGTGTTAGCCAGGATGGTCTCGATCTCCTGACCTCGTGATCTGCCCGCCTCGGCCTCCCAAAGTGCTGGGATTACAGGCTTGAGCCACCGCGCCCGGCTGATTATAATTTCTTAATCAGATATACAAGTTCTTTCAATCTGTAGTTTATATTTTCATCGTTGTAGCAGAGAATATCTCTCAAATGTCTTTTGAAGGCAAATATTTCATTTTTCAGTTATATTTATTTATGTTTCATGAGTACGAGTTTGGTGTCATATCTAAGAAATTTTGTGTTAGTCTTAGATAATATTTATTTTGCCTATGTTTCTTCTGGAAGTATTAAGGATTTAGATTTTAAATAGAAGTTTAAATGTACGCCAATGGTTCATTTTGAGTTAGTTTTTTATGATGCAAATTATACACGGATTTTTTTTATTTGCATATGGATATCTGATTATTCTAGCATCATGTGTTTAAAATAAACATTATCCACAGAATTGCCTTTGATACATTTTTCAGAAATCAGTTGTCTATACATGTATATGTCTATTTCTGGATATGGTATTCTGTCCCCTTGACTTATTTGCCTATGTTGGTGGACAATAGCATACTGTTTGGTTACACCACCTTTATAATAAAAAACTTGAAATCAGGTAAATTACATTCACCAAGTTTTTTCTTTTTTAAAGCGAATTTGGCCAGTCAAGGTTCTTGGCATTTCTATATTTATTTCCTGTTTAGTTTGTCAGTGTTCCATTCCAAAAAGCTTGCTGTGAATTTGACTGCTATTTTATGAAATGCCTTGTCACGTTTGATAATTCACATATTGACAATTACAAGTGTTGTGTTCTGACTTTTAATACTGTGTGTTTTGTGGCAATGTGCTTGGGTTTGCCATTCACAGGTCTTTAATATCTTTTGTAAGATTCACACTGTAAATATTTTGTGTATTTGGTGTTGCGTAAAAAGCTATCTAATTTTTATTTTAGTTTTGATTGCTATAGCTACTATAAAGCAGTACAATTGATTTATATATATTGATTATATCTTATGCAATCTTTTCTTACTGGATCATATTAATTGTTAATGTGTTATTAATCCATTATTCATTCATTTTAATGAATTATTAATTCATTGTGAATTTTTCTTTGTTGGGTGCTTGATATGTTCGCATTCCCACAACTGCCTTTGACATTTGTTGAGATACATTTAAGTTACTTGGGTGCAGTTTGATTCTCAGTTTTAAGATCTTATTTAAGTCTTAGCTTATATCTTACTTTTAAGATTTACTAGATTGGACTGAAACCATTCTCAGAAAAGGGCTAATTAATTATCCGTTCCTGAGGTAACATCATTCTGTGCACTTTACCTAATGCCCCATGTTTCATGGGATTCTCAAGTCAGGCTGTTTGGAACAGAAATGGTTTTAGCCCTGACTGAACTTTGGGAAATATTCATTTTCATCTTCTTAAATGGTTTTTGACTGAACTTTTGTGATTTTCTATAGATTTGTGCTAAAGTTGTTAGGTGGTTATATGGTTTGGCTGCACCCTTACCCAAATTCCATCTTGATTTGTAGCTCCCATAATGACCACATATAATGGGAGGAACCCAGTAGGAGATAATTGAATCATGAGGTCAGGTCTTTCCCATGTTGTTTTCATGATAGTGACTAAGTCTCATGGGATCTGATGGTTTCATAAACGGGAATATTCCTACACACATGCTTTTTGCCTGCCACTTAAGTCATGGCTTTGCTTCTCCTTTGCATTCTGCCATGATTGTGAGGTCTCCCCAAATATGTGGAAATGTGAGTCCATTGAACCGTTTTCCGTTATAAATCACCCAATCTCAGGCAAGTCTGTATTAGAAGTGTCAGAATAAACTAATTCAGATAGTTATTTCCCCATCCTTGTGTAGTTTTCTTATACATATGAAGTGATAGACACTCGGAGGAAAACTTCAGTCATTCTCTCTGCAGATCTCCATTCTCCTGTGGGTGAAGCTACCTCTCTCCTGGTACTCTGCCCTGAAAGCCATAGCCGCCTCATTTTCTCAAGACTCAAAATCTTTTGAGCTCAGCCTGGCTTTTTTAAGTAAGGCCTGGGAAACACTTCCAAGCCAATAAGCTGGGGCAGTAATATATCTCAGCTTTTTTCCATCTTGCCAAAATCACTATTCTTAATTCCCTGCTTTCCATTTTATTGAAAGTTTTCAGTTTCTTACATTTTCTCTATTTTTGGCTGATTCCACGATGGTAAAATAAGTCCCTTTTAGAGAATTTTGGCCAGAAACTGATTCTGTCCTTTCCTTTTTTTTTTTTTTTTTTTTTTTTTTTTTTTTAAACCAGACTGGAGTGCAGTGGCATGGTATCTACTCACTGCAACCTCTGCCTCCTGGGTTCAAGCGATTCTCCTGCCTCATCTTCCTGGGTAGCTATGACTACAGGCATGCACCACCATGCCCAGCTAATTTTTGTATTTTTAGTAGAGATGGGTTTTCACTATGTTGGCCAGGACAGTCTCTATCTCTTGGCCTCATGTGTTCAGATAGCCATTGGTCCCAACTCTCCTGTCAACTATCTCTGAAGTACAGAAGAAAGGGGAAACAGCAGTTTTTAACAATAGCAGGGGTATTTTGAAACCATTACAACATTCTGAGAGGCATAGCCTGGGGTAAGTATCCTTGCCTTTTTCCTTGGAGGATATCTAACTATTTCTGTCATTTCAGCTGTGAGATAGGCATATGCATGTTTTCCTAGATTCCCAGGCCTGTGTGATGGCCTTTGTAAGAGACACGATTCTCCACACATTACCATTTCTGAGATTAGCATGAACTTGGGAGTGAACGACACAATCCAAGAAATTTCAATTTATTTTCTTTGTGATTAAGAAGTTTAATTTCATGTGTCAACTTGATGAACTACAGAATGCCCAGATACTTGGTTAAGTGTTATTTCTGGGTGTGTCGGTGAAGCTGTTTCCTGAAGGAATTGGTATTTGGATTGGTGGGCTGACTAAGGTGGCTGCTCCTTTCCTATGTGGATGGGTACCATTCAATCTACTGAGGGCCTAAACAGATGGAAAAGATATGGGATGGTTGAATTATCTCTGCAAGACTGGTGGATCTGGAACATCCATCTTCTCCTGTCCTCCATGTTCCTGGTTCTCTGGCCTTCAGACCTGCCTTGGAGTCTCCAATATCACTTCTACAGCTCTTGGGTCTTTGTGCCACTCCACCTGTGGTCTTGCAACTCCAGCTTGTAGATTTCAAATAGTGGGAATTCTCAGCATCCATAATCAAGTGAACTAATATCTTATAATAAATTGGTTGTATTTATCTGGAAAACTTTGACACTATTTTATATCTACTTATTCATCCTTTCATTTATCCTATTTGTCTGTCTATCTATCTATCTATCTATCTATCTATCTATCTATCTATCTATCTATCTATCTATCTATCTTTCTATCCTATTTATGTATCCAACCATTTTATCAAATTACCTTTGCAAAGGATCTATTTACAAATAACACTGTGTTCCAGATTGTAGGTACAAATGAATTATGGGGGGCATTACACAACCCAGTACACCCTTGAAATGCTTGTTGTAAATAGAGGACAGCAACAACACAATCTCATTAATTCTTCAAGCCACTCATTCTCAGGATTGTGTTATGTGCGTCTAAACCACTACTGATACATAGCTTATTGTGGTTTTTTACAGTTTTATTCAATCTTCCTCCTCAAATTTTCTACTCTATCAATGTATCTATTTACCTATCCATCCATTTATCTATTTCATCCATCTATGTATGTATGTATGTATGTATGTATGTATGTATGTATCTATCTATCTATCTATCTATCTATCTATCTATCTATCTATCTATCTATCTAATCACCTCAGGATTTATTCCCAAACAACACAATTGTTTTGCACTTTACATAAGTAACATCATGAGGTATGAAATGTTATGCAATTTGCTTCTTTTGTTCAACATCAAGTTCTGACAAGTTTCTGCGTGTGTAGGTGGTGTTGATTTATTTTCAGAGTTAAGCAGGCTTCCATTGAGGAAACAAATCACAGATCACTGGCTCATTGCCCTATTTTAATACTCATGGGCATTTTGGTTGTTTCAAATATTTTGTTATTCCATATCATGTATCATTCTTGTTCTTGTCTTATTGGACACCTGAGCAAAAACAAAACTATACATATATATGTGTATGCATGTATATATGTGTATATATGTATACATGTATGTGTACATATGTATATATAGATGTATGTATATATATCATTATGTATATGCTATATGGTAGAGTCTAGTTGTTCATTTTGTTCTTTTTATATGTATATGTGTATATATATGTGCATATATAGATAATATGTACATACATACATATATAAACAGTTGAACTTTGAACAACCTGGCTTCTATATGTGGATTTTCTTCCACTCTACTATTTCTGAGACTGCAAGACCAACCCCTCATCTTCCACTTACTCCTCCTCAGCTTGCTTAATGTGAAGACAACAAGGATGAAGGCCTTTATGATGACTCACTTCGACTTAAAAAACAGTAAATATATTTTCCTTTATTTATGATTTTCTTAATAACATTTTCTTTTCTCTAGCTTACTATATCATAAAAATATAGTTTACATAGAAAATATGTGTTAATCAACTGTGTATGTTGTCAGTAAGACTTCTAGTCAACGGAAGGCTAGTAGCAGTTAAGTTTTGAGGGAGTCAAAAGTTATGCATGAACTTCTGCCTGTGCAGGGAATTTAGTGCGCCAACCTTCAAGTTTTTCAAAGATCAAATATATATATAATGTGTGTGTATATATATAATGTATATATAAAATGTATACATTTAGGTGTGTGTATATATATTATCAGTAAGATATCTAGTCTTACTAGTTATTTTTAGCTTTCTGTTATCTCTAATTTCTCTGTAGAGATATAAATATACTGCCAAAATCTTCTAGTGTATGATAAATATATCAGCTGTAGTTCACATTTTTAAACTAAATTCTAGAACAGTTTTTCTCAAACATTTCAATCATCCGTGTATATACATATGTGTGTATATACACAAAAATATACACACATAGACATATGTGTGTGTATATACGTTCATATAGGTGGGCATATATGCACATACACATGCATATATGTATGCATATGCATATGTGTATGCATATTCACAAAACCTGGAGGTACTTGTCTCTCATATATACATGCACACATGTATACATATTGGTAAATGTATATACACAAATGTATGTATATATGTATATACATATGTATCGTTAACTTTAAAATCATATGTGTATATATACACATATATGTGCATGTATACACATATACACGTGTGTATGTATCCACATATATGTGCATATTTATACACGCATATATTTGTGTTTAAATGCATGCATGTATGTACATGCATACATATATAATATACACGTGTACATATAAATGTGTATATGTATTGTATGTGCATGTGTGTGTGTTTGTGTATATATACATATATAGAGAGAAAGAAAGAGAAAGAGAGAACTAGCAAGAAAGAGAGGTATTTTTATAAATTTCTGACTAGGAGAGTGTCCCTAGGAAATTTACTTATTTGTAGAAAGTTATCTTACCAACGTGAACATGAAATATTGAAGGACAGTCACTGGAGAAGGAAGAGTAGAAAGAACTAAACTCCAGGGGTTGGAAGATTTGGACAAGGGTAGGAGAAGGCCGAGGAGAAAAGGTTTTTTTGAAGAAGTTCAATGCTAGGCAAAAGCAGACTCACTCCGCGAGACATGGTTCAGCGTCATCTTCTCTTTCAGCCACACAGATACTATATAGTGCTTTGTTCCCTTTCACCTTGGCTACTATGTCCTCACCAGGAAGAGAGCCTTTGTGTAGTTGGTTATTATTTTTGTGTCCACTGATGGGTCTCAGAATCATAAAGATTTTGAGCTTCCCTCAAAGAGTTGGGTCATCTCAAATGCATCTCACTATTTTACGTTCTCATTTATATTATGCAGATCCATAATGATAATTTAAATTGTTTAACTGGACAGAGAAAAACTGGTAATTTTGCGTATGGAAGTAAACGATGTTTATTTTCTGTACAGTAAGTTAGCATTGCAACCGTAGCACATTTTTATATATTTTTAAACCTCATTGTGACTACCTAATTCTTTACCAGTAAGAAATTCCAAACATTTAGCTCCCTGTCTTACTCAAATATTGGAAGAGTTGACATTATCACTTATAGAAGGAATAAATTACGCAGTATATATATCATTTGAATTTTGACTTTGAAAATAGAATATGTGTCAACTGCAGTTTTCTTTCAAAGTATATTCCATAATGAAACACCGCAATTCCATAAAAATTTAGAGATGTTGTCTGGAAACACACATGCCTTGTATTTATTATATTATACAATGCGGATGTCATACATACACTGTAAAGTAAGGTTCTTATTACCAAACTATCTTTATTAAACTTTAGCTCTAGAAACAGAGCGTATAATAAATTCCTTTGTAAAAGTAACACATAGGAGAATTTACCATACCATTTTAAGATGTCAACCATATTTTAAATATATTTGGTTTTCCTAGAATGTGGACTAGGTAGAAAAAAAAGAGAAAACAGAAAAACCCACATTATCAAGTGGCTAAAAGAAGACAGAGTAGTGTCTGTCATGTTCACACTGCCTGGAGGTACGTACTTGCCTCAATTAAAGATTCTTCTGCATTGTTCTGTCACTAAAGTCATTTCATGGTTTCAGATAGATCCTTAAGCTCTGATTGGGAAAGGAGAGGCCAGTGAAAAGAGCAGAACTTTGTTCCAAGGAAGATTCCTGTATATCTCTCAGACAACTTATGCTTACCTCAGTTAGCCAAACGTAGTTACAAAGGCACAGACAATCCCAAGAGTGACAGAAAAATATAGTCTGTTCCCCTCCTGGCCAGAGCTGGACAAAGACAGTGGGAAACTGATGGAAAATGAAAATTGGCACACACATCAGGGAAAGCCTGAGGAATTTATTTCATGTCATTTATAAATAGAAAACCACAAGATGCCACGTAGATTATAAATATGAATACACAGATATACATTAAAAACCTACAGGTTTAGATTCTCTCAAATACACATAGATTGTAAACATAAACATTTGTTAATCTTTCTTTCTAAGGAAGAAATGTTTGTTTTTAAATTTAACTTTAAGTTCAGAGGTACAAGTGTGGGATTGTTATACAGGTAAACCAGTAAACTTCCATCATGGTAGTTTGTCACACAGATTATTTCATCATCCTCACGTTATCCCATTAGTTATTTCTCCTGATCCTCTTCCATCTCCCACCCTCAACCCTGTGACAGGACCCAGTGTCTGTTGTTTCCCTCTTTGTGTCCACATGTTCTCATCATTAAGCTCCCACTTATAAGTGAGAACATATAATATTTGGTTTTCTGGTCCTGTGTTAGTTTGCTAAGGATAACGGCCTCCCGCTCCATCCGTGTTTCTGTAAATGACATGATCCTATTATTTTTTATGGATGCATAATATTCCAGGAGGTATATGAATCGCCTTTTCTTTATCCAGTCTACCAGTGATGAGCATTTAGGTTGATTCCATGTCTTTGCTGTTGTAAATAGTGTTTCAGTGAACATACATGTGCATATGTCTTTGTGACAGAACAATTTATATTCCTTTGAATTATATATATATATTCTTTTGAATTATATATATATTCCTTTGAATTATATATATATATTTATATATATATATATATTCCTTTGAATAATACACACACACACACACACACACACACACAGAGCCAGTAGTGGCATTGCTGGGTTGACAGGTAGTTATATTTTTAGCTCTTTAAGGAATTGCAACACTGTCTTCCAAAATGATTGAATTGAATTATTCTTCCCCCAACTGTGTGTGTTTCTTTTTAAAAATAAATGTAATGATTTTCACCTTTTAATAGTAATTGTATCTCAACACATTGATTTTATCCACATTTGTCATAAGATTGAGGTCAGAAAATGTATCCATGAAGGCCAGTGTGTTTTTTGTTTGTTTGTTTGTTGAACATGTAATATGCTCATTAAAGTTCATAGCTAAAACCTCCATAACAACCTTAAGCTAAACCTCATCTTTGATTTACCACCAAACATTTTTCTAGGAGTAGATTATTTATGAAATTCTGATGCCTCAACTGCATTACTTCTCAGTTATTAGATTTCTGTGTCTTTTGTATACAGATGGTTTTCTGTCTATCACATTTTTTCGTACCTATTAAGTGGCATGGGGCCACTGGGACTCTTGGTACTAAGAGCAAGTGCTGTTCTGAGATCTGAAACCAGAAACATACAGGTTAAATTGAGGTGTGGAAGTCAAATGGAAAGTACCTAGACAACTGAAGAGATTATAGATAAGCAGAAGCAGGAATAGTAGAGGAAGATGATTGAAAGGGTATACTGGCATACCCTGGAAATTTCTGAGAATAAAACCATTTAAGACTGAATTCAAGGGGGAAAAATAACTGTTTATTTTCTGCTTGTAGTTGTATGAAACACCCCAACTAGTTTCAAAAGTGATACGATCTTTCAATCAACTTTGTATCAAGAACAATGCTTTCAAAAGCCACTCATTCATGAAGTTTCACACTTCCCAAATCAAACGCATCAGCAACTGCCTTACACGAGAAACCACGTTTTTCATTAGGACAAACTGCCCCATAAAATTTCACTTTCTCTGGGTTTGGTGGCATCCCCCTGCAGTCCCAGCTGAGGTGGGAGGATTATTGGAGCCCAGGAGTTTGAGACTAGCATGGGCAAGCTGGCGAGACCCTGACTCTTAGAAACAAATCCATTTTGAAGGTTTACCAGAACTGACCTAACTTCACAGTGCCCAAATACAAGATAATGGCAGTGGCTGGCCTACTTCAGAGACATAGCAAACTATAATCAGAAATCCTTCTGGCCTAACGAGTAATACTTTTAGCTTTTTTTCTTTCCCCAGAGATTGAGTGGTGGCATGCTTCTACAAACTACATTTGATTTGTTAGCAAATTCTAGAAAACAAGCCCTTCTTAGATGATTTATCATCTGAAAGTATGCAATGTATACCTTCTAATTTCATATGTCCATCTCTCTTGCTGCTTACCTGCATGCCTTCTCATTTCTGGCAGACAAGACTAATAAATGCCTTTTAAAGCAATTGCTAAGCTGTATATATTTCAGCCCCTTGTGCTGGCTTTTAAATGTCCTGCAAGGCTAGGATGGTAATACCAACAAATATAACATTTCCCAATTGTGGTTTGTCCCTGAAAAAACTGTTTAGATTATTTGTTTATTTTTGTGTAAGTAGGCCTAATTCTATTTCCTTGCTTTCTCATTGATAGCTTTAGTGTCATTTTACCTGGAATAACTTGAGATGGAGTAGAAGTGATCAGAGGGGCTGTGGGACAAGAAAGTTGGACATTAGAGCAGCAGAGATTTATTTTTGTTTTTTATTACATTATCCAGGATGGTATCCATTTCAGTGTGTAGTACTATGATGATGGCAGGGTTAACTGTAATTCTTTTTATTGGAACACCCGTAATTTACTCTACATATACAGTTTCCTATTCTGACATCACTGAGACATACAACATTTATTTTGAAACACCTGAATTAAAATGTTCTGTGTATTACTTTATTTTATTTTATTTTATTATTTTTTATTATTATACTTTAATTTCTGAGATACATACACAGAATGTGCAGTTTGTTACATGGGTATATATGTGGCAAGGTGGTTTGCTGCACCCATCAATCCATAATCTACATTAGGTATTTCTCCTAATGCTATCTCTCCTCTGGTCCCCCACCTCCGACAGGCACTGTTGTGTGATATTCCCCTCCCTATGTACATGTGTTCTCATTGTTCAACTCCAACTTACAAGTACAAATATTTGGAGTTTGGTTTTCTGTTCTTATGTTAGTTTAATGAGAATTAAGGTTTCCAGCTTCATTCGTACATGTCCCTACAAAGGACATGATCTTTCTTTCTTTTTTTTTTTTTTTTTTTTAGATAGAGTCTTGCTCTGTCACTAGGAGCAGTGCAGTGGCCAATCTGAACTCACTGCAACCTCTGACTCCCTGGTTCAAGTAATTCTCCTTCCATAGCCTACCGAATGTCTGGGATGACAAGCAAACATGACCACACTCAATTAATTTTTGTATTTTTAGTAGAGACGGAGTTTCACCATGTTGGCCAGGATGGTATCAGTCTCCTGACCTTGTGAGTCCACCTCGCCCTCCCAAAGTTCTAGTATTACTGGCATGAGACACCATGCTCAGCTGAACACATCCTTTTATATGGCTGCATAGTATTCCATGATGTGTATGTGCCAAGTTTTCTTTGCTCAGTCTATAATGGATGAGCATTTGGGTTGGTTCCAAGTCTTTGCTATTGTGAACAGTGCCATAATAAACATACGTTTGCATGTGTCTTTGTAGAAGAATGATTCATAATCCTTTGGGTATATATCCAGTAGAGGATATGCTGGGTCAAATGGGCATTTCTACTTCTAGATTCTTGAGTAATTACCACACTGTCTTTGGCAGTGGTTGACCTAATATACACTCCCACTGACAGTGTAGAAGTGTTCCTATTTCTCCACATTCTCTCCAGTATCTGTTGTTTCCTGACTTTTTAACTGGCATGAGATGGTATCTAATTTTGGTTTTGATTTGCATTTCTATAATGACCAGTGATGATAAGCTTTTTCTTATGTTTGTTGACTGTAAAAATGTTTTCTTTTGAGAAATGTTTGTTCATATCCCTTGCTCACTTTTTGGTGAGGTGGTTTGTTTTTTTGTTGGTAATTTGTTTAAGTTCTATGTAGATTGTAGATGTTAGGCCTTTGTCATACGGGTAGATTGCAAAAATTTTCTCCCATTACTTAGGTTGCCTGTTCACTCTGATGGCAGTTTCTTTTGCTGTGCAAAAGCTCTTTAGTTTAATTAGATCCCATTTGTCAATTTTGGCTTTCGTTGCAATTGCTTTAGTGTTTTACTCATGAAGGCTTTGCCCACGCCTATATCCTGAATGGTATTGCCTAGGTTTTCTTTTAGAGTTTTTATAATTTTAGGTATTACGTTTAAGTCTTTAATCCATCTTGAGTTAATTTTTGTATAAATTGTAAGGAAGGGGACAAGTTTCAGTATTCTACATAGGACTACACAGTTTTTGCAACACCATTTATTAAATAGTGAATCATTTTTCTATTGCTTGTTTATGTCAAATTTGTCAAAGATCAGGTGGTTTTAGATGTGTGGTGTTATTTCTTACACCTCTATTCTGTTCCATTGGTCTACATGTCTGTTTTGGTACCAGTACCATGCTGTCTTGTTTACTGTGGTCTTGGAGTATAGTTTTAAGTTAGGTAGCGTGATGCCTCAAGTTTGTTCCTTTTTGCTTATAATTGTCTTACCTATATGGGTTCTTTTGGGGCTCCATATAAAAGTTGAAGTAGTTTTTCTTTTTTTAAATTCTGTAAAGAAAGTAAATAGTAGCTTAATTGGGGATAGCATTGAATCTATAAATTTCTTTGGGCATTGTGGTCATATTCACAATATTTATTCTTCCTATTCATGAGCATGGAATGTTTTTTTCATTTGTTTGTATCCTCTCTTATTTGCTTGATCAGTGGTTTGTAGTTTCCCTTGAAGAGGTCCTTCATATCTCTTGTACTCCTAGGTATTTTATTCTCTTTATAGCAATTGTGAATAGGACTTCACTCGTGATATGGCTCTCTGTTTGTCAATTATCGGTGACTTTTGTACATTGTGACTTTTGTACATTGATTTTGTATCCTGAGACTTTGATGAAGTTGCTTATCAGCTTAAGGAGATTTGTGACTAAGATGCTGGGGCTTTCTAAATATACAATTATGTCTTCTACAAACAGAGACAATTTGACTTTCTCTTTTCCTATTTGAATACCCTTTATTTCTTTCTCTTGCCTGATTGCCCTGGCCAGAACTTCCAATACTATGTTGAATAGGAGTGGTGAGAGAAGACATTTTTGTCTTGTGCCAATTTTCAAAGGGAATGCTACCAGTTTTTGCCCATTCAGTATGGTGTTGGCTATGGGTGTGTCATAAGTAGCTTTTATTATTTTGAGATATGTTCCATCAATATCTAGTTTACTGAAAATTTGTAGCATGAAATTGTGTTAAATTTTGTGAAGGCCTGTTATGCATCTAATGAGATAATCATGTGGTTTTTGTCATTGATTCCATTGATGTGATGTATTGTGTTAATTGACTTGTGTATGTTGAACCACCCTTGAACCCCAGGGATGAAGCTGACTTGATCCTGGTGAATAACCTTTTTGATGAGCTGCTGGATTCAGTGTGCCAGTATTTTACTTAGGATTTTCACATCAATATTCATCAGGGATATTGTCCTATAATTTTAATGTTTTGTTGTGTCTCTGTCAGGTTTTGGTATCAGGATGATTCTGGCCCCATAAAATGAGTAGGGGGGACTCCCTCTTTTCTATTGTTTGGAATACTTTCAGAAGAAATGGTACCTGCTTTTCTTTGTACTTCTGGTGAAATTAGTCTGTGAATCTGTCCGGTCCTGTGTTTTGTTTGTTTGTTTGTTTGTTGGTTGTTAGGGTATTAATTACTGCCTCAATTTCAGAACTTGTTATTGGTCTATTCAGGGATCAAATTCTTTCTGTTTTAGACTTTGGATGGTGTATATGTCCAACAATTTATCCATTTCTTCTCAATTTTCTAGTTTATTTGTGTAGAGGTGTTTATATTATCAGCTTAAGGTAGTTTGTATTTCTGTGGAATCTGTGGTGACATCCCCTTTATTTTTTTGTTGTTGTTGTTACTTCTATTTAATTCTTCTCTCTTTTCTTCTTTATTAGTCTGGCTAGTGGTCTATTTATTTTGTCGATGTTTTCAAAAAACCAGCTGCTGGTCTCATTAAATTTTTGAATGGTATTTCATATCTCTATCTCCTTCAGTTCTGATCTGATCTTAGTTACTTTTTGTCTTCTGTTAGATTTTGAGTTCCTTTGCTCTTGCTTCTCCAGTTCTTTTAATTGTGATGTTAGTGTGTCAATTTTAGATCTTTCCTGCTTTCTTTTGTGGGCATTTGGTGGTACAAATTTCCCTCTAAACAAATACATTTTGTCTTTGTTCCCATTGGCATTAAATAAGTTATTTATTTCTGCCTTAATTTTGTTATTTACCCAGTAGTCATTTAGGAGCAGGTTGCTCAGTTTCCATGTAGTTGTGTGGTTTTGAGTGAGTTTCTTACCCGAGTTCTAAATTGATTGTACTGTGATCTGAGAGACTGTTTGTTATATGCATCATTTTGCATTTGCTGAGGAGTCTTTAATTCCAATTATGTGGTCAGTTGTAGAATACATGTGATGTAGTGCTGAGAAAAATGAAAAAAATTATCCCTCCCTCCCTCCCTCCCTTCCTTCCTTCTTTCCTTCCTTCCCTTTCTTTCTCACTTATCTTTCTCCATTCTTTCATTCACTCTCTCCATCCTTCCTTTTTTCCCTCCCTTCTTTCCTTCTTTGATCTTTTTCCTCTACCTCCCTTCCTGTGTTTCATTCTTCCTTTCTCTCTATCTCTCTCTGTATATAGTCATACACATATATTTTTGTTTTTGTGCACTTTAGAAATTCTTTCTTATTTACATGTGTGGATGCATATATACATATATTCATAAATTGAAGCAATTTAGAATTAAGATTTATGTTTATTTTAAATATAGCACAAGGATGTTAATACACTGTGCCATGAATATCTAAAGAGATGTGTGTGATTTTCTTATTTGAACGGGTTAGAGGACATTGTCTTTCAAATTTTGATTTGATGTGATACATATTGGCAGGTCATGACTTTGTCGTGTTGCATTAGCTGCAAAATCTAGTCCAAACTATTTGAGAAAACCTGCAACCTCAGTTGGATGTAATATTTAATACAAATATTTCTGTCTATTGAGTCATGGAATGCAGTTAACTGGCTTTGCCACACACCTGTCAGTAGACAACAGCAATGTCATAAACCTAATGGGATTGGACTTTTGTCCAACTCTTCATGGCTCCACTCATATGATTCTACTTAGAGATCTTGATGCTGTGAAGTGGAGGAAGTTTCATAACTGGAACTTATAAAACATTGTTTTCCTTCTCATGAGGGTAAGGGAGAACTATACTTATTATTTTGTTTATTTTATTTCATTTCATTTCATTTTAATTTTAGAGATGGCATCTCACCCCATTGCCCAGATTGGTCTCAAACTCCTGGCCCTAAATTATCCTCCTGCATTGGCCTCCCAGTGGTCTGAGTTTGCAGGCGTGAACCACGACACCTTGTCAAAAAGTTAGCTTGATTGATCATTCTGACTGACCTGATTTGATTTAACTAGAAATGAAAGGTTGCATTATGTTGTTTTTTTCTTAGCAAGAATAATTCCTAACTGCATTTTCAGTTTTCTCCCAATGTTTCTCAAATTAACCAGCTCTATCCAAAAGACACCATCAGTCCTTAGTTGTAGATTCCAGTATTTTTTCATTTCCTTTGTTTCATGGACCCAGCTTCCAGCTGGATGTCTTGTGGGTTTTGCTTTTTATGAGTAATACAGGGGTCTTTTCCTGTTTATTTGTAGAGTAAGTAGCCTACATATACTTCTTATCTCTTCCTTTTTAGCATCAGAAAAGCTATTGTTAGATTTGTGACCTAAAATTTGCCAGGATAATTTTCATTGCCTGTAGAGAAACCTCAATGTCCATGTGGTTTGTGCAAAAGTAAAAGAAGCATGGAACTAAATTGCATTTTAGTAGGTTATTGAAGTCAGAGTAAGATTCCATCTGAGGATAAGAACCTCTGCAAAACATCCATTGTGTCACTGTTTAGTCATGTTGTGGTCTTTTTGGAAAGGGAAGCTTCAGCTAAATGTAAATAGTCAAAAGATCAAGAGAAAAATAGTCACAACCTCCTGAGCATGTTTGTAGTGGCTAGTGACCAAAGTTGTCCTTACAAAATGTGTAAAGAGCAATAAAATTCGTTAATACTTTGAACTAGAAATAGCTGGAGAGGTAGGGAGCTTTTCTCTTCTTAAAAGGGTAACTGTTTACACTTTACATCTGTCTAATGTAATTTACAGATTGTGTTTTTGGTGGTGGTGGTGGAGGTGGTGGTGGTGGTGGTGGAAGTGTTGGTGATGGTAGTGTTGTTTGGAATGGAACTTAGTACAGCCATTATTTAAAATGGTATGTAAGTTTCTCAAATATTTAAAATAGGAATTACTATATAATCCAGAAATACCAATTCTGTGTATATTTTCAAAGGAAATAAAACCATTATCTGAAGGAGATATCTGCATCTTCATGGTTATTACAGCAGTATTCACGGTAGGTAACATATAGAAACAATCCAGATGTCCATGGACAGATGAATGGGTAAGAAAAATGTGGTGTACATATTCAATGAGATATGATCCAGCCATAAAAGGAAGGAAATTCTGACATTTGCCCTAACATGAATGAACCTGGAGGACGTGATGTGAAGTGAAATAAGCCAGGAACAGACAGGCAAATACTGCATAATCTCATTTAAATATGGAACCTAAAATAGTTATATTCAGCAGGGCATGGTGGCTCAAGTCTGTAATCTCAGCACGTTGGGAAGCTAAGGTGGGTAGATCATGAGAGTCCAGGAGTTCAAGCCAAGCCTGGGCAACATAGCAAAACCTCATCTCTACTAAAAATATAAAACTTAGCCAGGCATGGTTACGCATGCCTGTAGTCCCAAGCTATTTGGGAGGCTGAGGTCGGGGTATCACTTGAGAGTCTGGGAGGCAGAGACTGTAGTGAGCTGTGTGCTGCAGTCCAGCCTGGGCAACAGAGCAAGACACTGTCACAAAATAAAAGAAAAAGAAAAAGAGAAAACAGTTGAATTCATAGAAACACAGTATAGAATGATGGTTACCAGAGGCTTGGAGAAACACGGTATAGAATGATGGTTACCAGAGGCTGAGGAGAGGCAGAAATGTAGACATGTTTGTCAAAGGGAACAAACTTTTAATTATAAAACAAATACAGTTTGGAGGACTAATGCACTAATGGTGACTAAGATTTACAATATTGTATTCTACATTTGAAATTTTCAAAAAGTGGAACTGAGGTATCCTCACCACAGACACACCTAAACAAAGGTAACTATGAGAGGTGATGGGTACATTAGTTAATTTAATTGTGATAATGATTTCAGAATATATACACATCAGAATATATCCTAGTATACCTTAAATATATGCACATATTGTCAATTATGCCTTCATAAAGCTGAGGAAATTTTGCTTACTGAAAATTGCTTTCTAAATGGAAATCATTACACTTGTATCACATTTCTGTATCACAGCAATATTCCTTTCTTCTTCACATCTTTTCCCAGAGCAGCTCATCTTTTTATTTACATAGTAAATAACATTCAGTGAACTCTCTGAGTTCCATTTGACATGACATTAGCATTATTTTTGTACATGCTCCTTTATCAGTTCTTCTTATTTGTGATCAGTGGCTTAGACATTCTCAGTACCCAGAGTTTAGATTTAGGTGGAAAATGAAAGGGAGAGACAACAGTTTCAAAGTCTAGGCTGATAGCTGGATTCTTAAAATTCAATCTGAACAAATATATTTGGGCTTCTGTCCTGGTTTATGTAATTATGAAATTTAAACAGGGATAATGGTACTCACTGTATTAGTTCATTTTCACATTACTATGAAGAAATACCCAGGATTGGATAATTTACAAAGGAAAGACATTTAATTAACTCATGGTTTCACATGGCTAGGACGGCCTCAGGAAACTTGCTATCATAGTTGAAGGCAAAGTAGAAACAGGTACAGGGCAGCAGGATGGAGTGAATACAAGCAGGAGAGATGCCAGACACTTATAAAACCATCAGATCTTATGAGACTCACTCAGTATCACAAGAGCAGCTTGGGGAAAACTGCTTTCATGATTGAATTACCTCCACTTCGTTCTACTCTTGACATCTGGGGCTTCTGGGAATTATGGGAATTACAATTTAACATGAGAATTTGAGCGGGGACACAGACAAACCTTATCACTGACAGTGGTATTCATTTCAAAACTAGGAGAAGACAAGAGTTGGGAATCACAGATAAAAACCCCCATGTTCTACTTCAAAAACAAAACGAATACAAACAAATTTTAAGAAACATGATTCACCCAAATCCAAGGAGCTAAAAGGTTGAGATTCAATTTCAAATGCAGTAAAACCTCATCATACGTTTTTCCAAAGGAACACAACTCAATGGCTTCCATTTGTGTGACAACAATTCTTTATAGGACACTAAACACTGTTCTAATGCATTGATGATAATAATAACAATTATTATTATTACTATTCTCATCATCAAATCTAATTATGAGTATTTACAATGGCTATCATAGGTTTGATGTACATCAGAGTCCTCATTTGCTGGTAAGGCAATTGTGGCTCTAGGAGGTGAGACATTTTTCTAAGGGTGGTAATCCTGATAGAAGAGAGTGTTTAGAGAAGGCTATCTGCCTTGAAACTATTTAGGGTTGAATTCCAGCATGAATTCTTATTAGCTGTGTGGTTGCAGGTGAACCCCTTAATCTCTTGGAAGCTCAGCTTCCTCATTTTGTAATATGATAAATGCAAAGCATAGCAGAAGATCACATCATTTCACAACACAACTGCATTAGTCTTATAGGACTACCATTACAAAATATCACAGACAGTGTGGCTTAAATGACAAACATGTATTTTCTCACCGTTCTGAAGGCAGAAAATTCAAGATCAAGGTGCCAGTAGGGTTGATCTCTTCTCTTTGGCTTGCAGATGGTGACCTTCTTGCTAGGTCCTTACATGGCCTATTCTCCATACATAGGAATCTCTGATGTCTCTTTTCTCATAAGGACACTTGTCAATTGAATTAGGGTCCTCCCCTAATAACCTCAATTAATCTTAATTACCTTTCTAAAGACTTTATCTCCAAAGACAATCACATTGGGGATTATGGCTTCCAATATATGAATTTTAGAGAGACACAATTCAGTCCATAAACAAAATGGCATGGCAAGAAAACATAACAAAGCATAGTAACACCATGCAACATAGCACATCAATATAACTTAGCAACAACACAACATAGTGAAGCATAATATGTCAATACAACATGATATAATGTAACATACAAAACATAACAATGTAACACAGCATCACAACATAACATCATATGGTGGTAATGAGGACTGAATTACATAATATACCTAAAGTACTCAGCAAGCCTTGGCATTTAGCAAATATTCATTCAGTATTAAGGTAGCCAAACCCTGACTATGGAACTTCTCTCACCAATAAAAAAAATAAATAAATAAAAAATAAAATAAAATAAAATAAAATAAAAATGTGGAACATCTGAAGTTCAAGCCAAGGTCCTCCCTCTGTAGCATTCCGCAAAAAAGGGACAAAAATTAGAAAGGAAAGATACATAGTAGTACATAAAATCAGAGTATATATTATATTATTAATGCCAAATATGCATTTATATTTTCTTTTTGGATGTATTTTTAGAAAAATGCCTATTCCCTATACCCAATGGTACCTCTATATGGAAGGACACCAGTTGTATAGCAATCCTAATGATGCATCTCTTGCTTTAGTCTTCACTGTTTTCCAGGTAAGGAGGAATGAATTTATGTTGTGGATATAACTCAGCACCAATGCTCTTCTGTCCCCTCCCCTTCTCTCCCCTCCTCCCTCCTCTCTTCCCCTTCTTCCCCTTTTCTCCCCTCCCCTCCTCTCTCCTCTCTTCTTCTTCTTCCCCTTTCCTCCCCATCCCTTGCCCTTCCACTTTCCTCTTCATTTCTCTCATTTCCTTTTCCTATTTTTCTTTTCTTTCTTTTTCCCTTCCTTTCTCCTTTCCTTTCTTCCTCTCACTTTCTCTCTCCCTTCCTTTCTTCCTCTCCTGCCTTCCTCTCACTACCTCTCCCTCTTTCTTTCCTCCTTTCCTTCATTTACTTAGCCACAATTCCTTTCTCACTTCTTTCTTCCTCTCCCTCCTTCTTTCCTCTCACTTCACCATCTCTTTCTTCCTTTCCTTCTTATCAACTGCTGTCTCACTTCCTTTCTTAATCTCCTTTCTTCCTCTCTTCCTTTTTTACTTCCTTCCTTCCTTCTTCTTTTATTCCTCCCCTTTTCTTCTTCCTTTTCTATCCTTTCTTCTTTCTTTCATGTTTTTCTCCTTTTTAAAAAATAAAGTTAAGCAGGAGCCAGGCATTTTCCTATGCCCCTTCATCAAGTGACCTCTTTTATTTGTATAAGAATATCAGGTTGGGACACCTGTCCTCCCTCAACACTGCCCTCTGCATGCCATTAGGTGTTCTCATAATGGAGCTCAGGACTGGAAAGAACTGGGAAGCCCGTTTGCTCACAGATAGACTGCCACAACCTGGCTTTCATCTTCTATAAAGGTGATTTGGGCCCCCATCTGTCTTAGCCCATGTCAACCTTTTCATTTTGCTCAGATTCCATATTGGTAAGAGAAGGTTGAGCTGTTGTGGTTTCTTAAAAATTCCCAAAAGGGCACTCAACTTCACCAAAGTCAAGGTACCACAGTTTGTCACCAGAAAGTTAGTACTGAGAGCAATACTGGATTTTATGAAGAAAGGCTTTGACTCTCCAAAGAATTCATCTATGTTCCCTTGAGGGCTCTACAGATCCTTCTGGACAGTTTATCCTAGGACTCAACTGTAATCATCAGTCTTAACCAGATCTTCCTTAATAAGGAATGCATACCTAATGGTTTTATTCATAAATCTAATCAAACCATCTCTTCCCCCTTTTTTTGGTTATTTTTTCTGATAAAATTTATTTTGATGCTAGACAATGGCTTAGTATTATATTGTAACACACGTCCTTTGATCAGTTACTTCTCAAATGTTACTATTTCTTCCCCTCCTCCCACACTGAAACCACACAACAAAGGACAATAGCTCTAACTATTTCCTACTCTCCAATTTCAGTCTCCTTCTCTGGTCTTCACCCAATAAATTACATTGAGTCATTACTGGATCACTTACACTTAGATACACCACCAAACAATGATAAACAATTACAATGTTAGCTCATGTGAAAACCTAACAAAATATTGGATTTTTCTGATAGTTTTGTTTTTATTCTTTTAAATAAAAAATAATGAAACAATGATTAAGTGTCTGTTCTTCATTGTAAGCTCTAACAATAGTAACAACAAAAATTCATCTCCAAATATGAGAGAAGTTTGAGAGCAGACAGGAAGAGAAGAGAGATGATGGAGAAGGTTAGGCATTATTTTTATTATCACCAGTAAAAGAGGGAAATATAGTTACTATGAAAAACGTGAAGGAGATACCTTTAATCTTCCTACTAATGTCATTTAATTTAAACTTATAATAATTTTATGTTCTTATTTACATTGTATCATGTTCATATGTCCTACTTTTTATTTCTATATTTATTTTTTAATTTTTGAGTTAGAATTTGGCTCCATCACCCAGACTGGAGGGCAGTTGCACAGTAACAGCTCACTGCAGCCTTCAACTGCTGGACTCAGGTGATCCACCCTCCTCAGCTCTCAGGAGGGACTACAGGTACATCACCATATTCAGCTATTGTTTTCTTAGGTTTTGTAGAGCTGGGGTCTTCCTATGTTATACAGTCTGGTCTGGAACTTCTGGGCTGTAGCTCCTTTCCTGTGTCACTTTCCCAAACTGTTGGTATTACAGGCATGGGCCACTGCACCCAGAACATATGTTCCATTTTAAAATGAAACTATTGTTTAATGTGATATTTACTTTCCCATGTCGTCCTTGGAATTCAAGTTGGATTTTGCTACACTTTCTATTATGTAATTTCTAAAACAAAACTCTCTTATCATTTACATTAAATAAATGAAGTAGCCAGATCTTCAAAACATCTGCTAATGTACCTCAAATTATTTAAATTGCCATGGGAAAAAATATTGTAGAAAATAATTCTCTAACATATTAAAAAGAGATTACGTGTTGAATATATACTTCTGAACTGTGAAACAATACTGGATGAAGTAAAATATCAAATAGTCTGAAAATGATGAAGTTTTAAGGTTAAGCAAATAGTCTGTGAATGGGATTTAATAAAACATAACTGTTGTTTCAATAATTCTTTGCTTTTGGAGGTGGTCCACACTTTCACTCTCTATCTTAGATTTGTATTAACTTATCATCTGTACCATTTACAAAGTCTCATTCCTGCATTTTGATAAATATTTACTCATATTGCTTATAAGAAAAGTTATATTTATAGATAACTATCAATGACATTGCCTTCCAAATGTTGAATTATTATTCAAGGGAAACGTTGACTTTTAAAATAGAATTTCATAAAATAGTCATTTTTCCCCATCAATATGTAATCTGTGTATCCTGTTTTGGTGGTATGCTTAGAATGTACCAAATTATTTCATGATAAACTGCCAGACTCAGTCATCAAAATCTTTCTTACATATTGAGTGCTCTGCTAGGAATTATTCAGCTGGTGTTTATTCCATACTCAAGTGTTTAGATTTGAAAGAGACAATGTAAAATTGTTCCATTATTTTTTAGGGATTCTATCTCTTTGAATTTGTCTAGAAATTATGCCTGCTTTAAATAAAAAAGTTTCTTACTGCAGAAATCCAACCTATGCAGTCGTGGGAGTTTTGATAGGTGAGATTGCTTCATGGGTCTTTTTGGATTTACATGCAATATAGAATTTTCTTAAATTAGAAAGTAAAGAAAATTATTCTGCAGCAAAGGTATTTTGCTTATAATTGAAAATGACAACATGGTAGGGAAATTAGATATGTGCAAACTTTGAATACAGAGTGCTCATTTTCAATCTTGGACTAATTCAGCATAGTAACGTCCCATGATTTCATATGTCTGCAGTTTCATTAATGCCGTCTTATCAATGTTAGCTTTTCAGTATTATTTGAAATGCCATGAACAAGACAAAGAAGGGCAAGAGTCAGCAATGACCGTGTTTTGCAAAACAGAGATGAAGCTAGGGATAGTGTTTTCTTGTTTGCCAGGGGTAGAGGATGCTTCATGATAACTGTAAATTAAGTATCCCCACGTTTCAGATACATGCAATTGTGAGCTTGAGAACTTTTACAATTTAAAATTTAGGATGAAAAGCCTAGCTCTCTCAGGGGTGGAGCAAGATGGCCGAATAGGAACACCTCCAGTCTCCAACTCCCAGCGCGAGCGACACAGAAGACCGGTGATTTCTGCATTTTCAACTGAGGTACTGGGTTCATCTCACTGGGGAGTGCCGGTTGATCGGTGGTGGTCAGCTGCTGCAGCCCGACCAGCGAGAGCTGAAGCAGGGCGAGGCATTGCCTCACCTGGGAAGCTCAAGGGGGAAGGGAGTCCCTTTTCCTAGCCAGGGGAACTGAGACACACAACACCTGGATAATCGGGTAACTCCCACCCCAATACTGCGCTTTAAGCAAACAGGCACACCAGGAGATCATATCCCACACCTGGCCAGGAGGGTCCCACACCCACAGAACCTCCCTCATTGCTAGCACAGCAGTCTGCGATATCGCAGCAAGGCAGCAGTGAGGCTGGGGGAGGGGCGCCCGCGATTGCTGAGGCTTAAGTAGGTAAACAAAGCTGCTGGGAAGCTCGAACTGGGTGGAGCTCACAGCAGCTCAAGGAAAACTGTCTGTCTCTGTAGACTCCACCTCTGGGGACAGGGCACAGTAAACAATAACAAAAACAGCAGAAACCTCTGCAGACGCAAACGACTCTGACAGCTTTGAAGAGAGCAGTGGATCTCCCAACACGGAGGTTGAGATCTGAGAAGGGACAGACTGCCTGCTCAAGTGGGTCCCTGACCCCTGAGTAGCCTAACTGGGAGACATCTCCCACTAGGGGCAGTCTGACACCCTACACCTCACAGGGTGGAGTACACCCCTGAGAGGAAGCCTCCAAAGTAAGAATCAGACAGGTACACTCGCTGTTCAGCAATATTCTATCTTCTGCAGCCTCTGCTGCTGACACCCAGGCAAACAGGGTCTGGAGTGGACCTCAAGCAATCTCCAACAGACCTACAGCTGAGGTTCCTGATTGTTAGAAGGAAACCTATCAAACAGGAAGGACACCTACACCAAAACCCCATCAGTATGTCACCATCATCATCAAAGACCAGCGGCAGATAAAACCACAAAGATGGGGAAAAAGCAGTGCAGAAAAGCTGGAAATTCAAAAAATAAGAGCGCATGTCCCCCGGCAAAGAAGTGCAACTCATCGCCAGCAACGGATCAAAGCTTGATGGAGAATGACTTTGACGAGATGAGAGAAGAAGGCTTCAGTCCATCAAACTTCTCAGAGCTAAAGGAGGAATTATGTACCCAGCGCATAGAAACTAAAAATCTTGAAAAAAGAGTGGAATAATTGATAGCTAGAGTAATTAATGCAGAGAAGGTCATAAACTAAATGGAAGAGATGAAAACCATGACACGAGAAATATGTGACAAATGCACAAGCTTCAGTAACCGACTCAATCAACTGGAAGAAAGAGTATCAGCGATTGAGAATCAAATGAACGAAATGAAGCGAGAAGAGAAACCAAAAGAAAAAAGCAGAAAAAGAAATGCACAAAGCCTGCAAGAAGTATGGGATTAAGTAAAAAGACCAAATCTACGTCTGATTGGGGTGCCTGAAAGTGAGGGGGAAAATGGAACCAAGTTGGAAAACACTCTTCAGGTTATCATCCAGGAGAAATTCCCCAACCTAGTAGGGCAGGCCAACATTCAAATCCAGGAAATACAGAGAACGTCACAAAGATACTCCTTGAGAAGACCACCTCCAAGACATATAATTGCCAGATTCACCAAAGTTGAAATGAAGGAAAAAATCTTAAGGGCAGCCAGAGAGAAAGGTGGGGTTACCCACAAAGGGAAACCCATCAGACTAACAGAAGATCTCTCGGCAGAAACTCTACAAGCCAGAAGAGAGTGGGGGCCAATATTCAACATTCTTAAAGAAAAGAATTTTCAACCCAGAAATTCATATCCAGCCAAACTAAGTTTCATAAGTGTAGGAGAAATAAAATCCTTTACAGATAAGCAAATGCTTAGAGATTTTGTCACCACTAGGCCTGCCTTACAAGAGATCCTGAAGGAAGCACTAAACATGGAAAGGAACAACCGGTACCAGCCATTGCAAAAACATGCCAAAATGTAAAGACCATTTAGGCTAGGAAGAAACTGCATCAACTAACGAGCAAAATAACCAGTTAATATCATAATCACAGGATCAAGTTCACACATAACAATATTAACCTTAAATGTAAATGGACTAAATGCTCCAATTAAAAGACACAGATTGGCAAACTGGATAAAGAGTCAAGACCCATCAGTCTGCTGTATTCAGGAGACCCATCTCACACGCAGAGACATACATAGGCTCAAAATAAGAGGATGGAGGAAGATTTACCAAGCAAATGGAGAACTAAAGAAAGCAGGGGTTGCAATACTAGTCTCTGATAAAACAGACTTTAAACCGTCAAAGATCAAAAGAGACAAAGAAGGCCATTACATAATGGTAAAGGGATCAATTCAACAGGAAGAGCTAACTATCCTAAATATATATGCACCCAATACAGGAGCACCCAGATTCATCAAGCAAGTCCTTAGAGACTTACAAAGAGACTTAGACTCCCATACAATAATAATGGGAGACTTCAACACTCCACTGTCAACATTAGACAGATCAACGAGACAGAAAGTTAACAAGGATATCCAGGAATTGAACTCATCTCTGCAGCAAGCAGACCTAATAGACATCTATAGAACTCTCCACCACAAATCAACAGAATATACATTCTTCTCAGCACCACATCGCACTTATTCCAAAATTGACCACATAATTGGAAGTAAAGCACTCCTCAGCAAATGTACAAGAACAGAAATTATAACAAACTGTCTCTCAGACCACAGTGCAATCAAACTAGAACTCAGGACTAAGAAACTCAATCAAAACCACTCAACTACATGGAAACTGAACAACCTGCTCCTGAATGACTACTGGGTACATAACGAAGTGAAGGCAGAAATAAAGATGTTCTTTGAAACCAATGAGAAAAAAGATACAACATATCAGAATCTCTGGTTCACATTTAAAGCAGTGTGTAGAGGGAAATTTATAGCACTAAATGCCCACAAGAGAAAGCTGCAAAGTTCTAAAATTGACACTATATAATCACCATTAAAAGAACTAGAGAAGCAAGAGCAAACACATTCAAAAGCTAGAAGAAGGCAAGAAATAACTAAGATCAGGGCAGAACTGAAGGAGATAGAGACACAAAAAACCCTCCAAAAAATCAATGAATCCAGGAGTTGGTTTTTTGAAAAGATCAACAAAATTGACAGAATGCTAGCAAGACTAATAAAGAAGAAAAGAGAGAAGAATCAAATAGACGCAATAAAAAATGATAAAGGGGATATCACCACCAACCCCACAGTAATACAAACTACCATCAGAGAATACTATAAACACCTCTACGCAAATAAACTAGAAAATCTAGTAGAAATGGATAATTTTCTGGACACTTACACTCTTCCAAGACTAAACCAGGAAGAAGTTGAATCCCTGAACAGACCAATAGCAGGCTCTGAAATTGAGGCAATAATTAATAGCCTACCAACCAAAAAAAGTCCAGGGCCAGATGGATTCACAGCTGAATTCTACCAGAGGTACAAGGAGGAGCTGGTACAATTCCTTCTGAAACTATTCCAATCAATAGAAAAAGAGGGAATCCTCCCTAACTCATTTTATGAGGCCAACATCATCCTGATACCAAGGCCTGGCAGAGACACAACAAAAAAAGAGAATTTTAGACCAATATCCCTGATGAACATCGATGCAAAAATCCTCAATAAAATACTGGCAAACCGGATTCAGCAGCACATCAAAAAGCTTATCCACCATGATCAAGTGGGCTTCATCCCTGGGATGCAAGGCTGGTTCAACATTCGCAAATCAATAAACATAATCCAGCATATAAACAGAACCAACGACAAGAACCACATGATTATCTCAATAGATGCAGAAAAGGCTTTTGACAAAATTCAACAGCTCAATAAATTTGGTATTGATGGAACGTACCTCAAAATCATAAGAGCTATTTATGACAAACCCACAGCCAATATCATACTGAATGGGCAAAAACTGGAAAAATTCCCTTTGAAAACTGGCACAAGACAGGGATGCCCTCTCTCACCACTCCTATTCAACATAGTGTTGGAAGTTCTGGCTAGGGCAATCAGGCAAGAGAAAGAAATCAAGGGTTTTCTGTTAGGGAAAGAAGAAGTCAAATTGTCCCTCTTTGCAGATGACATGATTGTATATTTAGAAAACCCCATTGTCTCAGCACAAAATCTCCTTAAGCTGATAAGCAACTTCAGCAAAGTCTCAGGATACAAAATTAATGTGCAAAAATCACAAGCATTCGTATACACCAGTAACAGACAAACAGAGAGCCAAATCATGAATGAACTTCCATTCACAATTGCTTCAAAGAGAATAAAATACCTAGCAATACAACTTACAAGGGATGTAAAGGACCTCTTCAAGGAGAACTACAAACCACTGCTCAGTGAAATAAAAGAGGACACAAACAAATGGAAGAACATACCATGCTCATGGATAGGAAGACTCAATATCGTGAAAATGGCCATACTGCCCAAGGTAATTTATAGATTGAATGCGATCTCCATCAAGCTACCATTGAGTTTCTTCACAGAATTGGAAAAAACTGCTTTAAAGTTCATATGGAACCAAAAAAGAGCCCGCATCTCCAAGACAATCCTAAGTCAAAAGAACAAAGCTGGAGGCATCACGCTACCTGACTTCAAACTATACTGCAAAGCTACAGTAACCAAAACATCATGGTAGTGGTACCAAAACAGAGATATAGACCAATGGAACAGAACAGAGTGCTCAGAAATAATACCACACATCTACAGCCATCTGATCTTTGACAAACCTGAGAGAAAAAAGAAATGGGGAAAGGATTCCCTATTTAATAAATGGTGCTGGGAAAATTGGCTAGCCATAAGTAGAAAGCTGAAACTGGATCCTTTCCTTACTCCTTATACAAAAATTAATTCAGGATGGATTAGAGACTTAAATGTTATACCTAATACCATAAAAACCCTAGAGGAAAACCTAGATAGTACCATTCAGGACATAGGCATGGGCAAAGACTTCACATCTAAAACACCAAAAGCAACGGCAGCAAAAGCCAAAATTGACAAATGGGATCTCATTAAATTAAAGAGCTTCTGCACAGCAAAAGAAACTATCATCAGAGTTAACAGGCAACCTACAGAATGGAAGAAAATTTTTGCAATCTACTCATCTGACAAAGGGCTAACATCCAGAACCTACAAAGAAATCAAACAAATTTACAAGAAAAAAACAAACAGCCCCATCAAAAAGGGGGCAAAGGATATGAACAGATATTTCTCAAAAGAAGACATTCTTACAGCCAACAGACACATGAAAAAATGCTCATCATCACTGGCCATCAGAGAAATGCAAATCAAAACCACAATGAGATACCATTTCACACCAGTTAGAATGGTGATCATTAAAAAGTCAGGAAACAACAGGTGCTGGAGAGGATGTGGAGAAATAGGAACACTTTTACACTGTTGGTGGGATTGTAAACTAGTTCAATCATTATGGAAAACAGTATGGCGATTCCTCAAGGATCTAGAACTAGATGTACCATATGACCCAGCCATCCCATTACTGGGTATATACCCAAAGGATTATAAATCATGCTGCTATAAAGACACATGCACGCATATGTTTATTGCGGCACTATTCACAATAGCAAAGACTTGGAATCAACCCAAATGTCCATCAGTGACAGACTGGATTAAGAAAATGTGGCACATATACACCATGGAATACTATGCAGCCATCAAAAAGGATGAGTTTGTGTCCTTTGTAGGGACATGGATGCAGCTTGAAACCATCATTCTTAGCAAACTATCACAAGAACAGAAAACCAAACACCACATGTTCTCACTCATAGGTGGGAACTGAACAATGAGATCACTTGGACTCGGGAAGGGGAACATCACACAGCGGGGCCTATCATGGGGAGGGGGGAGGGGGGAGGGGGGAGGGATTGCATTGGGAGTTATACCTGATGTAAATGATGAGTTGATGGGTGCTGACGAGTTGATGGGTGCAGCACAGCAACACGGCACAAGTATACATATGTAACAAACCTGCACGTTATGTACATGTACCCTACAACTTAAAGTAAAATAATAATTAAAAAAAAAGAAAAAAGACATCATTTCCCTTCTCAGTGAATCTAATAATTATCAAAACAATATCCAAAAATTGTCATAATCAGAAAGCTGGCTTTCTTGATACTAAGAGTCAGCTTTTCTCTAAACAGAGACCTCTAAGTGGTTGTCTGTTCCACCACAGACATTTGACCATTAAGAGTATAAAGCTCAGAGGTTCAAAGTAGCATATTTCATAAAAGTTTCAAGAGGTTACTTTTAGTGTAGTTATATGGTGGATTCATTTCTTACTACATTTAACATGATATCTTCAAAAATACCCAAAATATTAAAATCATACATACACATCATATTTATCCTTGAAAAAAGCTCAAACATTCTTTTAATTTGTAAAAATACAATTCAGTTAACCAATGATTTCATTAACAGTTTCTATAATTACTAATACATGCATTAGTTGTGTGACTAGGTATTGCAGAAGAATTCTACATTACACTTTTAAATACATTAGTTTTGTTGTTGTTGTTGTTATTTTTGTTTGTTTTTGTTTTTTAATGAGACTGGCTTGATTTCTCCTGACACTCAAGCAATGAACACAGATGTAATACAAAGTGTAAAGCCAAAAATTTGCGTTAACTCTTATATTCTGTTCTAACCAATATTGCTTGATTTCATGAAATGAATGTGCATTTAGTTTTTTTCTCTTGAATATCAAGCATCCCTGCATTTTTAAAAACTAAATAAATCTGCCTTCATCATTATTTTTCATTCATTTACCATATAGCCAATGAGAAAAATGATTACCTTGAGCCAATTTACATGCTACACTGAGGAACCCCACAATGATAAAGCCTTGATGCCTATTTAAAAAAAAAAAAAAAAAAAGGAAATGAATTAAAACATGCATATCATCCAACCAACTCATGTGCCCATCAACAGTAGACTAGGTAAAGAAAATATGGTACATTTAAATTTCAGAATACTATGTAGTCATAAAAAAAAAATGCAATCATGCACTTTGCAGCCACATGGATGAATGTGGAGACCATTATTCTAAGCAAATCAAAGCAGGAGCAGAATGCAAAACTCCACATGTTCTCACTTACAAGTGGTCACTGGACACAAAGAAAGAAACAAGAAACAGTGTAGACCCCAAAAGTGGGAAGGGAGGAAGATCAGTGTTAAAAAACTTCTGATATTAGTCCATTTTCACACTGCTCATAAAGGCATACCCAAGACTGGGCAATTTAGAAAAGAAAGAAGTTTACTGGACTCACAGTTCCACTTGGCTGGGGAGGTCTCACAATCATGGTGGTAGATAAAAGTCATGTCTCACATGGCAGCAGACAAGAGAAGAAAGCTTCTACATTATTTTTAAAATAATCAGATATCATGATATTTATTCACTATCACCATGAGAACAGCTTGGGAAAGACCTGCCCCCATGATCCAATTATCTTCCATCAGCTCCTCTCCACAACATAAAAGAACTCAAGATTCAATTTGTGTGAGGCACAGCCAAACCATATAACTTCCTATCGGGAACTATGTCCACAACATGCGTGATGGGAACATTAGAAGTCTAACCTTCAGCATTGTGCAATGTACCCATGTAACAAATGTGCACATGTAACGCCTGAATCTAAAATTAAAATTAAATAAAATTTTTTAAGAAAACAAAAAGACAACATATTCAAATAAGGTAAAACATCTCCCATTCATGTTTGAAGACAGAAATTAGCTTTGAAGTAGCCACAGGAAGGTTTTTCGTGTACTTGTTCCCTATGACTACTGTAAAGAATTACCCCAAATTTCCTGCCTTGAAACAACACACATTGATTACTTTACAGGTCTGTAGATCAAAAAGGAGTTCACTTCTCATAGGGTTCAATCAAGTTGTGGTCAGACCCATGTTTCTTCTGCATGATCTAGCGTAGAACATTTTCCCTTCCTTTTACAGCTTTCAGAGACCACCCACACTCATTGCTTCATGGACCCTTTCTCCTTCTTCAACAAAAATGATCCATGAATCCTCATATCCCATTCCTTTGACTCTAGGCCTTTTTCTACTTCCAGTTTCTATTTTTTTACAAAATTAATTTTAAGTTCTGGGGTACATGTGCAGGATGTGCAAGTTTGTTACATAGGTAAACATGTGTTATGGTAGTTTGCTGAACCTATCAACTCATCTCCTAGGTATTAAAGACAGCATATATTGGCTACTTTTTCCAATGCTCTCCCTCCCCTCACTCCATCCCCCTCACACACAGGTCCCTGTATGTGTTGTTCCCCTCCCTGTGTCTCTGTGTTCTCATTGTTCAGGTCCTACTTCTCAGTAAGAACATGCAGTGTTTGGTTTTCTGTTCCTGCATTAGTTTGCTGAGGATAATGGCTTCCATCTCCACTCATGTCACTGCAAAAGACATGATCTTATTCCTTTTTATGGCTGCATAGTATTCCATGGTGTATATGTACATTTTCTTTATCCAGTCTATCATTGAGGGGCACTTCGGTTGATTCCATGTCTTTGCTATTGTGAATCGTCCAACTTCTACTTTTAAGGAACATTATATTACAGTAAACTTCCCCAGATAATCCAGGATTAGTGCCTCATCTCAAACTCATCTGATAAGCAACCTTAAGTCTATCTGCAAGTTGAATTCTCTTCTTGTCACCTAACTTAGTCTATTCATAGGTTCCAGGCAATAGCGCAAACATATTTTTGGGAGACTCTTTTTATGAATCCCAGAGAAAATTTTACCAGGTTCTAATTTAACATCTCAGAAAAATGCTAAGGCAAGAGAGCAGGGAAGCATAAAACCATTTAACAGGTTGAAAACAATTCAAGGAGTCTGTTATAAATTAGACTATTGGGTTTGGTTCTGGATGAAGGGATGGAGAGTGTGCCTCAAAATATATACGTCTTATTTGAACTCATCGGGAAATATTGTATTGCCCTAAATATGTTACCATTGTAAAATGAGTAGAGTTCAGGTTTGGTTTTTTTGTTTTTTTGTTTTTGCCTTTAGGGCAAAAAAAAAAAAAAAAAAAAAAAAAAAAAAAAAAAAAAAAAAAAAACCCAAAAAACAAAGAAAGCAAAAAAAAAAAAAAAACCTGAACTCTACTCATTTTACAATGGTAACGTATAGAAAGTGTTACAGACAGACAAAGAAATGATATACATTGTTTTCCACAAATACAATAGAGATACATAAATGGGTTCAAAGACACTTCATGGAATCTACATAGGTAAAAGCAATAGAAACACCTGGAGATGAGGATCTGTTTGAATCCCATGCACTTCCAAAGCCTATACTGTGTCACTTACTAAGCATAAATCTTCAGAGTTGTATAGCGTCATAAAAAACTGTCTACAATTTGTTGACTTGGAATCTTTTTTTCATTTCTCCTAACATAAATTGGTCAGCAGTACTGCTTAAAGATCTGATACTGTAGTGAAGTCTACCTTTTGCTGAGTTATTTAAAGCTTGCTATTGGAATTATTTTAAGCTCTATTCACACTACTGGCCATGCTTTGGCATAAAGGACAATGTGTAATTATATATGTGCTATTCTCTTTATGCAATTTAGTAGAACAAGACCCTCAAATCAAGATGATGTATTTATTAACAATGAGATCTATATAGCTACACAAACCAGTATGTGTTGGATGTATAATTGTAGGAAACATAACCCACCCACAACAGGCAGTAGATGAATAGCATCTACTTTTGTTGACTCTGATGCTTTAAAATATAATGATTATCAGTTTTAAAGAGTTATCATGTATTATGATATACAAGTTGAATATTCTTAATCTGAAATTTAAAATCTGAAATGCTTACAAATCCAAAATATTTTGAGCACTGATATGCCATTCCAAGGAAATGCTCATTGGAGCATTTCAGATTTCGGAGTTTCAGATTACAGATACTCAAAAGTAAGTGTATTGCAAACATTATAAAATTCCCCAAAATCCAAAATCTAAATCACTTCTACTCCCAGGAATTTTTGAAAATGGGGACTCAATCTATATTTATTTTTGGCTTTTTAAATGAACGTTTATGGCTGGTGCAGTGGTTCATGCCTGTAAATCTAGCACTTTTGAAGGCCGAGACAGGCAGATCACCTGAGGTCAGGAGTTCAAGACCAGCCTGGCCAACATGGTAAAACCCCGTCTCTACTAAAAATATAAAAATTAGCTGGGCATGATGGTGGGTGCCTATAATCTCAGTTACTCAAGAGGCTGAGAAGGGAGAATCCTTTGAACCCAGGAGAGGATGGTTGCAGTGAGCCAAGATTGTGCCACTGCACCCCAGCCTAGGCAGCTGAGTGAGATTCTGTCTCAAAAAAATAAAATAAAATAACTAAATAAACACTTATGTAGATCATGATGCTGTATTGGTGTTTTAAAAAATATTTTAAAAATCTGTAGATTTGGATATCCACAGGAACAAGTCTAGGAAGATACATAAATGATTCTGTTAGCTAGCTAACAGATTTATACAAACATCTGAATTTTATTCTTTTTCTTTTTCTACCTTCATGAAAATTTTCACAATGAGCTCCCTTTCTACATTCAGGAAAGACACTTTTTAATAGTCTGCATATTGTATTTCCTTGAATTTTTTGTTTGGGGATGACTAACAATGTACAACTATTTAAGCAAAAAAAATGTGTGTATTCAGTTTTATTGAATGATCTGTTTCAATTTTCTAAACACATTATTCCTTTTTGATTAGGTTTTTAATTTTCCTCCAATAAGTTTTTGATCATTTGAGAATCAAAAGTGTTGAAGAATTATAGTTTTGTAACATAAAACTAAGTTAATATTCTGCACTCACAGGCACAGTTTTCCCAGTGGAATAAAAATGGCCTTCCTGCATACTATTTTCCGGCATTAATTAAGAGGAGGAGTTAAGCCATCATACATAGTGGAGTGTAGAAGCCCTACTTTTCGACAATAGGGTTGAGATGGGGGCTCAGCACCACAAAATTCTGTAATTGGAGAAAAGCAACTGCTCAATGGGTTTTTTCTTTTTTTTTTTTTTTTTAATTTGAGATGGAGTCTCGCTCTGTCGCCCAGGCTGGAGTGCAGTGGCGCCATCTCAGCTCACTGCAAGCTCCGACTCCCAGGTTCACGCTGTTCTCACGCCTCAGCCTCCTGAGTAGCAGAGACTACAGGAGACCGCCACCACGCCCGGCTAGTTTTGTTTTGTATTTTTAGTAGAGAGGGGGTTTCACCATGTTGGCCAGGATGGTCTAGATCTGCTGACCTCGTGATCCGCCCGCCTTAACCTTCCAAAGTGCTGGAATTACAGGCGTGAGCCACTGTCCCGGGCCTCAAAGGGTTTTTTCCTAGTTAATGGCTTTTGATCTGTGGTTTGATATGTCTCTTAACAACTTCTTCCCCTTTTCAATTTCCTCTTCAATCTCACTGCCTAAGGCGTGTCCACTTAAAGTACACATTCCCTAAATCTCCGAGAGGAATCTGTGAATTATATCTTTGATTTAAAAGTCTCCATCTTTATCAAATCAATAGCCTCTTATCCTGTGCCAGCAACGTTTAGCCCATGGTCTAGCAGATAGACACATAGCTAACATACAAATACGTTTTTGAACTAAATAACTAAAAAAAAATTAACAAAACAAAAAACAAAAGTCTTGATCCTATATCTAAATTTATTTTGGCAAAGAGTTGAAGGTCAATGCAGATTTTACAGCAAATGATCAAGGATAGAGAATTGCTATCGTCATTCTTTAATTTCGTGTGTAAAAAAGTAAAACGATATGGCTATGAAGCACCAAGTCTGACTCCCATTACCATGTGTGTTATTATCATGGCAGATAGTGAGAATAAAGATGTGAGGCACAATAGCCATATTGTAAGGCAGGCTTCCAAGTCAAGATGGCCTCTCAGTTAGCTGTAAAAAAAATCTGAAAATTTAAAGGATGAAAACTCCCTTGTGATTTAAAAGAAAGTCCCATGGTGAAGGGACAAAGTAATACAAAGATATTATTATGTATATTTATATATAATATATACAATATAAACATGTTATAATTGTTTACAGCATATATACTATATATCTCTTATTTTATATATATTTGTAGATTTTATGTAGTTTTATATTTGATTTATCTTGTTTATATATTTATATACTATATAATTTTATATATATTCTTTCTATGTAAATCTATATAGTTTCTATATAAAAATATATAATCTATATATTTACATATAAAATATTTTAATATTTATATATAATACAAATATTTTTATAACAAATAGCATAAAGATATATATTACATAAATGGATACCTTATATAAAAATATATTTTATATTGAATGTATATACTTACATATAAACTAATATATAAAATATAGAGATTGATATATACAGACAGAGTCTGTATATGAACACCCACACCCATAAATTCATTCTGCTCACTTATTGGGTCTTCTTATAATGTTTAAGATACATTTTCATTTCATGAAGTCACAAGTTTATGAGGTTGTTTTCTTTCAAAGACATAAAGATTTTCTTTTCAATACTAAATCTTTGATTCATTTAGGCTTAATTTTCTCTCTTCTGTTGCTTCTTATGGTGAAGAAAATGGATCCCTTAGTATAGTAAGTATTTTGAATTAAATAACCTTGGAGAACAATAAGCACTGGAAGAGACTTTTCTTCTATCTATATAAAGACAGGACTGACCAACCAAGGAGAATAATTGTTCTTATTCTTCTTACTTTATCTCATTATCTATTACCAAAAGTATAATCACACCAGAACAGACCCTTTCCAAGATAATGCCTGTGTCCAAGGATCACTAAATTTTTTTAAAACCCTATGTACAAGTTAATCTCTGTCCCCAGATCCAATCATTTTCTCTACTAATCATTCATTTCCCCTCAATATAATTCCTCCTCTCCTCCTTCCATCACCTGTATTCCCAGAATCCAGAGCCCATCCCTTCTGCCATCTCATGATGGTATTTAAGCTTCTGGGCCTGATTGGGAACTTGTGTCTTCATTCTGATGGCGCCTGTGTATATGCATTACATAAATTTGTAAGCTTTATTTTCTATTAATCAATCTGTCACATGCCAGTGATTTTTTTGTGTGTGAATCTTTAGCTGGTTCTATGAACCACAGCTTTTGACTCCTACGAGGAATAGCTACATGTCCAACTCTACAGAAACATTCTACTCTCTTACCACTGAATTCTGATATCGTCTGTGTTAATGCCATATTCATGCCATTCAGTGAACTCTTTGCTGGGCTTTCTCAGTTCAAAATTGAGTTAGTGGTCTCCCCCTGCATAAGCACCACATCATTTCAAGTAACATAACACTTGAATAAAATTTCACTTGTTCAAAATTTCTGCTTCTTCACATTTTTCATGGTTCATGTTGCTCCTTAAAATTTCAAATGCTTTTCGGTATCTTATTTTTATTTTTCAAAACCCTTCTTAGAACATGATTTAATTGAATTTACTTTATAGGCTATTTTGGAAAGAATCTCCATCTTTATTAGGTCTTTTCACCTATGAATATTGAGTACATTTCCATTTACTCAAATCCCATTTTAAATAATTTTAAGTATATAATTTTAATATCTTATGATAATATATTTGGATACATTAGATCTATATCTAAATAACCCATACATTTTGGGGCCTATGGTAAATGTATTGCTTTCTTCTTTCATAGTAAATTGTCAAACAGTGATGAGAACAGCTAAGTGTTTATTCTTATTGAATACATTTATTCTAAGACACAGGCAAGAAAGGGAACAGTGTCAACTCTGGAAAAATAATAAAAGCTTATGTGAGAAATCACATCCAGATGGATTTGCTACAGATACCTGAGTTAGTCAGAATCCCATGTGTGAGGATTGCTGGCAAGATGGCCAAATAGGAGCAGCTTGTAGATCAAGGCAGAAGGCAGGTTATTTCTGCCTTTCCAACTGAGGTACCTGGTTCATCTCATTGGGACTGATTGGAGATTGGATGCAGCCAACAGAGGGTGAGCCAAAGTAGGGTGAGGCGTCACCTCACCTGAGAAGCACAAGGGGTCTGGGAATTTTCTCCCCTATCCCAGGGAAGCCATGAGGGACTGAGCTGCACACTCCAGGCCAGATGCTGAGCTTATCCCACAGTGTTCACAGTCCTCAGACCAAAAGTATCTCTCTGGTGCCTACCCTGCCAGGACCCTGGGTTTCAAGTACAAAACTGGGCAGCCATTTGGGCAGGCACCAAACTAGCTGCAGGAAGTTTTTGTTTGTTTGTTTCCCAGTGGCACCTGGAACCTGGAAGGCCAGCGAGACAGAACGGTTCACTTCCCTGGAACCAGGTACTGAAGACAAGGAGCCAAGTGGTCTGACTCAGTAGGTCCCACCCCCACGGAGCCCAGCAAACTATGATCCACTGGCTTGAAATTGTCGTGGCCAGCTCAGCAGCAGTCTGAGACTGACCTGGGACATTCAAGCTTCGTAGGGGGAGGGGCCACCGCCATTGCTGAGACTTCAGTAGGTGGTTTAACCTCCACAGTGTATACAAAGCAGGGAAATCTGATTGTGGTGTAGCCCACTGATGCTCAGCAACGCTGCTGTGGTCAGACTGCCAAATTTCTCCTCTATGGGCAGGGAATCTCTGAAAAAAAAGGCAGCAGCCCCAGTCAGGGACTTATAGATAAAACCCTCACCTCCCTGGGACAGAGGACCGGAGAGAAGGGTCGGCTGTAGATGCAGGTTCAAGAGACTTAAATGTCCCTGCCCGAGGGTGCTGAAGATAGCAGTGGACCTCACAGCACAGCATTGGAGCACTGTTAAGGCTCACACTGCCCCCTCAAGTGGGTTCCTGACCGCTATGTATCCTGACTGGGAGACACCTCTCATTAGGGGATGATAGATACGTCATATAGGAGAGCTCTGGCTGGCATCTGGCAGGTGTGCCTCTGGGAAGAAGCTTCCAGAAGAAATAACAGGAATCAATCTTTGCTGCTAGTGATATCCAGCCAAACAGGGTCAGGAGTGGATGTCCAGCAAACTCAAGTTGATATGCAGCAGAGGGGCCCAACTATTAGAAGGAAAATTAACAAACAGAAAAGAATAGCACATCCATGCAAAGACCCCATCAGAAGGTCACCAACATCAAAAACCATGGGTAGATAAATCCACAAAGATGGGGAGAAACCAGCACAAAATTGCTGAAAATTCCAAAAACCAGAACACTTCTTCTCCAAAGGATCACAACTCATCTCCAGCAAGAGAATAAAGCTGGATGGAGAATGAGTTTGATGAATTGACAGAAGTAGGCTTTAGAAACTCCTGCAAGCTAACAGAGCACGTTCTAACCCAATGCAGGGAAGCTAAGAACCTTGAAAAAAGGTTAGTCAAATTGCTAACTGGAATAACAACTATAGAAAAAAATAAATGACCTGATGGAACTGAAAAACACAGCATAAGAACATCATGAAACAGACAAGAATCAATAGCCAAACGATCAAGTGGAAGAAAGGATATCAGAGACTGAAGATCAACTCAATGAAATAAATTGGAAAGACAAAATTAGAGAAGAAAGAATGAAAAGAAACCAACAATGCTTCCAAGAAATATGGGACTCTGTGAAAAGACCAAATCTACATTTGATTGGTCTAACTGAAAGTGACGGCGAGAATGGAACCAAGTTGGAAAACATTCTTCAAGATATTATCCAGGACAACTTCCCCAACCTAGCAAGGCAGGTCAACATTCAAATTGAAGAAATAGAGAGAACACCACAAAGATAGTCCTCAAGAAGAGCACCTATACACACATAATCATCAGATTTACCAAGGTTGAAATGAAGGAAAAAAATGTTAAGGGCAGCCAAAGAGAAAGGTCAGGTTATCAACAAAGGGAAGCCCGTAAAACGAACAGTGGATCTCTCTGCAGAAACCCTACAAGTCAGAAGAGATTGGGGGCCAATATTCAACATTCTCAAAGAAAATAATCTTTAGCCCAGAATTTAATATCCAGCCAAACTAAGCTTCATAAGCAAAGGATAAATAAAATCCTTCACAGATAAGCAAATGCTGAGAAATATTTTCACCATCAGGCCTGACTTACAAGAGCTCTGAAGGAAGCACTGCACTTGGAAAGGTACAATTGGTACTAGCCAGTGCAAAAACATACCTAGTTGTAAAGACCATCGACATATGAAGAGACTGCATCAACTAACAGGCAAAACAACCAGCTAGCATCATAATTACAGAATCAAATTCAAACATAACAATATTAATCTTAAATGTCAATGGACTAAATGCCACAAATAAAAGACACACACTGGAAATTATATAAACAGTCAAGAACTATCTGTTTGCTGCATTCAGGAGACCCCTGTCACAAGCAAAGACACACATGGGCTCAAAAAGAAGGGATGGAGGAATATTTACCAAGTACATGGAAAGTAAAAAAAAAAAAAACCAAGAGTTGCAAATCTCACCTCTGATAAAACAGAAAACAAATTTTAAACCAACAAAGATCAAAAGAGACAAAGAAGGGGATTACATAACAGTAAAAGAATAGATGCAACAAGAAGAGATATCAATCCTAAATATATATGCACCCAATACAGCACACAGATTCATAAAGGAAGTTCTTAGAGACTTACAAGGAGACTTACACTCCCACATAATAATAGTGGGACATGGCTGGGCACCGTGGCTATTGCCTTTAATCCCAGCATTTTGGGAGGCCTAGGCAGGTGAATCATGAGGTGCGGAGATTGAGACCATCCTGGCTAACACAGAGAAACCCCAGCTCTACCAAAAATACAAAGTTAGCCAGGCGTGGTGGCAGCCACCTGTAGTGCCAGCTACTCAGGAAGCCAAGGCAGGAGAATGGCATGAACCTGGGAGGGAGAGTTTGCAGTGAGCTGAGATCACGTCAATGCACACCAGTCTGGGTGATACAGCGAGAGTCCATCTAAAAAAAAAAAAAAAAAAAATTAGTGGGAGACTTTAACACCCCACTGTCAATATTAGACAGATCAAAGAGACAGAAAATTAACAAGGAGATTCATGACTTGATTCAGAGCAGAGAATTAACAAGGAGATGCTGCTCTGGACCAAGCAGACCTAATAGACATCTGCAGAACTCTCCATCTGAAATAAACAGAATATACATTCTTCTCAGCACCACATCACACTTCTTCTAAAATTGACCACATAATTAGAAGTAAAACTCACCTCAGCAATTGCAAAACAACGAAAATCATAACAAACATTCTCTTAGACCACAGTGCAACTAATTTAGAACTCAGTATTAAGAAACTCACTGAAAACTACACAACTCTGTGGAAACTTAATAGCCTGCTCCTGAGTGACTACTGGGTAAATAACAAAAAGAAGGGAGAAATAAAGATGTTCTTTGAAACCAATGAGAATGAAGACACAATGTACTGGATTTATTGGGACACATTTAAAGCAGTGTGTATAGGAAAATTTTAGAACACTAAATGCCCACAATAGAAAGCTTTAAGGAAAGATTTTAAATTGACAGTCTAACATCAAAATTAAAAGAACTAGAGAAACAACAGCAAACCAATTCAAAACCTAGCATAAAACAAAAACAGGGCAGAAGAGAATGTGATAGAGACATGAAACACCCTTTAAAAAATCAGTGAATCCAGGAGCTGATTTTTTGAAAAGATCAGCAAAATAGACAGCTAGCCAGACCAAAAAAAAACAAAAAAACAAAAAACAAAAACAAAAAAAAGAACAATAAAATAAAAACCACAAAAAATGATATAGGGGACATCACCACTGATACCACAGAAATGCAAACTACTATCAGAGAATACTATAAACACCTCTACTCAAATAAACTATAAAATCTAGAAGAAATAGATAAATTTCTGGACACATACATGCACCCAAGGCTAAACCAAGAACAAGTTGAACTCTGGAATAGACAAGCAAGTTCTGAAATTGAGGCAGTAATTAATAGCCTACCAACCATAAAAAGTCCAGGACCAAATGGATTCACAGTTGAATACTACCAGAGGTACAAAGAGGAGCTGGTACCATCCCTTCTGAAACTATTTCAAACAATAGAAAAAGAGGGAATCCTCCCTAACTCATTTTATGAGGCCAGCATCATCCTGATACCAAAGCCTGGCAGAGAGACACACAAAAAGCAAATGTCAGGCCAATATCCCTGATGAACATTGATATGAAAATCCTTAATAAAATACTGGCAAAGTGAATCCAGCAGGACATCAAAAAACTATTACCACGATCAAGTTGTCTTCTTACGTGGAATGCTAGACTGGCTCAACACATGCAAATCAAAAAACGTAATCCATCACATAAACACAACCAATGACAAAAACCACATGATTTTCTCAATGCATGCACAAAAAGGCCTTCAACTACATTCAACATCCCTTTATGCTCAAAACTCCCAATAAACTAGGTATTGATGGAATGTATCTCAAAATAGTAAGAGCTATTTATGAAAAACCTACAACCAATGTCATATTGAATGGGCAAAACCTGGAAACATTCCTTTTGAAAACCAGCACAAGAGAAGGATGCGATCTGTCAGCACTCCTATTCAACATAGAATTGGGAGTTCTGGCCAGGGCAATCAGGCAAGAAAAAGAAATAAAGCATATTCAAATAGGAAGAGAGGGAGTCAAATGGTCACTATTTGCAGATGACATTGTTATATATTAAGAAAAACCCCATCATCTCAACCCAAAATCTTCTTAACCTGATAAGCAACTTCATCAAAGTCTCAGGATAAAAAATCAATGTGCAAAAATCACAAGCATTCCTATACACTAATAAGAGATAGCCAAATCATGAGTGAACTCCCATTCACAATAGCTACCAAGAGAATAAAATACCTAGGAATACAACTTATAAGGGATGTGAAGGAACTCTTTAAGGAGAACAATAAACCACTGCTAAAGGAAATAAGAGAGAACATAAACAAATGGAAAAACATTGCAGGCTCATGGAAAGAATCAGTATCATGAAAATGACCATACTACCTGATCCTATCCCCATCAAGCTACCACTGACTTTCTTCATATAATTGGAAAACAGTATTTTAAACTTCATATGGAACTGAAAAAATCCCACATAGCCAAGAGGATCCTAAGCAAAAAGAACAAAGCTGGAGGCATCAGTTACCTGACTTCAAAGTATACTACAAGTCTACAGTAAACAAAACAGCATGATACTGGTACCAAAACTGACAATAGACCAATGAAATGGAACAGAGACCTCAGAAATAACACCACACATCTATAGTCACCTGATCTTTGACAAACCTGACACAAAAAAAGCAATGGGGAAAGAATTTTTTGTTTAATAAATGGTATTGGGAAAACTGGCTAGCCATAAGCAGAAAGCTGAAAATAGACCGCTTCCTTCCACCTTACACAAAAATCAAATCAAGATGAATTAAATACTTAAACATAAGACCTAAAACCATAAAAATCCTAGAAGGAAACCTAGTCAATACCATTCAGGACAAAGGCATGGGTGAAGACTTCATGTGTAAAACACCCAATACAATGTCAATAAAAGCCAAAATTGACAAAGCTAAAGAGCTTCTGTACATCAAAACAAACTATCATCAGATTGAACAGGTAACCTATAGAATGAGAGAACATTTTTGCAATCTGTTCATCTGACAAAGGGCTAATATCAGAATCTACAAAGAACTTAAATTAACATGAAAAAAACAAACAATCACATCAAAAAGTGGGCATAGGACATGAAGAGACACTTCTCAAACACAGACATTTATGCCATCAATAAACATATAAAAAATGTTCATTATCACTGGTTTTTAGAGGCCAGCATCATCCTGATCCAATAGCCTGGCAGAAACACAACAAAAAAAGAAAATGTCAGTAGAGACAGGAGTTTCACCACATTGCCTATGCTGATACCAAACTCCTGCGCTGAAGTGATCCCCTGCCTTGGCCTTAAAAAGTGCTGGGATTACAGGCATAAGCCACCGACTATACTTGGATTTTTATTTATTTATTTATTTATTTTAAAGAAAAGCCAAAGGAGAAATTGTCCAAACAGTTTAAGTATTATATGCAAAATATATGAAACTGAAATGGGGCTTGGTGATAAATATAACTACTTACCACAGTTTGGAGTTGGCTGTAGATAAATTTGTGTCCCTCATTCCCTCCTTCCCTCCTTCCCTCCTTCCTTCCTTCCTTCCTTCCTTCCTTCCTTCCTTCCTTCCTTCCTTCCTTCCTTCCTTCCTTCCTTCCTTCCTTTCTTCCTTCCTCCCTTCTTTCCTTCCTTTACTGATGATTCATTGATCAAGTTATTTCAGTTAAAAAAGAACATGATTATTTTCCTCTAGTCACACTCTATCCCCAGAACTCTACATTTAGATTATATTCAATGCACTTCTAAGCCATTTATCTCTCTTCCTGTAGCTGTAGACTCTTCAGTATTCTACCAGTCACTAGCTCATCCTTGTAGCTGTGCTCATGGCCAGGCAACAGATTAGCTGGCAGGTCCTGGAGGGGCTACCTTAAAAGACAGGGTGAGGTGAGGTCAGGTATGGTGGCTCATGCCTGTAATCCCAGCAGTTTGGGTAGCCAAAATGGGTGAATCACTTGAGATCAGGAGTTCTAGACCAGCCTGAACACATGACAAAACCCTGTCTCCATAAAAATATGAAAATGAGCTGGGCATAGTGATATGAGCCTGTGATCCCAGCTACTTAGGAAGCAGAGGTGAGAAGATCGCTTAAGCCTAGGAGGTTAGGCAACAATGAGCCAAAATCGTGCCACTACACTCCAATCTGGGCAAAAAAATCCAGGTCCCGTGTCAAAAATAGAGATGAGGCTGGAGAATACAGTCAATGAGGGTTGCTTGTATGCATCCAAAAAGTAAAATCAAGGAATAAGTAAAATCTCAAATGCTCAGTTTTCAATTCAAACATGATATGCAATGGAAAGCGTAGAATAAAACAATTGGAAACAACAGATTATCACTACATTTTATTTTATAATAGTTATTTTAAATATGCTGGTAGTAAAAAATAAGAATAATAAAAAGTTGAGCAATGGTAGAGTAACTTAACATTTCTATCTAGGCTTATGTTTCTTATAAACCAGAGTACAGGTTTTTATCAGGATGAAACATGCCCTATTGGATTTGTACATATTTCCCTGGTAATTAAATATCACTATATTTCCAAAAGTGTTCCAGATTGTGTTTTGATGTTTGTGTTATTTTTAGATGCATTGTTTGGTATAAACAAGCTAAAAAAAATTATATGGATTTGTTAAAGTAAATAATATTTACATATTTTGGCTTTATCTTTTACACTGATGCAGAGTTTAGACATCTGGTCATTTTCTTTACCTTCCTTTCTCTCTCTCTCTTTCTTTCTTTCTCTCTCTCTCTCTCTCTTTCTTTCTTTCTTTCTTTCTTTCTTTCTTTCTTTCTTTCTTTCTTTCTTTCTTTTCCTTCCTTCCTTCCTTCCTTCCTTCCTTCCTTCCTTCCTTCCTTCCTTCCTTCCTTTCCTTCTTTCCTTCTTCTTTGCTTCTTTCTTTCTCTTTCTTTCTTTCTTTCTCTTTCTTTCTTTCTTTCTTTCTTTCTTTCTTTCTTTCTTTCTTTCTTTCTTTCTTTCTTTCTTTCTTTCTTTCTTTCTTTCTTTCTTTCTTTCTTCTTTCTTTCTTTTCTTTCTTTCTTTCTTTCCTCTGAGGTATGGTCTCACTCTGTCAACCAGGTTGGAGTGCAGTGGCATGATCTCAGTTCACTGCAACCTCTCCTTCCTTGTTTCAAGGGATTCTTCTGCCTCAGTTTCCCAAGTAGCTGGGATTACAGGCATGAACCACTACACCCAGCTAATTTTTTCTATTTTTAGAAGAGATGGGGTTTCACCATATTGGCCAGGCTGGTCTCAAACTACTGATCTCAGATGCTCTGCCCATCATGGACTCCCAAAGTGCTAGGATTTCAGGTGTGAGTCACCACACCTGGTCTGTCATTTTCTAAGAGCTAAATTATTATTATCTATATATAGTTGCTAAAGTAATTATTTCCTGATATTTAAAATGGTGGAAGGTGCCTTGACAGTTCAGGCCTATAATGCCAGAATATTGAGAGTCTGAGGCAAGAAGATTGCTTGATCCCTAGATTTTGAGACCAGCCTGGGCAACACAGGGAGACCCTATTTTTACAAATGAAAAGTGAAAAATAAGTAAGTTGGGCATGGTGGCTGATCCCTGTGTTCCCCAGCTTCTCAGGATTTTCTTACTGTATTTGTATAATACCTCATCCTATATGAACTATAAGATCATTTTCTCAATTCAAAAGATTAAACATCTTGTTAAGATTCATATTTTTATCGGGGGAACCCACCCCCAATATTTCAACATAAGTTCTTTCTATTTTCTGTAACTGTTGACTGGCTGAGATATAAAGAGAGAGAGTACAAAGAGACGAATTTTACAGCTGGGCTGCTGGAGGTGACATCACATATCACTAGGACTGTGATGCCCACCTGAGTCTCAGACCAGCAAGTTTTTATTAAGAGTTTCAAAGGGGTGCGGGTGTAAGAACAGGGAGTAGGTACAAAGATCACATGCTTCAAAGGGCAACAAACAGAATTACTAATTAAGGTCTAACAAAGGTCACATGCTTTTAAGGGAACAGGATGAAGGGAAAAAGCAGAACCACTGATAAGGGTCTATGTTCAGTGGTGCACATATTGTCTTGATAAACATCTTAAACAACATAGGAAAAATAGGGTTTGAGAGCAGAGAACCAGTCTGACCACATATTTTCCAGGTTGGAGTTTTACCCCATCCTAGTAAGCCTGAGGGTACCACAGGAAATCAGGGTGTATCTCAGTCCTTATATCAACTGCATAACACAGATATTCCCAGAGCAGCTGTTTATAGACCTCCCCCTAGGAATGCATTCCTTCCCCAGGACATTAATATTAATATTCCTTGCTAGTAAAAGAATTTAGCAATATCTTTCCTACTTGTAGGTCCATTTACAGGCTCTCTGCAAGAAGAAAGGTATGGCCCTTTTTACCCAAGCCTACAGGCAGTCAGACCTTACAGTTGTCATCCCATGTTCCCTAAAAATCACTATTACTCTGTTCTTCTTCAAAGTGCACTGATTTCGTATTGTTCAAACACACATGTTTTACAATCAATTTGTACAGTTAACACAATTATCACAGTGGTCCTGAGGTGATGTACATCCTCAGTTTACAAAAGTAACAGGATTAAGAGATTAAAGACAGGCTTAAGAAATTGTCAAAGTATTATTTGCACACTGATAAATGTCCATGAAATCTTGACAATTTATGTTCATCTGCTGGTCCCTCTGTTTGGGGTCCCTGACTTCCTGCAACATATTTTAGCCATACATGGTGACTCATGCCTGTAATGCCAGCATTTTGGGAGGCTGAGGCGGGTGGATCACCAAGTGAGGAGATCAAGACCATCCTGGCTAACACGGTGAAACCCTCTCTCCAATAAAAAAAATACAAAAAAATAGCTGGGTATGGTGGTGGGTGCCTGTGGTCCCAGCTACTTGAGAGGCTGAAGCAGGAGAATGACATGAACCAGGAAGGTGGAGCTGGCAGGGAGCCAAGATCATGCCACTGTGCTCTAGCCTGGGTGACAGAGTGAGACTCCATCTCAAAAATAAAATAAAATAAAATAAATCATATTTCGATGACAATTGATTCATACATCAATTTTGGTAGAGCTGGCATTTTCATTATACATAATTTAAGCATTTGAGAATATAATATATACTTCCATTTGTTTGAGTATTCTGTGTCCCAGTTTAATTTAATATATTTCTTCCCAGTGTCACTCTTATTATATGCACTGCTAAGTTTTTAAAATAATTATTGAATTCTCAAGAGAATGTTACCATATTGCTTTCTAGGTTCTTATTGCAGCATGTAAAAAAAACGATAATTTTTAGTTACTTACTTTGTATTCGGCAAGTTTAACAAATTACCCTATTTTTCCAATAGGTTTTAATAGATTTTCTCAGGTAAACATTTATGCTATCAGCAAAAGTGCTCTAATTTATGTTCTTTTCCAATAGTTATCAAAATTTTCATTTACTTATTCACTGCATTTGCACACTATCTTCCAGAAGTCATTACATAATAACAGAAATAAAAGACATTCCCATGTGCTCTCTGATTTTTCTTGAAATTACTTTTCTTGAATTTACTTTATGTGTTTTAGGCTGAGTTGGTATTCATTTTAGAATAATTCTTTTTGTTTTATTTCACTTGAGACTGGTTCTTGTTCTGGTGCCCATGCTGGACTACAGTGGTGCGATCCCACCTCATGGCAGACCCAACATCCTGGGTTCAAGCAATCCTCCTGCCTCAGCCTCTTTAGTAGGTGGGACTATAGGCATGTGCCACCACATTCACCTAATTTTGATTAATTTTTGAAAAAGTGAAATTTTGCCATGTTGCCAAGGCTGCTCCCAAATAACTGGGCTCAAGCAATCCTCCAAACGGTCTCCCAAACAGCTGGGATTACAGGTACAAGCCATGCACCTAGCTGAGGTGCTTTTGTTATTTGTGTGTTTGTTAAAATGACTTATTGTTTTATTCTTACCATTTTAGATTCTGTTATAATTTTTCAATGCCTATGGATGGACTCACACATTTGTCTTTCATTGGTTGAATTAATTGATTACTTTGACAGATTTTCTAACACAGTACATTTTTCTAATGCATTGTCATCTTTGCAGCTACTCTTCTTAACCACATAGGGTGACATTCCATGCTATTCTACTAGATTTTAAAGAAATTTCAAAGGCACCAATATCACTAGGAAGATTGAATTATATTTACCTATATTAAAATCATTTTTATCAAAAATGAATACAAGTTTATGTAGAAAGTACCATATTTTATGTATTAACTCACTTTACTCCAAAAAGCAGTCATCTAGCTTAAGCAACATAGGGAAATCTTGTCTCTACAAATAAAAAAAACAAAAACAAAACAGAAAAATTAGCCAGGCATGATGGTGCATACAGGTGGTCCCCTGCTCTTGGGAGGCTGAGGTAAGAGATTTGCTTGAACTCAGAAGGTGAAGGGTACAGTCCATGGGCTGGGTGTGGTGGCTCACGCCTATTATCTCAACTCTTAGGGAGGCTGAGACGTGAAGATTTCTTGAGGCCAAGATTTCGAGACCAGCCTGGCCAACACGGTAAAACCATGTCTCTAATAAAAAACACAAAAATTAGTCAGGCCTGCTGGTGGGTAATCCTACCCACTAAGTAGCCTGTAATCCCAGCCACTCAGGCATCTGAAGCAGGAGAATTGCTTGATACCAAGAGTAAAGGTTGCAGTGCCACTGTACTGCAGCCTGAGCAATGGAGTTAGACTCCATTTAAAAAAACAAAAATAAAAATAAAAGTGTACACTCCTTGATTAACCACTGCACTCCAGTAGGGGCAACAGAGTAAGACCCTGTCTCTAAAACAAAAAATCAAAAAACATCATAAGATGTCTAGTTTACCTCTCATTTTGTGGAGTGGTAAAATATCCTTGGATGTCTCAGTGTTTCTGTGAGAAGCCCTAGCCTTCCTTAAAACAACGTTTGCTTTCGTTTCTCCTTAAAGCGTCTCCTCATACTGTGAGAACTGGATAAGCATCCATGTATCTAGTTAATTTATCTTATTGGAAATGTTAATAAAGCTTCTTCTTTCCCCGAAGCCAAATGCTCTGACTTGTTCTTAGGTTAAGTCCCTAGACCCTTGTCAGACTGGTGTAAGTACCCAAGTAGGTATTTACATTTCAGGGTGGAATACAACAGGATCCTGGTAGCATCTCTCAGTGATAATACACACAGGGTCTTTCAGATTCTGGAGAGGTTTTATTTTATATTTCAAAGGGCTGGAGAAAGGAGGTGATCCCTTCAGCAGCAAAGGAATATTTCCTTCCTTTCTGTTTATAAACATGTTAAAAATTTCTTTTTTCTTTATCTCTCAACCTAAGAAGTGTGTCAGGTTGCTTTCTTAAGACAATTGATCTGCTTCTCATTGTATTTCCCTAGGATAAAGACTAGGGCAGAGAGTGAGAATGCTCTTCTTATGTGTTGTGTGGTATTGTGGTTTTTAACAAAAAAATCTACTTCAGAACCAGAACACCTCATGTGCACATTCAGGATAAAACTCATAAAGATGAATAATGAAAACCTAATACATCTCCTTTCTTGTTAACCAATGAAGATGCTAAAATTCACACTGCTAGATGCAAAGATAGCTGGAACCTACACCTTCTATTCATCATATTTCTATACTGTACTTATCAGAGGCATTTGAATCAGAGCAACTCCATCTTGAATAGGGGCTGTGTAAAATGAGGCTGAGATATGCTGGACTGCATTACCTGGAGATCGACATTCTAAGTCACAGTATAAAAGAGGAGGTAGGTAGAACCAGTATCACAGATCAAAAGACTGGATATAATAGGATGCGATAAAGAAGCTGGCCAAAACTGGCCAAATCTAAGATGCCAACACAACTGACCTCTGGTCATCCTTACTGCTCCTATGCTAATTGTAATGCATTAACTGCTGAAAGACACTCCCACTAGTGCCTTGACAGTTTACAAATGCCATGGCAATGTCAATTTATTAACCTATAAGGTTTATAAAGGGGAGGCATCCTTAGTTCCAACAATCGCCCACTCCTTTTCTAGAAAACTCATGAATAAACAACCCCTTGTTTACCATATAATGAAGGAATAGCTATTTAGTATACTCAGTTAGCAGCCTATGCAACTGCTCTGCCTATGGAGTAGCTATTCTTTATTCCTTCACTTTCTTAATAAACTTGCTTTCACTTTACTTTGTGGACTCACTCTGAGTTTTTTCTGGTATGAAGTCCAAAAACCCCTTCCTGGGGTCTGGACCAGGACCCCTTTCTGGTAACATCTTCATCAAATAAATTAGTGGACTCTATTATTTCTGTAGAATGAAAAAGTTTAACATCAAGATTTTGGGTTTTTTTATTTAAATGTGAGTTGCAGTTCAGCTGTAAAACCACCTATTTCTGTTGCATATTTCAAAGGTAGATCTTTAATGGGCCTGATATTTACTTCCATGAAAACCAGCCAATTTAGTTTTATCGATTTTGTTTCATCAAACTCAGTGATTTTTATTTCCCACAAAGTCTTCTGCTGCTCCTGTTTGCAAATTAAGTGTCATAGATTTTCATGTAGATTTTTTTATTGTTAGCATCTATTTCTTTAAATTCCCCGTGTCTGTTGTAAGCCCCCATTTTTTTAATAATATAATCTTGCTGTTTGTTTCTTTACAATCCATCACACTCACAGAAGTTTTACCTGTTTTATTTCATTGAAAAGTTTTGCGAAATTATCTTGTGTGATAGGTACGATTTTTATTTTCCATTCCATTAATTTCATCTTCAATCTTTATTAGCATTTTTCTATTTAATTTTATCTTATTTCATTTTTTATTAATGAGTTCCTTTGTTTCTTTCATTTCTCTTAGATAATAAAGGCATTTGAGGCTGTGTTTTGCTTTAAGTGCTCTTAAAACTGCTTTTGGAAAAATTGTAACAGTGAAAAAATTATGGCAGTGAAAGGGATCTGCTGTAATGGACTCCATCTGTTTTGTAAAACCCTAGCTGTCTTTGTTCGTTCCTGGGCATTTGAACTAACTTTGGGAGGAACTTAGTTTATAGCTTAACTGTGAGAATGATAACAGCCCTTTCCTAAGGAAAACTACCTTCTTACCTGGAGACCAGACTTCCTTTGTAGGATGAACAAATTAAGCCCAAACTTAGAAATTATGCTTTAAGACTCATGAAGCCAGAAGTCACAATATTCTAAACTTGCCCAGTTACTCCTAAGAATAACATTACTATTGTAAAACCTGAGATTCAAGGATTGTTAGCAAATAGACAAATAGGAAGATCTCTGATCTGCAGTTCCCAGTGATATTAATGCAGAAGGCTGGTGATTTCTGCATTTACGACTGAGGTATCTGGTTCATCTCAGTGGGACTGGTTGGCGAGTGGGTACAGCCCAAGGAGGGTGAACTGAAGCAGGGTGGGGCATTGACTCACCTGAGAAGTTCAAGAGATTGCAGAACTCCCTGTTCTAGCCAAGGGAAGTCATTAGGGACTGTACTGTGCACTTCCATCCCGATACTGAGTTTTTCCCACCATCTTCACAACCTGCAAATCAGAGATTCCCTTCAGTGCCTATTTCTCTAGGGTCCGGGGTTTGTAGCATAAAATGGGCAGATGTTTGGGTAGATAACAAACAATCCACAGGAATTCATTTTCATACCCCAGTGGCACCTGGGATGCCAGTGAAAGAGAACTGTTCACTCCCCTGGAAAGGGGGCTGAAGCCAGGGAGCCAAATGGTCTGGCTTGGAGGGTCACACCTTCATGGAACCCAGCAAGCTAAGATCCACTGGCTTGAAATTCTTGCACCAGCACACCAGTTTGAGTTCAACCCGGGATGCTCAAGCTTGGGGGTGGGGAGGGGTGTGTGCCTTTGTTGAGGCTTGGGTAGATGGTTTCACCCTCACAGTGTAAACAAAGCCGCAGGGAATTTCAAACTGGACAGAGTACATGGAGACTTAGCAAGGCCTTTGGAGCCAGAATGCCTTTCTAGATTCTCTGCTCTCAGGGCAGGGATCTCTGGAAAAAAGGCAGCAGCTCTAGTGAGGGACATATAGATAAAACACATCCCTGGGATAGATCACCTGGGGAAAGGGGAAGTTGTGGGCCCAACTTCAGCAGATTTAAAAGTCCCTGCCGGGCCACTCTGAAGACAGTAAGCTGATCTTCCAGAACATCATTTGAGTACTGATAAGGGACAGCCTGCCTCATCAAATGGGTCCCTTATCCCCGTGTATCCTGACTGGGAGACAACTTCCAGTAGGGGCCAACAGACACCTCATACATGAGAGCTCTGGCTGGCATCTGGAAGGTGCCACTCTGGGATGATGCTTCTAGAGGGAAGAACAGGCTGTTCTTCAGCCTCTGCCAGAGATACCCAGGCAAACATGGTATGGAGTGGGCCTCTAGCAAACTCCAGTAGACATGCAGCAGAGGGTCCTGACTGTTAGAAGGAAAACTAACAAACAGAAAGGAATAGTATCAACACCAACAAAAAGGACTTCCACTCAGAGACCCAATCAGAAGGTCACTGACTTCAGAGGCGAAAGATTCTTCTCAGAATCCATGAAGACAGGGAGAAAATAGTGCAAAAATCCTGAAAATTCCAAAAATGGAATGCCTCTTATCCTCCAAAGGATCACAATTCCTCACCAGCAAGGGAACAAAACTGGATGGAGAATGAGTCTGATGAATTGACAGAAGTAGGCTTCAGAAGGTGGATATTAACAAATTCCTCCAAGTTAAGGAGCATGTTTTAACCCAATACAAGGAAGCTATGAATCTTGAAAAAATGTTAGATGAATTTCTAACTAGAATAACCAGTTTAGAGAAGAAAATAAATGACCTGATGGAGCCGAAAAACACAGAATGAGAACTTCATGACGTATACACAATTATCAGTAACCGAATTGATCAAGCAGAAGAAATGACATCAGAGACTGAAGATCAACTCAACGAAACAAAGTGGGAAGACAAGATTAGAGAAAAAAGAGTAAAAAGAAACCAACAAAGCCTCCAAGAAATATGGGGCTACGTAAAAAGACCAAACCTACATTTGATGGGTGTATCTGAAAGTAACAGGGAGAATGGAAGCAAGTTGGAAAACATTCTTCAGGATATTATCCAGGAGAACTTCCACACCAAGCAAGGAAGGCCAACATTCAAATTCAGGAAACACACAGCACACCACAAAGATACTCCTCAAGAAGAGCAACCCAAAGACACATAATCATCAGATTCACCAAAATTGAAATGAAAGAAAAATATTAAGAGCAGCTAGAGAGAAAGGTCAGGTTACCCTCAAATGGAAGCCATCAGACTAACAGTGGATCTCTCAGGAGAAACCCTCCAAGCCAGAAGAGAGTGGGGGCCAATATTCAACATTCTTGCAAGAGCTCCTGAAGGAAGCACTAAACATGAAAAAGAACAATCGGTAACAGTCACTGGAAAAACATGTCACTATGAAGAAACTGCGTCAACTAACAGGCAAAATAACCACCAAGAATCATATTAAAAGGATCAAATTCACACATAACAATGTTAAATGTGAACAAGATAAATGCCCCAATTAAAAGACACAGACTGGCAAATTGACTAAAGAGTAAAGATCCATCAGTGTGCTGTATTTAGGAGACTCTTCTCACGTGTAGCCACACACATAGGCTCAAAATAAAAGGAGAGAGGAATACTTACAAACCAAATGGAAAGCCAAAAAGCAGGGGTTGCAATCCTAGTCTCTGATAAAATAGACTTTAAGCCAATAGCAATCAAAAGAGACAAAGAAGGGCATTGCATAACAGTAAAGGAATCAATTCAACAAGAAGAGCTATCTATCATAAATATGTATACACCAAATACAGAAGCAGCTAGATTCATAAAGCAAGTTCTTAGAGACCTTCAAAGAGACTTCAATTTCCACACAGTAATAGTGGGAGACGTTAACACCCCGTTGTCAACATTAGACAGATCAACAAGACAGAAAATTAAGAAGGAGATTCAGTACTTGAACTCAGCTGTGGACCGGGCAGACCTAAAAGACATCTCCAGAACTCTCTACCCTAAATCAACAGAATATACATTCTTCTCAGAACCACATTGCACTTATTCTAAAATTGACCAGAAAATTGCAAGTAAAACAGTCCTCAGCAATTGCAAAACAATGGAAATCATAACAAATAGTCTCTCATATCACAGCGCAACCAATTAAGAACTCAGGATTAAGAAACTCACTCAAAACTGCACAACTTAGCAACCTGCTCCTGAGTGACTGCTGGGTAGACACAAAACGAAGGCAGAAATAAAGATGCTCTTTGACACCAATGAAAACAAAAACTCAATGTACATGAATCTCTGGGACACATTTAAAGCAGGATGTACAAGAAAATTTATTGCACAAAATGCCCACAAAAGAAAGCAGGAAAGATATAAAATTTACAACGTAGACTAAATGAAGCTCTCAGTTTTAGGTCATGCCTTTGAAACACTTAACAAGGAATTTTAATGTAATAAATTTTTGAATATAATTTTTAAAAAGGACTAGAGAAGCAAGAATGAAACAATTCAAAAATTAGCAGAAGATAAGAAACAACTAAGATCTTGCAAAACTGAAGGAGTTAGAGACATGAGAACCCCTTCAAAAAATTAATGAATCCAGGAGTTGGTTTTTTATAAAGATAAAAAAAAAAAAAAAAAAAAAAAAAAAAAAAAAAAAAAAAAAAGAGGACATTAGCCAGGATAATAAAAAAGAAAAGAGGGAAGATTCAAATAGATGTATACAAAATAAGAAAGGGGATAGCACGACCGATCCCACAGAAACACAAACTATGATCTGAGAGTACTATAAATACCCTTACATAGGCAAATAAACTAGAAAATCTAGACAAAATGGATAAATTCCTGGACACACACACCCTCCCAAGACTAAACCAGAAAGAGGCTGAATGCTTGACTAGACCAATAACAAGTTCTGAAATTGAGGTAGCAATTAATAGCCTACCAAACAAAAAAAAAGGTCAGGACAAGATGAATTCACAGCTGAATTCCACCAGAGATACAAAGAGAAGTTGTTACCATACTTTCTGAATGTATTTCAAACAATAGAAAAGAAGGATTCCTCCCTAACTCATTTTACGAGGCCAGCATCATCCTGATACCAAAACCTAGCAGAGGTACAACAAAAAAGAAAATGTCAGGCCAATATCCCTGATAAACATTGGTGAAAAAATCTTCAATAAAATACTGTCAAAGTGAATCCAGCAGCACACCAAAAAACTTGTCCACTACAATCAAGCTGGCTTCATACCTGTGATGCAAGTCTGGCTCAGTGCACACAAATCAATAAATGTAATCTATCACATAAACAGAACCGATGACAAAAACCACATGATTATGTAAACAGATGCAGAAAAGGCCTTCGAAAAAATTCAACATCCCTTCATTCTAAAAAACTCTCAATAAAGTAGGCATTCATGGAACATATCTCAAAATAATAAGAACTATATATGACCATCCCACAGCCAATATTATACTGAATGGACAAAAACTGGAAGGATTCCATTGGAAAAGCAGCACAAGAAAAGGATGCCCTCTGTCACCACTCCTATTCAATGTAGCATTGGAAGTTCTGGCCAGGGCAATCAGGCAAGAGAAAGAAATAAAGCGTATTCAAATATGAAGAGAGGAAGTCAAATTGTGTCTGTCTGAAGATGACATAACCGTATAGTTAGTAAAAAACCATCGTGTCAGCCCAAAGTATCCTTAAACTGAAAACAGTTTCAGCAAAGTCTAGGATGCAAAATCAATGTGCAAAAATCACAAGTACTCCTATACACCAATAACAGAAAGCCAAATCATGAGTGAACTCCCAATGACAATTGCTACCAAGAGAATAAAATACCTAGGAATACAACTTATAAGAGATGTGAAAGACCCTTTCAAGGAGAACTACAAACTACTTGCTCAAGGATATAAGAGGACACAAACAAATAGAAAAACGTTCCATGCTCATGGATAGGAGGAACCAATATTGTGAAAATGGCCATACTGCTCAAAGTAATTTACAGATTCAATGCTATCCCCAACAAGCTGCCACTGACTTTTTTCACAGAATTATATATTAAAAAAATTGCTTTGAATTTTATATGGAACCAAAAGAGAGCTCATATAGCAAAAAGAATCCTAAACAAAAAGAGCAAACCTGGAGAAATCACACTACCTGACTTAAAACTACACTGCAAGGCTACAGTAACCAAAACAGAATGTCACTGGTACCAAAACATATACATAGACCAACAAAACAGAACAGAGGCCTCGGAAATAATGCCACACATCTACAACCATCTGCTCTTTGACAAACCTGACAAAAACAAGTAATGGGAAAAGAATTTCCTATTTAATAAATAGCGTTGGGAGAACTGACTAGCCTTAGGCAGAAAACTGAAAGAAAACTAAAACTGGACCACTTCCTTAAACCGTATACAAAAGTGAACTCAAGATGGGTTAAAGTCTTAAATGTAAGACCTAAAAGTGTAAAATCCCTAGAAGAAAACCTAGGCAATACTATTCACATATATAAAACTATACACACACACACACATATATATAAAACGTGTGTGTATATATACACACACATATATATATAACTTGGAATCTGTGCTTCTTTTCTAAGTTTTCACACAACCTAGAGTCCTCTAGTAATTACTGCCTACCCACGAATTCACCAATTAATCAATTTACTAACGAATGTTGAGAACACTCTCACATGGTTGGTTTGTTGTTTCATTAATATCCCTCATTCTGTTGTTAAACACTCATGCTTCATTGTGTTGTTAAACTCTCCTTTTCCTTAAAAATGCAAGAGACATCTCTTTCTACCTGCTTTCTCACTATAATGGCTTTCTCTCTGAAAACAACTGTTTCCTTTTTCTCTGGGTATTCTCTCACATTTCTAATTACTGATCCAGGAATTTAAGTCTTTTTTTTTTTTTTTTTTTTTTCTTGTAATGGTGTTTGCCCAGTTATGATCTTTGTAGCCTCTTCTGAAATCTCTGCTACTCTAAAATTGAACCTTTGGCCTCATCACCATCTATGGACACTTTCCACTATTTTATCTACCATTGAAAATTAGAACATTTTCAATGGTTCTAATTTTGAATCAAATGTCCAACATCACTAGAAAGTTGCTGCATCCTATGGAAAATTGTCTAGGGACTTCATTGAAAATATCTTTTGCATTTTTTAAAATTATTTTTTAGTCTCTTTCTCATACATTTCCAATCAGATACTTTCATAGTCAGAATAATGATTTAATTCTTCCATCTTGCTACCTCTTTGTGTGTGTGAGAAAGAAAATGTGGACACAAATTCATGCCATTATGTAATTGGCTGTGTCATATGCTCAGACACTGTGAAAAATCATGAGACATTATTTAAGAGTTTGTTTTAGATTTCAGATGACTGATTTTGTTCATCTTCTTTGTTAAGGAAATAAATACTTTCAACTAAATTCATTTTAGATTTACTGAAAACATCTTTTAGAGATACAATCTAACAGTCAGAATGCCTACTAATAAAAAGTCAAAAAAAAAATACTGGTGAGGTTATGTAGACAAATAAATGCTTATACACTGTTGGTAGAAGTGTAAATTAGTTCAGCCTTTGTGGAAGACAGTGTGACAGTTCCTCAAATATGTAAACATCAAACTATCATTCAACCCAGCAATCTCATTATGGGGTTTATACCAAAATAAATATAGATTATTCTGGATATTCACTGCAACACTTTTCAAAATAACAGGGAAATGGAATTAATCTAAATACCCATCAATGATAGACCAGATAAAGAAAATATTATGACTGGACATGGTCAATACAAAAAATTAGCTGGTCTTGGTGGCATGCACTTGTAGTCCCAGCTGTCCAGGAGGTTGAGGCAGTAGAATCACCTGAATCAGGGTGGTGGAAGTTGCAATGAGCCGAGATGAAGCCACTGCTCTTAAGCCTGGCAACAGAGCAAAACTCTGTCTCCAAAAAAAAAAAAAAAAAAAAAAAAAGGAACAACAAAAAGAAAATGTGGTATGTATACACAATGGAATACTATGTAGTCATACAAAAGGATTATATCCTCTCTAGGAACATGGATGGACCACTATCCTTAGAAAATTAATGCAGGAACAGAAAACCAAATACCACAGGTTCTCATGTATAAGTGGAAACTAAAAGTTGAGAACACATAGACACCCATAGGGGAACAGCACATACTGAGGCCTGTTGGAGATTGGAGGTAGGAGGAGAGAGAGTCTCAGGAAAAATAATTAATGGATATTAGACTTAATACCTAAATGATGAAATAATCTGTACAACAAACCACTATGATATAAATTTACTTATGTAACAAATCTGCACATGTCCTTGAACTTAAAATTTTTTAAAAAATTATCCAGTTTACTGTCATTAATATTTTCATAGCAAACAAACATTACATAGATTTTTTCCTGTCATAGAAAATTTCAAGGGACATTCTTTAAATCTCTTTGTTTCTTCCAATTCTGATCTTCATTTAAACTTTAACTAAATTCTAACTTCAGGTTCCATGAATGACCATCATAATAGGTCCTCCGTCTTTGTTTCCTGGTGAGCTCACCTTTATGTCTCTCTGAAGCACCTAGAATCCTTTCACCTTACAATGCCTAAGTCCAGATTTCCTATTCTTTATAGTCCAGAAACTTGAAATTTGCATTTCACAGACCCAAGCATCCATATTATCTAGGAAACTGTTGGATATGTCAGAAATAATGCAAGTCACACTCCAACTCCAAATCTATTTCTCTTGTGTGTACCCCAGCTATGAATTGACTTAGTTATTCTTCATTGATCTGTGGCATTCTTTCTCCTTTCACAACTTTGCACATCATTCAAGTGTGGATCCATGTTTGAGAAACCACAGCCCAAACCAGCAAATGTTCTCATCACAGGTCTCATTGCTTCTCAGATAGTCTGCCCACTAGAAAGGCATTTTAGATACATCTTCTCATGAGGTCCAATGTCAGTCTTGAAGTTAGTAAAAAATGAATCACTGTAAGATGTCTGAAGTGTTGCAGATCACTGAAGTTTTCAAGCAATCCTATACATACCTCTTCTAGGCAGCTTGTAATTCTATTCATAGACATAACCCACCTTGAGCTTGAACATAGGCTTGATAAAGGACATGCACTGAACATCTCTTTAGTCAGTAGAGCAGTTAATTGCTGAATACAGTAAACCGATTGACACTGAAAGTGTTCTACAAAAAAAGAAACAACATACACTAGGGTCTACTTGAGGAGAAGGATGGGAGGAAGGAGCGGAGCAGGAAAGATAATTATTGGGTATGGGACTTGATACTAGGATGATGAAATAATCTGTACAACAAACTCCGATGACGTGTGTTACTGCTGTAAAAACCTTCACATGTACTCCCAAACCTAAAAGTCAAGAAAAAGAGAAAATGTTCTATTACTTTAAGAAAACAAAACAGAACAAAACAAAAAAACCCCTCTGATTTTGACTTCACAGTAGATTTTAATAATATTGTAATATTATACTACTCACAGTCTGTTCATTTGTGAAGAAATGGCTTTGTTTAAAGTACTTGGTATTTCTTCAAATGTTACACATAACTAAGATTTAAACCAGTAGTACTCAAGATTTTTGGCACCAGGACAAGTTTAGTGGAAGATAATTTTTCCGTGGACAGTGGTGACAGGTTTTGGGGTGGATGATTTCTGGATGATTCAAGCATATTATGTTTATTGTGAACTGTATATCTATGATTATTACATTATAATATATAATGAAATAATATATATATATACTATATATAATGAAATAACACACTTCACAATAACAGAATCAGTGGGAGCCCTGCACTTATTTTCCTACAACTAGATGGTCCCATCTGGAAGTGACGGGATACAGCAACAGATCATCAGGCATTAGATTTTCATAAAGAGGATGTAACTTATATCCCTCACATGCACAGTTCACAATAGAGTTCTTGCTCATATGAGAATCTATCTACTGCCACTACTGATCTGCCAGGAGGCAGAGCTCAGGCAGTGATGTGAGCAATAAGGAGTGGCCGTAAATACAGATCTAGCTTTGCTTGTTCAACCACCACTCACAGGCCCTGGACCAGTAGTGGTTCATGGTCCAGGGGCTGGGAACCCCCAATTTAAAGCATCCCTGTATCTTAAATATTGTGCAGATAGCACATGTCTAAGGTTTGGTTCTCAAGCAACAGGACCTGGGTCAAGTATTCTTGTGTGGTGAGGTGCTGAGCAAATGCTCTCAGAAGAAGTCAAAGACAAGTAGATGGAGAACATCAGGAGCCTTCAGTTTGATCCCATGGGGAGCTGTACAGCCTAAGTGGTCCCAGAGGACATTTCTCAATTAGAACAAATTAAGCAGAGCACATTTGTCAGGTGGTGGCTAGTAGTTGACTCAGGGTGTGTCCAGGAGTATCAATTCCCAAAGATCTCAAGGTGAGGAAGAAGCAAATAAATGGCTCTCTGAAAAAGAGTGCAGGTTTGAATTTGTAGCAGCAACAGCACAGCATCTCTATAAAGAGGATTTGCATGGAGAAGTCAGCATCTAGTAGCATAAAGAGTCGGTTTTCAGCCTCAATTTTCTGCGGTTTATAAAACTCTGCCAATGCACAGTCTCTTGATTTATTTTGAAAAAAATGCCATTTACTACCCAGAGTTTCTCTTCCTCCAAGCTATTCAGCTACTTACTTCCTGTGTCCTCACTTGTCACTTCGAGTTTGGCCTAAGTTTGGCCCAACTTATGTCTCTGAAAGTAACCCTGTTTAATTCACCAAGGAGCCATGCCTCTTAACAGCATTTTAGACTCACAATTAACACGTAGTGTTGGGATTACAGGTGCCTGCCACTACACCCAGCTAATTTTTGTATTTTTAGTAGAGACAGTGTTTCACCTTGTTGGCCAGGCTGGTCTCAAACTCATAACCTCAGGAGATCCACAGACCTTGCACTCCCAAAGTGCTGGGATTACAGGTGTGAGCCACCGCAGCTGGCCTAGTCATATTTTTAACAGGCTCAGGGAAATAAAAGCTATCCTAGAAATATAAATTGCCCAATGTTTATCTTTATACATATCACATCCCAAACCTCCAGTGTGCATTTAACTCTTCTCTCTTAGCCCCAAATAAGAATACAGAAGAAAAAGTTTTGACAATTGATACCATCTTGATTTCAAGATTTTATTTGGCCAAGTACAGTGGGCTCATGCCTGTAATCCCAACGCTTTAGCAGGCCCACACAGGAGGATCACTTGAGGTCAGGAGTTTGAGACCAGCCTGGCCAATATGGTGAAACTTCGATTCCACTAAAAATACAAAAATTAGCCTGGCCATGATGGCACACACTTGTAGTCTCAGCTACCTGGGAGACTGAAGCTGCATAATTACTTGAACCTACAAGGCAGATGTTGCCATAAACTGAGATTGTTCCACTACACTCCAACTTGAAGAACACAACAAGACTCCTTCTCAAAAAAAAAAAAAAAAGTAATTTTTAAATTAATTTTTTCACCTTCACTGTGAAGTTTTCTCCACATAAGTAATGTCTTTTTTGTTTTGTTTTGTCTTTAAGATGGAGTATCACGCTGTCACTCAGGCTGGAGTGTAGCGGCATGATCCCAGCTCACTGCAAGCTCCATCTCCTGGGTTCATGCCATTGTACTTCCTCATCCTCCCAAGTAGCTGGGACTACAGGTGCCTGCCACCAAGCCCAGATAACTTTTTTTGTATTTTTAGTACAGACCAGTTTTCACTGGGTTAGCCAGGATAGCCTCAATCTCCTGACCTCGTGATCTGCCCACCTCAGCCTCTCAAAGTTCTGGGATTGCAGGCATGACCCACTGCACCTGGCCCTTGTGTCTTCATTTTTTAATTTGAAATCTGCTCTGTTTTCATGTTTAGGAAACCCTTCAATGACATATATTCCTCATTTTATTTTTATACTTACTCTCCACACAGAGTAGCAGATTTTATTTGTAATTCTACCTATTTAAATTGCAGGTTAATGTGAAAATTAGACCAGACTAGACATTCTCAGATTTTGCAGCCTGTAAGAGTAAACTGAATGAACTATTTTACTTGGAGATTCTGTGGCCTCATATGGAAAAACAACTAGTACTATCAGTTTGGTAGGAACCAGAATGGAACTATTTAACAAGTAGTCCCATGTGATTGCGCAGTGAGTTGCTCACTGTGCAAATACTAAGACCTGCTGTGAGGAGATCAGTCTTAGGAAGACAACAGATCATATAACTTCTTTGCATTTTCTTAGTTGCATCAACGGATGCTAAAATAACTTTTTTTCTTCATGTAAATTGACCATGGATAATCAATGGTTCCCTCATTCTCATGAAATCAAGCAGAGCAAAACAGTAAAAGCCCTTCATTTCCCATTTGCAAGTAAAAGTCTGGGAAAAGTTCTCCTGCCCTGATAAATATGTGGCTTGCCTTCCTTTACTATTTTCCATATTTTTTGAATCTTATGAGATTTCTCCTTTGTGTAGTGTTTCACTACAGGATAATGTGTACTGTTGCTTTCCAAACTTTTTATGTTTTAACCTTATTATCCTCAGTAGTGTATTTTGTTTTACTGACAGCTCATTCATGGATAACATACTTACACTTTTGTGTCCCTCCATATGACAGAGTGAACTCCTATTCATCTCTCAAAAACCTAAATAGCTAGTATCATCTCTGGAAAGTTATTTTCTTATACATTGTCTCTTCATTCATCCCATGTACCTCTTTATTTTTATTTTCTGCCTATGTTTTGTCTCTTACTTTCAGTATTTTCATGTCTCCACATACTTATTGAGCATGCACATGCATGTCCCCCCTCTTAAACTGCAAGAGATATTGGAGGGGACATTATTTATTTGTTTTTCTGTTTATTCATTCATTGACTTGAACATTCTCCTTTTTTTCAGTGCTTAGTATATTGCCTGGCATGTGGTAGGGACATACATTTTTAGTTGAATTTATCTAAATCATCATGCTTCAGCCATCATTGGCTGTTACAATTGGGAGAGTGGGCCCTACTAGTGTCCAATTTGCAGAGACCAGGGGTGATGATAAAAATCCTACAGTTCACAGTACGGTACCCCTAGCAAACAATCACTGGGTCCAAAATGTCAGCTGACCAAAGGTGAGAATTCCTGATTGTGTTTTGTGCTTCCTGATGGTAAACTCTACACAACTTGTAATTTATGTTAGAGGTCATATAATTCAAGATTTTTGAAATGTGCACAATGAAGTGTATTCCCAGAGTAGTGACTAGACAATGTGGTAAAGTCAATCTTATTAAATGAGTTGATGCCTGTTCATTCTGATGACAGTTTTGTTTTGCTGTGCAGAAGCTCTTTAGTTTGATTAGATCCCATTTGTCAGTTTTGGCTTTTGTTGCCATTGCTTTTGCTGTTTTAGTCATGAGGTATTTCCTGAATGGTATTGCCTAGGTTTTCTTCTAGGGTTTTTATGGCTTGGGATTTTATATTTAAGTCTCTAATCCATCTTGAGTTAATTTTTATATAAGGTTTAAGGAAGGGATCCAGTTTCTGTTTTCTGCATATGGCTATCCAGTTTTCACAGCACCATTTATTAAATAGGGAATCCTTTCTGCACTGCTTTTTTTGTCAAGTTTTATGGAGATAAGATGGTTGTAAATATGTAGTGTTATTTTTGAAGTCTCTGTTCTGTTCCATTGATCTATATATTTGTTTTGGTACTGGTACCATGTTGTTTTGCTTACTGTAGCCTTGTAGTATAGTTTGAAGTCAGGTAGCATGACGTCTTCAGCTTTGTTCTTTTTGCTTAGTATTGTGTTGTCTATATGGGTTATTTTTTGGTTCCACATAAAACTTAAAGTATTTTTTTTCTAACTCAATGAGGAAAGTCAATGATAGCTTGATGGGAATATACTCGGTGATAGATTGATTAATTGCATAATTGAAAAGTTAATTTTTTTGTAAACATTTTATGTGAAGTTTTTGAAGGTGTATGTGGACTATATGCTAGAAAAATCTCATTCATTGCCTTCATTTTCAGAGTAAAATCTGGTGAACTTTGTCTGATATAGTTCATTCCTCCTTCGTAGCCTTATGTCATGTTAGAAACAAATCCAAGGATATTTCTTCTGTATGCCACATTCTCACCCACTTGAGTCAGAAGAATAGTATAAAATTTTATCATGTTATTGTTTTGTTTTGTTTTGCATTTTGCTTTTATTAATTCCATATTCTTTCTGACAAAGTGAAGAATATACCAAAATGGAAAATACAGCAAATATTTCCAATGGAACAATCTCAAAGCTATGTTGGAAATGGGAAGAGTCTGTCATTACAATAATATAGTTCTGCATTCCCCATGGAACAAGATGGGCAAAAGTAATTTTGCATTTATTTATCCTGTGTTATTTACAAGATTTGAAACTCTTGTAACATTAACAATTCAACTCATACCAAATGCTGAGAGAAGTATTCCTTTAGCCTTAGCATATGTTTGAAGGTAAGCAGGTGATATGTGTCATTAAGAGAAGAACCGTCTTAGCTCTCACAAATTATGCAAATAAGAGGAATAATGAGAGACTCAATCCTTACATTATATTCAGTGTGCTGATGAGAGATACCTAATCAGGGCTGGCAGGTCAAATAAGTTGCAGAAATAAAGGATGGCTGAACAGCATGCAGAAATGTTGAGTGTAGCCTTGAGTAGAAGTGGAGTAGCAAGGAAATTGTCAAGCTGTTATTAAACAGTAAGACATGTTCTTCTATGAGGGTAATCTCAACGTGTTTTAAGGGCAAAATATTGTCCCATAAGGCTAATATTTACCATGGAAGAGGGATGGGAAAAAGTACAAGGAAGAATTATGGCATGGGAGCAGTTGGCAGAAGGCTTTGCAGTATTCCAGAAGGCCTGATTCACATGAAAAGAATCCACATGAAAAGCAATGTGGACATTTTTAGCCTGAGAGTAGTCCACATTCACATTGTGAGTCATGTTCTGTCTTAAAAGGACAACTCTGGGTACATAGTTTTGACTGGTTTGGATGGGAAGGAAGATGGCATCAATGAGAAGAGGGTGGTGCTCTTTTTAGCATCAGCCAGGCTTCCTCTGATCTTTGCAACCTTCTTGTTGTAGTAATGTAGATACTGCAGTGGTTAGAGTGTATGTGTGTCATGGGCGGGCATGGTCAGAAACAGATGAGTTCAAATGATATTTACCAAGTGGAATTGACAGGACTTACTGGCACACAGGATCTCAGATGAGGGAAGAGAGCAGGGTCCAGGATCTTGTGAGATTTTGGCTAGGAAAGGGATAGCAAAGACATGAATTGAGACAATGTAAACCAGGGTGGCAATAATCACCAGTGATATAATGGCGAATAGGGTTAGATGATGCATTTGGTCAGGTCCATTAAAGGTGAAGAAGACATCCAAGTTAGGATGTTCTCAAGGTGGTAGAAAATGAGGTTTATTTTTTTTTTTTCAAGTTATGTAGATATACAGGGGGATTTTAATCAGCCTTAAAACAGAAGTAAAGAGTGTCATTGCAACAGCATGGATGAAGCTGGAGAACATTAAGTGAAATAAGCCATGCATAGAGAGATAAATACCACACAATCTAATTTATAATGTGAAATTTGAAGAATCAAACTCACAGAAGTGCAAAATAGAAGTAGTTACCAAGTACTGGGGTGGAAGACTTGGGGAGATGTTGGACAAAGCCTACAAATTTCAAATTAGATGACAAGAATAAGTTTGAAAGATCTATTATACTGTATGGTGACTATAGTTAATTATAACATAATGTATATGTCAAAATTGCTAAAACAGTAGATCTTAAATGTTTTCACCAAATGATAGATTTTTGAAGAGGTGAATACGTTAATTAGCTTCATTCAATCATGATATATATATATACACACACACATATGGCTACTATATATGGGTATTAAGGCCTCCCATTCACCCTATAAATATGTACAATTATTGCCAATTAAAAACAAAATAAAATAATATTTTAAAAAGCTCCATACACCGGGGCCTATCATAGGGAGGGGGGAGGGGGGAGGGATTGCACTGGGAGTTATACCTGATGTAAATGACGAGTTGATGGGTGCTGACGAGTTGATGGGTGCAGCACGCCAACATGACACAAGTATACATATGTAACAAACCTGCACGTTATGCACATATACCCTAGAACTTAAAGTATAATAATAAAAAAAAATAAAAATAAAAAAATAAAAAGAGAGAAAAAAAAAAAAAAAGCTCTGGGCCAGGTGCAGTGGCTCATGCCTGTAATCCTAGCACTTTGAGAGGCCGAGGGAGGTGGGTCACTTGAGTTCAGGAGTTTGATACCAGCCTGGCCAACAAGGCAAAGACCCATCTCTACTAAAAATAAAATAAAATAAAATAAAATGCTGGGAATGGTGGCAGGCGCCTGTAGTCCCCACTACTTGGGAGACTGAGGCAGGAGAATCACTTGAACTTGGGAGGTGAAGGTTTCAGTGAGCCGAGATGGGGCCATTGCACTCCAGCCTGGATGACAGAACCAGACTCTATCTCAAAATAAAAAGAAGATCTGAAACTGTAACTTGAGGTTTCAGAATATTATCAACATTTCCTTCCTTCATGTAATTGTTTTAAATCTTTATACAACCAATGTATTTAATTAGAAAGCAACAAACAAGCAAATGGCAAATGTAGAAATTTATTTGAACCAACATTTTCACTATGGTGAAAATTATTTTTCAACATTGATCCAAGTTCCCACATGTGAAGGTTAGGGAAAATATTGCACTTTGTATTTTCTAACATTCCTCATACAGGGCAAAAAGTTTTAAAAACATTCTTCTAGTTTTGTTTCATAGTTTAGTTTTGTTTTATACCATCTCACAAATTCATGCCTTCCTGTAATTTTTTAAATGTTATCTCTAGAGATTGTCGTTATCTTGAGAGAAGATACCTGGATTTGCCAATTTCTTGTGAAAGTTCTTGAAATTGAGGAAGACAAGTGGAAAATATTACCTGTTATTTCCTATCATGGAAATGAACTTGAAACAGAACCTTGCCATTCTGGGCTGGGTGTGGTGTCTCACACCTATAATCCCAGCACTTTGGGAGGCCGAGACCAGCAGATCACTTGAGCTCATGAGTTTGAGACCACCCTGGGCAACATGGCAAAACCTCATGTCTACAAAATTCCAAAAAATTAGCTGGGTGTGGTGGTGCATGCCTATAGTCCCAGCTACTTGAGAGGCTAAGGTGACAGGAGACTTAAGCCCAGGAGGCAGAAGCTGCAATGAGTCAAGATCATGCCACTGAGTCCAGTCTGGGCAACAGAGACCTTGTCTCAAAAACAAAACAAAACAAAACAAAAATCCCTCTAGAACAATTGGCTGCCCATTAGAACCCCCCCCCCCACCCTCCCCCCCCCCCCCCCCCAAAAAACACACACCCACACAAAAAAACAAACATGCCCCCCCCCCCCCACCCCCCCCCCCCCCCCCCCCCCCCATTAGCTGCCCATTAGAAATATTAGACAAGATAATTATGCGGCCATACTTGGTTAAGATGAGCAATATTTCTTCAGTGTAAGGCATTTCTGCATTACTTAATTGGCCCTAACTATTCTACAACTATGTCTTTCATTTAGCATGTCTTCATTGAACTCCATGATCTTAGGAAAATGTGTGCTGTTTCCATATTCTTTCCAAATAAACTTTGAATATTTTCAGACAAGGGCATTTTCCTCCTATTGCTGTATTAACTCTTACATGAGTATGCTAATTTTCCAAAACCTGGGTACTGTATGTAGTTGTACTGCAAATTATTAATTTTCTGGGAAGATGTTTTGAGTGCTTAGGAGGAAAATTGTGTTGGCATGCAGCTGTTTTGTTGTAGTACCTAAAATGGGAAAAAGATGCTTCGATTCTTTATTTCAAATACTCTTATGGGATGAAGAAGGCAGTAGATCTGGGTTCAAACAGCAGAAATCCTGATAATTTAGTGTATCATTCTTTGTTGTGGCATTGTATTGTCCTATGCATTTGTCCTGGATCATTCTTTGTTATGCATTATACTGTCCAATGCATTGTGGGATGTTTATCAGCCTTCCTGCAGTTTACCCAGTGGAAGCAAATAGCACCCCTCACTCTGAACCTTGCCAAGGAAAAATGTTTCAATATTAAAATTAAAAGCCATGAAGGAAGGCATCTGAGTTAGGATGTCCTCTAGGTGGTAAATGGAGATTAGGAGAATGATGTATACGTACACAATAGTATTTTATTCAGCCTTAAAATAGAAGCAAATTCTGTCATGTGTAAAGGCATAGATAAAGCTGGAGGACATCATACTAGGTGAAACAAGCCAGGCATGGAGAGACCAATAACATATGATCTCACTTATATGTGGAATCTAAAAAAGTCAAATTCAGAGAAGTAGAGAGTAGAAAGATGTGGTTACCACTCTTCAATGACCCAGTAGGGATTCAGTTGCCAGGTTTAACAAATAAACAGAGCAAGTTAATTTTGAATTGTGGGAAAACCTGAGTAATTATTTAGCATATGTATGTCCCTTGCAATATTTTGTCTGGAAAGCCTTCCTGGTGTGTAAGCATCACATCCAGCTTGCTATTCTTGTTTCTTTCTCTCTAGATTTACAAATATCATAGGATCTCAGTTCTTGTGGGAAGACATGACATTCTGTATTAGGAGGGTGCTCAACACTATTCAACCTGTATACTTTTAGGTAGAATCACAAATTCAGAACAATCAAGTGCCCACATTCTCCTCATTTATTGTTAGTTGAATATTTTTCACCTTCTCTCATCCACCAAACTCAGATGGTATTAAACGCTGATATTTGCTAAATTAATCCATTTCTTAAATAGAATGGTGTATGACAAATTTCTCAACGACACTTTAGAATTCCTCTTGTGGGAAAGGGCTGAAAATTCTACTTTATGGGCTTGATAAATTTCTTGTCTGTATTAGCTTTTCCACCAGGTTATTTCTGCTGGGGAATCTTCAGTTGGCAAAAATAAAGTGTATTCTTTTTCGTGAGGAACAAAGTGGCCTTTATCTTCCAGCATGCTGGTCCTAACCTAATTACCTGCTGTGAAGAGTCATTTTGAGTAGTGATACTAGACTGCACTGGAAATGGGTAATAACTCTCAACACAACAGCCACCAGACTCACAAAATTAAAAAGTGCGTTCACAGACTGCGCTGGCAATGGGTAATAACTCCTAACACAACAGCAATCAGATTCACAAAATTAAAAGGTAGCATTTCACATTTCTGGCAAGTTTTACAGCTAATGTAAATATCAAGTAATTTTTACTCAGAGATTAATGAAGAAAATAGATGCATAAAAGTGGCAATGGATTTACAAACTAAGTATATGTATTTGTGCGCTTTTTAAAAAATTGGGTCTACTGGCCAGGTGCAGTGACTCATGCCTGTAATCCCAAGACTTTTGGAGGCCAAAATGGGTAGATCACAAAGTCAGGAGTTCAAGACCAGTGTGACCAACAGGGTGAAACCTCGTCTTTATTAAAAATACAAAAATTAGCTGGGTGTGGTGGCACACACCCCTAATCCCATCTACTTGGGAGGTTGAGGCAGGTGAATTGCTTGAACCCGGGAGGTAGAGGTCTCATTGAGCCCAGATTGCATCAGTGCACTCCAGACTGGGTGACACAGTGAGACACTGTCTTAAAAAAAAAAAGAAAAGAAAAGAAAAAAGAAAAGAAAAAAAAAAATGGGTCTACCTCCATTCCCTGAAACTCTGAACATGGAAATAACTCAATAATTGTGAATTGCTAAAGGGAGATTAAAATACAGTGTCTCCATCTTAAGCAGAAGCTTATACTTTTCTCCTGGTGAATCATGTGATTCTTAACCTTTCTTCTGTTTAATTTCTACAAAATAAATTGTCTATATCTGTGATAGTGATGATGGTGATGGTGATGGTGAGAGTTATGGTGATGATGACAGTGATGGTGATGATGACAGTTATAGTGATGATGGTGATGGTGATGATGGTAATGATGGTGATGCTGATGGTGATGATTATGATGGTAATGTTGATGGTGATGATGGTGGTGATGATATCAATGATAGTGGTGGTAATGATGATAATAATTACAGTGGTTATGGTAATAACAATAATGATAATGATGATGGTGATGATAGTGCTGGTGATGATGATGATGATGAGGATAGTGATGATGGTGGTGATGGTGATGATAATGGTAATGACAATTATGTTGATAATAATGGCAATGAAATGATGATGATGGTGATGGTGACAATGGTGATAATGATGATAAAAATGATGGTGATGATTTTATCTCTGTTCCATTTATTTATTTAAAATTTTAACAAGCTTTTAGGAAGTATTCTGCACTAAGATTGTTACCAGCTTAAATCACCCCAATGTACAAGTCTAAAATCTTTCTAAGAAAGCAAAATGTCCTCTGGGTTCTGTGGCTTATGCCTGTAATTCCAGCACTTTGGGAGGCCAAGGTTCATGGATCACGGGGACAAGAGATTGGACCATCTTGGCAAGCATGGTGAAACCCTGTCTCTACAAAAAATAAAATTTTTGCTGGGTGTGGTGGTGCATGCCTGTAGTCCCAGCAACTTGGGAGGCTGAGGCAGAAGAATCACTTGAACTCAGGAGGTGCAGTTTGCAGTGAGCTGAGATAGCACCACTGCATTCCAGCCTGGTGACAGAGAGAGACTCCATCTTGGGTGGTGAGGGGGAAAGAAAAGAAGCAAACAACATGTCACATAAATAAAAAGATGAGCAACACTGTGAGCGATGAGTAATTGAAAAGCAGTCTTGAAGTGAAGGGAAATGTACTGTAAGTTTCCTATACCTGGATCTCCCATATGTATCTGTACTAACTCATGCTATACTCTAGTCCAAGCACTTTATCTCTCCTTTGTAATACATTATTTCATCAGGTTTATTCATCTATGATGTGAAACTACTCACTCTATCAAACAATGACTAGCTGTAATGACTACCTTCTAGCTGTTATGACTTTGTCCCTTCCTCACCTTTATTTAAATTCTCTCCATCATTCAAAAATGCCTCCTCAACATCTGCCTCCTCTGATTTCCACATCCAGCCCACATTGAGATGCTTTTCTTTAGGACAAACTATTATTATGGTCTAGTTTGTGATGGAATTACAAACAAACTAATTTACTTTGACTCTTAGCAATTCCATTAACATATGCATTGCTTTAACTATCTAATATAACACACACAAATGGGCAACTGGTTTTGTTGACCAGGAAAATCAGAAAGGGAAAGGATATATGTGTTTATATTTGTAACTTTTAATCAATAGGTGTAAGTAATTTTAAAAAAAAATCTGCCTCATAAAGAAATTTAGGATAGAAATGGATGAAAAGCAACAATGGAGAAATTCCTCCCCTGTGCTTACCAAATCATATCTATTAACAACATATTGATAAATTTCAGTAATTTGACAGCTCTATATGATCAATTTCCTTTCTGAAGGCTGACTTTTCCTTTACTGTATTATTTTCCAGTCTTCAAAAAACTTAATTATGCTTAAAAATTCTAATAATGTTTCTAGTAGTAGTATATTCATATTTTAATAATTTTAAAGACTGTCCTAAGTAAATAATGTGGAAAGAGGAGAAAAAGAAACAAAGGGGAGAATAACAGAAATAAGTAATCAATCTTTACTTCTCAGTGTTGACTGGGGCACAATTATCTTCATTTTTATTTAGCTAAAAAGAAAAAATGTTAATTGTCTTTTTTCCACTTTTATTATGTGGTCCACACCATATAGTTAACACTCATTGAACATGTGCCCAGTGAGCACATAATCAACATAGCACATAGTCAACATTCACTGGACACCTACCTACTCTGTTTCCAGCATTGAACAACCACTTGAAGCACTAACATGAGACTGAGGACAACTCTGCCCTGGAATGCAGCAGGTAACTGGATTCTTGCATGGAGAAAAGATGGGCACTGTTTGAAAGTTACTTGGATTAATAAACACTTGGAAGTAAACAACAGTCAAGGTGACATCCGATACCAAGATTTGAAGAAGAGAAAAGTTGACCCAGTGGATATGAGGCAAAGGTTTTTCCTACTTCTGGGAGGGAATGATAGAAGGAGACAGTAGAAAAGGGAACTGGATAAGAGAATAATCAAAGGAAGATGAATATTGGGTACTGCTGCTGTGTGTGTGTGATTTGTATGGAAGAAAAGTACACATAGACAAGATATTGGGATTTTGAGAAGAGATATTTGTAAATTACAGTCTTATTTACTGGTTTAATAATTTTGACTTTTATTTGTTTTGGGGGGATGGCGTGCAGGTTTGTTACATAGATATTCTGCATGATGCTGAGGTTTCGGGTACAATTGAATCCACCCAGGTAGTAAGTATAGTATCCAATAGTTAGTTTGTAACCCTTGTCACCCTTTCTTCTCCTACTTTCTAGTAGTTCTCAGTGTCTATTGCTGCCATCTTTATGTCCATGAATATGCAATATTTAGTTCCTACTTAAAAGTGTGAACATAAAGTGTTTGTTTTTCTGTTTCTTTGTTAATTATCTTAGAATACTGACCTCCACCTGCATCTATGTTGTTGCAAAGGACATGATTTTATATGTACCAGATTTGCTTTATTCAATTAACTGTTGATGGGACCTAGGTGGATTCCATCTCTTGACTATTGAAAATAGTGCTGCAATGAACTTGCAAGTGCAGATGTCTCTTTGACATACTGATTACATTTGGTTTGTTTTAAGATATTGTTAAAGAGGTTGTGCATTAGAGCTACTTCTACTGATTTGGTCCTGTGTCATGTGAAAAAATCAAACAAACAAATCTGAGAAGATAAGGTTAATAACCAAAGAAAGCAGTGTTAGGGATATTCTCTGATGTTGACATTGCTGATAGCTTCTAGTTATCTGCTCTGCGTTCTGTGACATGGAAGATATAATTTTTCTGATTTGTCAGTCTGAAATTATATCGTTTTTCAAGGAAACAATACTTTAATGATATAATTATGGAAACAGAATACACTTCTTTGGTAAAGTTTGAGCATGAGTGGATACTCAACATAGCGTAATGAGATAAAATTTAAAAGAGTAGCATTTTAAAAATTAAAATACTTGCATTGTATTGAGTTATGTAATAATGAAAGAAAACAAAACAGTTCTTCAGGAATAGCCACAGGCAAAAATGTGAACATGTGCTAAAAACAAAATGCTATGCTGTAAAAATAGATTTTGTCACATATTTTTCTTCTCTGAAATCAGAAAAATTGATATTTCCTACTATAAATGCATCCATCAGAAGATCTGGTTCAAATAGGTTTAATCATCATATTATCGTGATTTGCTTTTATAAAGTAAGAGAAAATGCAGTTTTAGAAATTATTATAAAACAAATTACCTAACTTCTCCATTAATCTTTACAGACTCCAGAATGATACAGGAGATTTTTGTCTTACGTTAGTTCAAATTATAATGTATGTTGGATGTCATAATATAAGTCAAATTTCTGGAGATCTTTCCCTAGGTAGTATTCCTTCTAAATTAAAATAATTTGCTTTAAGTATGTAAAGATAAAACTTTTGAAAAGTAATCTTGAATTCAAATTGTATTAATAAATATTCAAGTATTAGGCAGGTGTAAAAGTAATTGTGGTTTTTTTTTTTTTTTTTTTGCCATTGAAAGTAATGGCAAAAACCACAATTACTTTTGCACCAACCTAATACAAACTTCTTGCTCTGGAAATTAGTACATACATATTTTTCATATGAGTCATGTGTAACTTAACATAATATGGAGGAATAATAACATTTGTTTTGGTAGATAACCTGACAAATCTGTTGCATAATGAATATGAGCTGTTATATTTTGCTTTTAACTTAAATGGGGGCTTTATTGTAAAAGTAGAACATTTCATGACAAGCGTCATACAATTCTTGAAGGGACTGAAAACAAACTGCTAAAGCATCGTAAATATTTTCTTCCTCATATCCTAGAAAAGCATAAACGCAGTAGAATTCCCTATGCAGGAATCCCCAGGTTTGATGTTAGTACAAGTCAGTGTGACTACATCAACATATTCATATTGGCCATAGGTCAAGTCAGTGATGGGGACACCCTGACTCAACAAAGACTTAAACCTTAGTCATGTTGGGTGACAAACATGCTGCTGTTGCTGATCTTTTTGTTTCAGAGCCATTTTCAGAATTTGACAGATTATTGTAACAGATGTGATGCAATTTTATGAAACCTAGTTCAGTGAATAGAATCATTAAGATGTTACTCCTTAAACAGAGGTAAGTAAATGATGCCTTATGTCAGTTCTATGTTGGCCCTCTGTTTACGGATGGCCTTCCTTAAAAGATTGAGCACCCACTTACCTTCCAGTTTTTTAGATAACAATTAATATGTCTTCTCCTCATTCAAGGGAATCACTTGGCTGTCACTTCTGATGATCTGCAAACTTCAGACCTCCAGGGACATTGAAGCTAGTCACAGGTAATAAACTCCATTCTAAGCACTTTGTCTGATTATTTAGAAATAAAACAATAACATGAATAACAAAACAAGGACTCCCAATTAAAATGTGAATTTCAGGTAAACAATGAGCGCATTTTTAAAAGTATTAGTATATCACAGGTATTACATGGGACATGCTTATACTAAGAAAAAAAAATGTGAATCTGAAATTTAAATGTAACAGTGCATCTTGCACTTTAGGTACCAACTCTTCCTAATTGTCAATCCCAGAGACGACCCATTGCCAGGTCAATTTATTTGAAAGCCCTGGCATTAGAAAAAAACTTGGCCTCATTTATCCCATGAATGTACTTTTTTCCTACAACCAACCAAATCCACTAGTGTTCAGATGTGCCATGAGGAATGCCAGTTTCATATATCACTTGGTGGGAGGAGACTGATTAAACTTTGGTTACTTGCTTATAACTATAACCTGTATCTACATCATATAACCAGCTCACCTAGCAAGCTTCAGGAATTTGTGAAATAAGGCTCACGACATCACATGTACCAAATAAATATATACATCTTCTATGTACTCACAAAAATCTGAAAGAAAAAAAATCTCAAGAGAAACAATTCATTGGAAGACATCAGTGTGAACACGCGCGCACAAACACACACACTGCACAAGAGGATTTTGGCAGTTATTTTATTCCTTCCTAAAAAGCTAATATTTTCTCAATTCAACTGGAGAAAAAAAAATGTATTCTTTGATGGAGCCCTAGGTGGCATTAGAGAAAAGCAACTTACCTTGGCATATTAAAAAATTGACTAGTAGGAATTTTTTGGGTGTATTGTTCTTTATGTATATAAGCAGTTGCCTATAGTTAAATTTAGATTATACATAGTATTTCTAATTAGTTATTTAAAGTTGTATTTCTTTTTACTTTACTTTCAGCATCTATTTTTCCCCTGGGAAAAAAGGAAAATGGCGTTTTAGATGTCTGGGTAATACATTCGTTCCTGGTCACAACTGCTTCAAAGATGGAAAAAATAGAAATTGCACTCCAGCCTGGGAGACACAGCGAGACTCCATCTCAAAAAAAAAAAAAAAAAAAAAAAGAAATTTGGAGTTTCTCTAATTGGACTACATTGTTCGGTGCCAGAAGGATGCTTCATGCTAGAAGAATGCCCAGATTCAACTGGATTTGAGCAGCAGCGAGCCTTTAAAATACTAGGTCTGAATAATTTGATGACTTTCTGAAATGTTGATATGTAATCTTAAATCAAGATTTATTTTAAATTTCTATGCCCCCAGTAAAAACCACAAGGAAGGAAATCTGGCTTGTATTAATTGCTCAGTAAGAGTTGTTATATCCATTAAAATAATGCTGCAAGGTACTGGTCTGTGCTTTCTGGAGGTCTGCAGAGTGAGATCTCTAAATTGTCATTTTGGTGGCATTATTGAAGTCAGATGTAATCTCACAGGATGGAGCACACGGTTCATTTTTCCATGTTGTAGACACATGTTTATACATAACATGATAACACAAATAAAATCGTTTTCTGACCAGTGGATCTGAACTGGGGGTAAATTTCCTCACTATGGGAAATTTAGAAAGATTTTATAAGTAATTCTCACATTGCTGGTTGCGAAGCACTACTCAGGTTTGTTATATAAATTGTGTGTCATGGGAGTTTGGTGTTCAGATTATTTTGTGACCTGAGTGATAAGCATCATAACCAATATGTATTTTGTTTGTTTGTTTGTTTTTGTTTTTGTGAGGTTTTTTTTTGTGTGTTTTGTTTTTTTTCCCATTGCAGTTGTTGTCATCATTATTGTTGTTGTTGTTGTTTGAGATGGAGTCTTACACTCTGTAATTAGGCTGGAATGCCGTGGTGTGATCTCAGCTCACTGTAAACTCTACCTCCTGGGTTCAAGTGATTCTCCTACTGCATTTTCCGAAGTAGCTGGGATTACAGGTACCCAGCACCATGGCAGCTAATTTTTGTATTTTTACTAAAGGCGGGAGTTTCACCATGTTGCCCAGGCTGGCCTTGAACTCCTGACCTCAGGTTATGCACCCACCTCCACTTCCCAAAGTGCTGGGATTACATAGACAGCTTTTTAATCCTCTCCCTACTCCTACCCTTCACCCACAAGTAGATCCTTGTGTCCATTGTTCTCTTCTATGTGTCCATGTGTACTCAATGTTTAGAACCCACTTACAAGTAAGAACATGCAGGTTTTGGATTTCTGTTCCTGCATTAGTTTGCTAAGAATCATCACCTCCAGATGCATTCATGTTTCTGCAAAAACATGATCTCATTCTTCTTAGGGCTGTCGATTGTGTACAGGCACTATATTTTCTTTATTCAATCTAACAGTGATGGGCATTTAGGTTGATTCCATGTCTTTGCTATTGTGACTAGTACTGTGATGAACGTGTCAATACATGTGTAGTTTGACATTAAGGCTTGTTTTCCTTTGTATATATATCCAATTATGGGATAGCTGGATCAAATGGAATGGTCATTCTAAGTTCTTTGAGAAATTACCAAGCTGCTTTCTATGGCAGCTGAACTAATTTACAGCCACAGCAGGGTACAAGTGAGAGGTAAAGCCAGCTGGACTTTCTGGGTCAGTGGGTACTTGGAGAATTTTTCTATCCTATGAGAAGATTGCATAATGCACCAATCAGTGCTCTGTAAAAACACACCAATCAGTGCTCTGTAGTTAGCAAGAGGACTGTACAATGCACCAATCAGCCTTCTGTAAAACACATCAATCAGCACTCTTTAAAATGCACCAATCAGCACTCTGTAAAATGCACCTATCAGTGTTCTGTACAACACACCAATCAGCAGAATCATAAAAGTAGCCAATCACAGGGAGGATCGAAAAAAGGGCATTCTGATAGGACAGAAATGGAACATTGGAAGAGACAAATATGGGAGTAAAAGTTGGCCAGGCCAGCCAGCAACTTCAACCCACATGGAAGTTGTAGTAGCGTTGTTCTTTTGCTCTTCACAATAGATTTTGCTACCACTCACTCTTTGGGTCCCTGCCATCTTTAAGATCTGTAACACTCACTGCAAAGGTTCATGGCTTCATTCTTGAATTCATCAAGACCACAAACACACCAACAAGAACTAACGCTGAATACACAAGCATTCTCTCTTCTCCTTAACCTCACCAACATCTGTTATTTTTGACTTTTTTAATAGTCATTCAAGAAGCACTATTTTAGGTAACTGATTTTATTTGGACAAAAAAAAAAAAAACCTCTTTAGTTGGGACAAAATTAAGGCTTTATCTGTTTGCAACATTGTAGCTCATCTATCCATCTATATTCATCTATATCTATTTATATTAATATCTACATATCAATAAATTCACATAGAAATTTATTTTAAATATAAATCACAACAAAATATTAATTTAATTAATATTTATGTATTTATTTCTTTAGTTATTTACCATTTATTTAAAAAATTATTGTTTATTTCAATATTTATTAATGTAAATTCATATGTGTGTTTTTAAGATTTTTTTTGTTTCTTTGTTTTTTTTTTGAGACGGAGTCTCGCTCTGTCACCCAGGCTAGAGTGCAGTGGCCGGATCTCAGCTCACTGCAAGCTCCGCCTCCCGGGTTTATGCCATTCTCCTGCCTCAGCCTCCCGAGCAGCTGGGACTACAGGCGCCCGCCACCTCGCCCGGCTAGTTTTTTTTTTTTTTTTTTTTTTTTTTTTTTTTTTTTGTATTTTTTAGTAGAGACGGGGTTTCACCGTGTTAGCCAGGATGGTCTCGATCTCTTGACCTCGTGATCCGCCCGTCTCGGCCTCCCAAAGTGCTGGGATTACAGGCTTGAGCCACCGCGCCTGGCCTTAAGCATTTTTTAAAACTTTTTGAAGACTTTTATTGTAATTCCCAAAACATCAATGACAGAATAGTAAGTCTAAAAACTCATTTTAAATACACACATCTCTCAAAATAATATAAACTTTTTTCTCCTTTCAAAACCACTATTGTGGGCATTCTACTAATCGGTCCTAGTTATCTATTGAATGAAAGGGCCACCTATAATTTTTTCTTCACCTAATGCTGAGCAGTTCAGCCACTGAAGGGATCCCCTTCACTTCTAAGGGGGTCTGGCAATTATTGCCCTGCTTAGCTGCATTCATTCTTCACACATCATTGGGAAAATACATCCGCTGCTGCGATCGCTAAATCACGTCATGAGTCTGCATCCACCTGGCTAACTCCCTACAACAAAGCATAGTCAATAGTGAATAGTGCTGCCTCCAAGAAACCCCGCTGTCCGGAAACTCTAGGTGTCCTTGCACTGTGGCAACTGCTGAGAGTTCTACTTAGGTTTGGTAATTTTTAACTTTCCTGTGCATGTCTTACATAAATCTCCATCATCTGAAATAATATGTCTGAATCCCCATACTCATGATCTAATATTGCCAAAATACATCATTTACAAGTACCATTTTCTAGGAGGTTTGGGCCCATCAATGACAATGACTAACATACTTGGGGTGAAAGCTTGATATCATGAATCTTGAAGAATTTTCTGCAAACATGTAATTCGGACTTGTCATAAAACAGCAGGGTATCCTGTCCTTATTTATTATTTTTAGTTCTGTACTGGAACAGGTAATGATTAAAACACCATTCAACAAAATTGAAAATAAAAATTGTAAAGAAATTTAATGAGATGATTATAATTGATAAGTAATGACTGAGACTGACAGAAAGCACATATTACCAAAGTTAAAAAAAAATAATAAATAAAAAGGAGAACTACAGATCATTGACACTGAAAGAAAAATAAGGAAATAGTACAAACAACCAAATTTATGACTATATGTGACTACACATGTGTTGACTTAGAGGAAATGGAAACATTCTTAGAAAAGCATAACATTGTGAAATCAACACAAGAAGCAATAGAAAATTTGTGCACTATATTCAGTAAAAAAAGAAAAAAGTAATTAAATATTGGTTTAAATACTAATTTGGGCTTCAAAAATTTAATATCAGTTTCAACACTTCGCATAAATGAAACTTCAGATCCTGATTATTTTCCTAGTAAATGCCGTCCTATGGTCCAAACTTTCCTGAGGGTGTTGGCATGACCAAACTTCCAAATGGATTTATGGCATCCAAGAAAACAACAGGTAGATTCCATGTGGTCAAAATTGTTGGCTGTTATATTTGAGCAGTCTCAGAATATTTGTGCATGAAACATCTAGTGACAAGATGATAGATGATTCCATATTCCCACAGATTAATCTAAGGGAAAAGAAGATTTATGAGGCATTTTGGTGTAGAACAAAGGTCAACCTAGGAGGACCTGCATGGCAATACAGTAACCCAGGAGGACCTGCACAGCAAACAGTGAAACTTTGTCTCTTAAAAAAAAAGAAGAAGAAACATAGAAAACCAAAAACAAAACCCCTGGTACTCTAAAAGAGGGAAGGTCGAAGAAGGTTAAGTTTTGAAAATTTATCTATGAGGTACAATGTTCATTATTTGGGTGAAGGGTTCACTAGAAGCCCAAATGGCAGCATTAGGCCATATACCTATGTAACGAACCTGTACATGTACCCCCTAAATCTAACATAAAAATAATTTTGTTTCAAAAATATGCCTGCATCTACATCTGGAGATATCAGTAATTACCTTTAATGACGCACTTTACGTGTCAATTTGACTGGGTCATGGAATGCCAAGATCCCTGATTATATATTATTATTATTTTTTAGTATGCCTGTAGTGGTATTTCTGGAGGAGAATAGGATTTGAATCCATATACTAAAGCAGATGAACTTTCAACAATGTGGGCAGGCATCATTCAATCCCCTGAAAGCTAGAAGAGATTAAAAAATGGTGAAGGAAGGTTGACTTTCCCTCCTTCTTCCTCACTGATGAGATGGGACATCAATCTTCTCTCCTTGGTGCTCCTGTTTCTCAGGTCTTCTGACTTGGACTGGAATCTACACCATTAGCTCTCCAGTCTTCAGATTTTCTTCAATGACACTACTAGATTTCCTGGGTCTCCAGCTTGTAGACAAAACAATGTGGGACTTCTCAGCCTCCAAAATTCCATGAGCCAATACTTAAACTAAATCTCTTTTTAGTTATCTACCATTCTACTGTTCTGCCATTATGTCATTCTCTCTATTGTTCTAGCCATCCAGTTTTATTCACCTGCCCATCTACCTCCCTACCCCTGCATCCTATTGAAGCAACCAGGTCCCTTTTCCTGCAGAATTATATCCCCTTCTGAGTATCTGATAATTTATCTGTACTGTTGTTTAATTTGGCTGTTGACTTTCAAATTTCTATCATCTCTTTAGAAATGGTAACCGTTAAATGAATAAAGGGTCTTATATTTCAAAGAGAATGGCGAGCATTTGCAAATTCTGCATAATGTATGAGGAAGGAGTTCAGGCATGAGACTTGTGATCTGCAAATGCTTCTGAGGATGTTTCTTATTGTCATCATTTGATTATTCAAGGTCTCTGTATTGTCCTCTAATTATATGAAGACTTACTGGCTACATATATAATGAAGACCAATGCCACCTATGTATTGTCCCCATAATTTCTTCTTTCATTAAATTATTGAAATTTATTTATCAGTCAATTTGCCTTTTATAGGCTTTTATAATTATAAGGAGCCTTGAAGGGTAAATAGGGTGGTGTCCAAATCACATTAGCTGGTCATTAAGGGAAATACTAATATAAACACATTTTTTTCTTCACAATCCATATCAGATTAATTGACCATTCCCCTCAGCTTTATCATGCACTAAGGTCTCTGTATAGCAGAACAATGAAGAAAAGAAACAGAATTGCTACATTAGAGATTATGCTTCAGATTTCTAAAAAAGTCCTTTGTAGTTTTACATTATTGCATGAGGAAAGTAATGGCTTAAGTAGGATAAATTAGTTACCATGTTTGTAACTCTTTTAGACCTAGATCTTTTTTTCATAAGAACACTATGCCTTATAATTGATTTACTGAGTTATAGTGAGATATTACTCACATGCCCTAAAGTTTCCTCTTGTAATGTATCCGATTCAGTGGATCTTTGTATGTTCACAGAGTTGTCTAACAATAACCTCTAATGCCAGAACATTTTTATCACCCCAGAAGGGAAATCTCAAATTTGTTAAACACTCATTTCCCATTACATCTCTCCCTAATCCGTGGCAACCACTAATCTATATTCTGTCTATAGATTTGCTTAGTCTTGGCATCTTATATAAATGGAATCATATAACAAATGTCTTTGCCTATCTGGTTTCTTTCATTGAGCATTGTATTTTCAGTGGATACCAGTGTTGTAGTCTGTGTTAGCATTTTATTTCTTTTTATGACCAAATATTACTCCTTTGTGTGGATTGACCACTCCTTTGGATAGATAAACATATGAATGTTTATTTATACATTCACTGATGGGCATGTGTGTGGTTTCCATTTTGTGCTGCTATGCACATTTTTGTACCAGTTATTGTGTGATTCAATATATTCATTTATTCTGGGTATATACATAAAAATGGAATAGATGGGGTCAAAGGGTCACTCTATATTTACCATTTTGAGGAACCACTGGCAGACTTTTTCCCAAAATGACTGTGTCTTTTTATAGTAGTGTGGAAAAGGCTCATCAGTAGTGCAGGAAGTTTCCATCAGTAGTGTAGGAAGATTTCTTTAGTTGTGTAGGAAAGTTCAATCAGTAATGTAGGAAGGTTCCATAAGTATTGTAGGAAGGCTTCTGTAATAGTATGAAGGTTCCATCAGTAGTGTGAGAAGATTCTATCAGTAGTGTAGGAAAGTTCCATCAATAGTGTAGAAAGGTTCCCGTAGTGTGGGGAGATTCCATCAGTAGGGTGGGAAGGTTTTATCAGTAGTGTGGGAAAGTTCCATCAGCACTATAGGAAGATTCCTAACAGTAGTATAGGAAGTTCCCATCAGTAGTGTGGGAAAGTTTCATCAGTAACGTGGGAAGCTACTATCAGTAATGTGGGAAAGTTCCATCAGTAGTGTAGGAAGGCTCCCAATTGTAGTATAGGAAAGTTCCTGTAGTAGTGTGGGAAGGTTACCTCAATAGTATAGGAAGTTCCATCGGTTGCGTGAAAAGGTTCTATGAGTAGTGTAGGAAGTTTCTATAAGCAATGCGGAAAGGTTCCCATCAGTAGTGTGGGAAGGCTTCCATCGGAAGTGTAGGAAGGCTCCCATCAGTAGTGTAGAAGGTTTTTTTGTTCATTTGTTTTTTTTTTTTTTTTTTTTTTTTTTTTCCTGTAGCCTTTCCAACACTTGTTATTATCTTTCTTTTTCATTTCTAATTTTCGCTACATCACACACATTGGATGTGCTACATTGACCCCATAAAAAGGCTAATTTCAAAATCCAAAATGGAGGCCCTACTTTTAATAACAAAAGATTATTTCTGCTCAACTTTAGTAATCATCAGGGAAAAACAAATTAAAAGCACAATGAAATTTTATCTTATCCCATTCAGAATAGCTATTATTAAAAAGACCAAAATATATATATATATATATATATATATATATATATATATATATATATATATATGTTGATGAGCATATAGAGGAAAAGGAATGTTTAGGTACGTTGGTTGAGATACTGTTAGTTAGTACAACCTCTATGGAAATAAATGTGAAGATTTCTCAAATAACTAAAATTAGAACTACATTTAATTCAGCAATTTCACTACTTGATAAGCACTCAAGGGAAAATAAATCATTATAGCAAAAAGATACAGTCGTGTGCTTATGGCAATTTTATTCACAATATCAAAGATAGGGAATCAACCTAAGTGTCCATAAATAGTAGGCTGGAAAAAGAATATACAGCACATATACATCACAAAATACTATTAGCCATGAAAAATATGAAACTATGTCTTTTGCAGCACATGGATGAAACTGGAGGTAACTATCTTTACTGAAATGAACCAGGCACAGAAAGTCAAATACCACATAATCTCACTCACAAATGGGTGCTAAATAATGTGTACACATGGACATAGAGAGTAGAATAATACATAATAGGATGCAAATGGGTGAGTGGGTGCATGGGAGGAGTGAATGATGAGACGTTAGTTAATGGGTAACAATGTAGGTTGATTAGATGATACAAACTCTTAAAGTCTTGTTTTTACCACTATGCAATCTATGCATGTAACATATGTCACATGTACCTCATAAATTGGGAAAAAAAATATTTCTTCATTGACAAAGAATGAACAACAAGAGGTGTTTCTTTCTAAATTAGATCCTTTCTATACTTGTTTAAATACTGCTTGATATGCTTAATTCTTAACAATGATCACCTTAGATGCAAGCTAGACTCAAAATTCAATATGCAATACTTTGGGTATACTGATTTACAGAAAATAAAACAATTCCAGCATAACTAATCTTTTGCGGATGAGAAGATCCATCCAGCAGTGTCTCTGGTATCCCAGCATCTCTTAGCTAATTCCATTTCAACAACGTTCACAGAGGGCTTCATTCATGTCTCAAATACCTGCTAGAGTTTCCTTATAAGGAGGGCCAGCCCTCTCCTGTGGTTATGACTTCGATCACTCTCCAAAATCTCAGCATTTTCTATCATAAAGTTAGCCCCACTTCAATGATGAAATATCTCTCCTCTTTCTCAGTTTGTACCACCACATCTTCATCCCTATTACATTTTTCCCTTACTTAAATTGGCGTATCATTTCCTTCTGATTGGTCTTATGCTATTGTAGGAACCTGCTAAATGAGTATTTTTCTTTACCCAGAAAGCTGAAGAAGCGAATCACCTCCAAGTTATGTTAAAGTATACTTAAACTGCAACACTCAGAAGATCAAACGTAGACTTGCCTTCCCACAGGAAACCAAATCATGCATGAGATGGAAGCCAGGGACCTTTAATGTCTGTTAACCCAGACATATGTGGGTGCCTTCTTGAGTGACAGGCTTCCTCATAAATGCAAACAGCCCTGTTTCTGCTTAACTCAAAAGTCCACTCCTTCTTATTCAGTGTCATTATACAGACTACTATTTACAGACTGCTCTCTGGGTCAGGCATCTATCTGCCCACTAAGGAATGAGTGAGAATAAAGTCTTTCCTCTCCAACTGTTTTGGTTTTAAAGTGGAAATCCAGTGGAATAAAGGTGAGATGCTCTGCAGTTTTTCTTGCACAACGCACCTGTCTATGATACAGTGAGCACAAATGCAATTGAATTTACAGTGACACTCCTAACTCAGACAAGGGTCACAGATGTCCTTCTGGGGAGATGGGAAGGCTAAGAGAGCCTATGAGTACCAGCAGTACACCTGGGGGAAGAAGTTCACAGGTGACATCCAAGCAAAATACAGATTGTTGAGAGGAGGGGAAAATCTTGCTGTAGGAAGCAGCATTCAATCCTCAAAAGATGGTGACAAGTTAAGTTCATTGGAGCACAATGGACTCCCTACTTTCATACCTGCTCTTTTATAACTTGTTTTCTGTACAGCAGACAGATTACTAGTCATGATCTGCTGGGCCAAAAACTCTCTTCAGTCTACATATCTCAGGCTGGCTGTGTCTGTCCTTTGGGAGAGACCTTCCCTAAACTCCAATGCCAGGGTACCTAAATTGAACATCTTACACCCTGCTTTCTCAGCACCTTCTTTTTCTGCCTTTTTACTCTGATCATGATTGTAATTACATATTTATTGATGTTTGCTTGGGGGTTTCCCCACATTGAGTCCCATGAAGGCAGGCACCCTACCTTTTTGTTTCTTTACAGCAGGGGTCCCCAGTCCCCAGGCCATAGACCCGTATCAGTCCATTGCCTGTTAGCTTCACAGCAGGAGGTAAGCAGCAGGGGAGCAAGTGAAATTTTATCTGTATTTAGAGCTGCTCCCCATCACTCACAGTGCATTACTGCCTGAGGTCCACATCCTGCACATCAGCAGCAGCATTGGATTCTCATAGGAGGGTGAACCCTCTTGTGAACTGCACAAGTGAGGGATCTAGGCTGCATGCTTCTTATGAGAATCAAATGATGTCTCCCATCACCCCCAGGTAGGACTGTCTAGTTGCAGGAAAACAAGCTTATGGATCCCACAGATTCTGCATTATAATGAGTTATGTAATTATTTCATTGCCTATTACAGTGAAATAATAAAAGAAATAAAGTGCACAATAAATGTAATACCACTGAATCATTCCAAACCACCCACCCCCCACCTCCATCCCAATATGGTTCCTGGGAAAAGTGTCTTCCATGATACCCATCCCTGTTGCCAAAAACATTTGGGGCCGTTTCTCCAGAGTATTTTCAGTTTCTGAGACCATGATTGGCTTATAGTAAACTCTGAAATATTTGAATGCATAAATAGAAGTAGAGGGTTTGACTAGGGCATGAGAGATCACCTTCAACTTTAACTTAACCAGTGTCTTCTCTCTCTTTTGTTCATGCTGGTTGCTATGGTTTGAGACTTTGTGTCTCCTTCAAAATTCATTTGTGAAAACCTAATCCTTAATATGATGGTATTAAAAGTTGGGGTCTATAAGAGGTAATTAAATGATGAGCATAAAGTTCTCATGAATGCAAGGGATGAAGTCTTTTATACAAGGCTCAAGTTTGTAGGTAAAAGTCTCTCTTTACCCTTTAACTTTCTGCTACATGAGGAGAAAGCATTTCTCCCCAATAGAAAATGCAGCATTCAAGGTGCCATCTTGGAATCAGAATCACAAACCTACTGGATCCTCAATCTTGGACTTCCCATCCTACAGAACTGTGAGCCAGTACATTTCTGCTTGTAAATTTTTCAGTTTGTGGTATTCTGTTACAGTAGCACTAATAAACTAAGACACTGGTTTGTTTCTTTGGGAATGACTTAGTTATCTCTCCAAACCTATTTCCTTATCTGATGACTTAGCTCACATCACCTGTTTTGTGAGCTCTCTTCAGATTCCATTAGCTGAGGGGTGTGCAGAAAAGTGTGCACACAGCAAGCCTCAGACAGTTATCTTTATTTATTTATTTATTTATTTATTTATTTATTTATTTATTTATTTACTTACTTGGAGACGGAGTCTTGCTCTGTCGCCCAGGTTGGAGTGCTTTGGTGCAATCTCGGCTTACTACAAGCTCTGGTTCCCCGGTTCACATCATTCTTCTGCTTCAGCCTCCCAAGAAGCTGGGACTACAGGCACCCACCACCGTGCCCGGCTAATTGTTGTTGTTGTTTTGTATTTTTTAGTTATCTTTAGATGGTCCTGCTTGGAAGGTCAGTCCTTCGCTGGTGACTGAGAACACAGCTTCTAAAACATTCCTACACTAATGGGAAGTGTTTCCTAGATTAATTTCTTAGGGTTGTAATGCACATCACTTCAAACTGTGTGACTTGAAACAACATATTTATTATCTTACCATTTTTGAGACAGAAGTCTGAAATCAAATTGTCGGTAGGACTCCACTCTTGCTGAAGTTTTTAGGGAAGGGTCTATGCTTACTTCTTTCAACTCTTGATGGTTGCTGACTGTCCTGGGCATTCTTTAGTTTATGGGAGCATCACTCCAATCCCTACCTCCATTGTCATATGGACTTGTCAGCTAATTACATCTGTGAAGATACTGTTTTGAAATCAGGCCATATTCTGAGATTTTAGATGGACATCAGTTTTGGAGGAACACTGTTCAATTCAGTACATTCCCTAAGTGATAATTTTTTTCTGTTTATTTGTTTTTATTTATGTTGTGGCTAGATGGTACAAGAAATACAATTTATGGTGCAAATCTGCTTTTCTTCTGTGAGTCTGGCATTTCTGAAGGTGGTAAGCAGAGGGTGCCTATGTGACTAGTTCATAATAAAATCTTTGGTTGTGGAGTCCCTGATGAATAGAAACACTCTTTGTGCAAGACTGTTTTTGTTACTGTTACTCCTAGGAAGCCTGTACTTGGATTTCTTCAAACAATGCCAGTATTTTTTCTCTTAAGGATGCAGCTGAGTATGACTACTGTGTTACTGTAATGAGTCTTAACTCTGAATACTTCTTACAAATTGTTGAGCATGGGTTGGTCTTGGGCACACCCCAAACAAATAGAATACAATTTTCTACAAATTGAATACAATTTTCTAAAAACTGAATACAACTTCGGGTTTTCACAACAGCCTGAGTTGTGAAACAAGTTGCAAAGAATGTTTGCATGCACTCTTCTGCAACAAAGTGATTTTTGTGTTTGCTTTTACCCCTCAAAGAAATATAAAATGTTGTAACGTCTTCATAGGCAGGAAGTATTTCTCTCTCATCTTTGTTATTTTTCATTTTATTTTTTAATTGATGTAATAATCGAACATATTTATGGAATACATAGTGGTGTTGCAATACATATAATGTAAAGTGATCAGATTGGGGCAATTTAGCATATCCATCAACTTGAATATTTATCATTTCTTGGTGTTGGGTACATTCGATATTCTCCTTCTACCTATATAGAAGTATACAACATTGTTAACTGTAGACAACCTACAGTGGTATAGACAACCAGAATGTATTCCTCCTATCTGGCAGCAATGTTGCAAACCTTAGTCTCTCCCTATCTCCCCCTTCCAACCACCCTTCCCAGGCTGTAGTATCCTCTTGTCTAGTTTTTACTTCTATGAGATCAACTTTTAACTTATATTAAGTTCAGGGGTACAAATGGAGGTGATGTGGTTAGGCTTTGTGTCCCTACCATAACTTCATCTTGAATTATAATTTCCATAATTCCCAGGTGTCAAAGGAGAGACCAGATAGACGTGATTTGATCATGTGAGTGGTTTCCCCCATGCTGTTCTCATGATATGAGTGAGGTCCTTCAAGTTCTGATGGTTTCATAAGAGGCTTTTCACCTCTCACTCCTCACATTCTTTCATCTGCCACCAGGTAAGACATGCTTATTCCCCTTCTGCCATGATTGTAACTTTTCTGATGCCTCCCCAGCGATGCAGAACTGTTAGTCAATTAAACATGTTTGTTTATAAATTACGTAGTCTCAGGTTGTGTCTCAGGTTGTATCTTTATAGCAGTGTGAAGGCAGATTAATACAGAATATTTATTACATAGGTAAAATTGTGTCACGGGGATTTGTTATATGATATTTTATCACCTAAGTATTAAACCTAGCACTCAATTTATGTCTTTTCTTCTCTTCCTCCTCCAATCCTCCACCCTCTGTGAGCTCCAGTGTCTGTTGTTTTCTTCTTTGGGTTCATGTGTTCTCATGATTTAGTTTTCACATTTTTTTCCTTTTTCTTTCTCTTCTTTGCAATGGAACCTCGCTTTGTCACCCAGGCTAGAATGCAGTGGTTTGACATTGGATGACCGCAACCTCCAACTCCCGAGTCAAAGGGATTCTCCTGACTCAGTCTCCTGAGTAACACTGATTACAAGCATTTATCACCACACCAGCTAATTTTTGTATTTTTAGTAGAGACGGGGTTTCACCATGTTGGGCAGGCTAGTCTGAAACTCCTGACCTCAAGATCCATCTGCCTTGGCCTCCAAAGTGTTGTGATTACAGGCATTAGCCACCACACCTGACCTATTTCCTACTTGTAACTGAGGACATGTGTTATTTGGTTTGTTTGGTTTTTGTTTCTACAGTAGTTTGATAAAGACAGTGGCCTCCAGATCCATCCATATTCCTAAAAAGGAGATGATCTCATTCTTTTTTGTGGCTGTGTAGTATTCCATCGTCTCATTCAGCTTCGTTTTTTTGCTTCCTAGTACAGGATACAATTCTTGGCTTATGATAGGTCCTCCATGAATGTATACCAAACAAATGTGTAATTAAGAGATTGGTAATGATTCAGCAGTTTTCTGTCATCAATGTTTAATAACTATTATTATTATTATTGTATATATTTAGCGGGTACAAGTACAGGTTTCTTACGTGTATATATTGCAGTGGTGAACTCTGGGCTGTTGTACCCAATAGGTAACGTTTCAATCATTACTCCCCTTCCACTTTTCCCATTTTTGTATTCTCCAATTCTATATTATTCCACTCTTTATGTCCATGTGTACTGTTTATCTCTACATGTAAGTGAAAATATGTGATATTTGGCTTTCTGTTTCTGAATTATTTTACCTAGAGTAATGGCCTGTAGTTTCATCTATGTTGCAAAAGAGATGATTTCTTTCTTTTATATTTCATTCTGAGTACTTTTCCACAGTGTACATGTACCACATTATCTTTATCCAGCCCTCTGTTGATGGGCACTTACGTTGATTTCATTTCTTTGCTATTGTGAATAGTACTGCAGTAAACACGTACGTGTGTTTGTCTTTTTGATTTAATGATTTATTTTTCTTTAAATGCATACCAGAAGTTCACCACTTTGACTATTGAAGGCAGAGTGTCCAAGGACATATCATTAATCTATTGCAATAAATCAGAAGAGACTGGGTCCTATATAATTGCAACTTCAAAGTTAGTGTGTCTGGAATTGGTTGGTTCTTGGTCTTGCTGACTTCAAGAATGAAGCTGCTGACCCTCGCAGTGAGTGTTACAGTTCTAAAGATGGTGTGTCTGGAGTTTGTTCCTTCAGATATTCAGATCTGTCCAGAGTTTCTTCCTTCTAGTGGGATCGTGGTCTCGCTGACTTCAGGAGTGAAACAGCAGACCTTCGGGTGAGTGTTACAGCTCTTAACAGTGGCATGTCTGGAGTTGTTCCTTCCTTCCAGTGGGTTCGTGCTCTTGCTGGCCGCAGGAGTGAAGCTTCAGACCTTGGCAGTGAGTGTTACAGTTCATAAAGGTGGCACATCCAGAGTTGTTTGTTCCTCTCATCCAGAGTTGTTCATCCCTGCTGGTGGGATCACGGTCTCACTGGCTTCAGGAGTGAAACTGCAGACCTTTGCAGTGAGTGCAACAACTCATAAAGGTGGCATGAACCCAAAGAGTGAAGAGCAGCAAGATTTATTGCGAAGTGTGAAATAACAGAGCAAAAGAGTAAAGCTTTCACAGTGCGAAAGGGGACCCGAGTGGGTTGCCACTGCTGGCTCTGATGGCCTGCTTTTATGGGCTTATATGGCCCCAACAACATTCTGCTAATTGGTCCATTTTAAAAAGAGCTGATTGGTCCACTTTACAGAGAGCTGATTGTTCCATTTTGACAGAGGGCTGATTGGTGCGTTTACAAACGTTTAGCTAGACACAGAGTGCTGATTGGTGGGTTTACAATCCTTTAGCTAGACAGAAAAGTTCTCCAAGTTCCCACCCAATTAGTTAAACACAGAGTGCTGATTGGTGCATTTACAAACCTTCAGTTAGACCCAAAGCACTGATGTGTGCATTTACAAACCTTTAGCTAGACAGAGAGCGCTGATTGGTGTGGTTACAATCCTTTAGCTAGACAGAGAGTGCTGAATGGTGTGTTTACAATCCTTTAGCTAGACAGAAAAGTTCTCTAAGTCCCCACCTGTCCCAGAAACCTAGGCAGCTTCACCTCTCACTGGCACTGGCTGTGGGACTTTGTGGTATCTAGCCGGGGCACTCTGGCAGCCCAGATGGAGCTCCTCCCAGACAATCAAGAAGAAAAGACGGGAAGTGAGAAAGAGACAGAGACCTGCTATCATGGCCAACAATCTTGCGAAGAGAGAATTTCAGTCCACCTATGAGATTCAGCCTCTGATCATGACCAGCAGGCACCAGCCAGCCATGCTGAGTGTGGCGCTTGCAGAGCCTGCACTCACCTGGAACCCTTGCTGACCCGAAGCACCTGCAGCCTTGGCTCCCGCCTACGCCTATCTCTTCACACTTCACTGCCAGCAGAGGGACCCGTCTCCAGCCTCAGCCATCCCCAGAGAGAGGCTCTCATTGCACAGTGGTGAACTGAAGGGCTCGTCAAGCATGGCCGGAGTGGATGCGGTGGCCAAGGAAGCGCCAAGAGTGAGCAAGGCCTGCTAGCACATTGCCACTTTTCAATCCCCCCTCTAAACAGGACACCCCAAATGCTGTTGGAAATTTGGCCAGTGAGGGCTCTAGTTACTTCCTGATGGATAGGGACAAAGAAGGGGCCCTGCGATTGTAGTGTCTTCCAGAGGGGATCTCTATAGGGCAATGGAAGGGCCAGTGGGTCAGTCCAGGGGTCCTCGGTAGAAGTTGTTTGTTGAGCTCATTTGGGGTTCCTTTTGTAAGACCATTTGTAGCTTGATGGCCTCGATTCTAGAGGAAACAAATTTGACAAGAAGATTAAAAATACAAGGCCTGAAGGTAAGTAATAGCAAGATGGCTGCCACGGGACTTAGAAAGGGGAGAAACCATGTTGCCCAAATCCAGAGGTTGGTATAAGAGTTGGAAAGGCATTGTCTGATTTCAGAAGTCTTTTCCTGTAAGCACCAGGTGGCAACTCATACTGTCCTTGACTGATTAGTATAAAAACAACACTCTTACCCTAAGAAGGTGCAGAGCTCTCATTTCTCAGCAGTGAGGAGGTCTAGGCCTTGGCGGTTTTGGAGTGTCACTGCTGCCAAAGAGTATACTTGGGATTTTTTTTTTTTTTTTTTTTTTTTTTGAGACAGACTCCGGCTCTGTCGCCCAGGCTGAAGTGCAGTGGCACCATCTTGGTTCACTGCAAGCTCTGCCTCCCAGGTTCAAGCCATTCTCCTGTGTCAGCCTCCTGAATAACGAGGACTATAGGCACCCACCACCGCACCCAGCTAATTTTTTCACCGTGGTCTGGATCTCCTCATCTCGTGATCTGCCCACCTCCGCCTCCCAAAGTGCTGGGATTACAGGCATGAGCCACCACCCCCGGCTAGAAGTCTCATCTCTATTAAAAGTTGCTGGGCTGAGTGCAATCACTCATGTCTATAATCATGGCAGTTTGAGAAGCCAAGTTGGGAGGACGACTTGAGTCCAGGAGTTTGAGACTAGCCTAGGTAACATAGTGTGACCCTGTCTATGAGAAAAAATACAAAAATTAGCTGGGCATCGTGGTATGCACCTGTAGTACCACCTACCCAGGAGGCTGAGGTGGGAGGATCATCCGATCCCAGGGAGGTGGAGGCTGCAGTGAGGCCTATCACACCACTGCACTCCAGCCTGAGTCATAGAGCAAGTCTGTCTCAAAAAAAAAAAAAAAAAAAAAAATTCCCTCCTCTTTCTCTCACCCACTCAAGTCCCTGAAAACCATGAGTCTACTTTTTGACTCCATGAATTTGCCTCATCTGGACATTTCTTTAAATAGAATCATATATCATGTGTTCTTCTTTCACTCAGCATAACTTCCTCAAAGTTTATCTACATATTAGTATGTGTAAGTACTCCAATTTTTGTTTTGTTTTTTTTTTAGAATGACTGATTGGGTTTTCAAGTAGTGAATGCAGGGGTGTAACATTGGATGAAATGTTACCAGCAAGCAAGGCAAAGACAGTTATTTTCTTGATCCAATTATGTTTATTCTCTAATTAATAGTGAAAACATAAACATTTCAGATTACAAATTTGTCCTCTGAGTAAGATATGGAAACATCCCATAACTTTAGTAATGTCATGTTTTCTAGTAGTTTAGTTTTGTGCTATTTTCTAATTAATGCTTACTGCAATTTTGATTTCCTCTTACATCCAATATTTCCACCGGACAGAATTTCTTATTAGTCATACTTGTTTGTCTCATATATTTTTTTATCTGGATGTCACTATGAATTGATGAATCAACTATCAATTAGTGATAAAACGCCACCGGGATCATATTAGCTTTTATAAACTGATTAAGATTTTCTTTATAAATTTATTGAGATTTTATTAAGGCACAATGTCTCATGCCTGTAATCACAGCACTTTAGTAGACTGATGCAGGTGGATCACAAGGTCAGGATTTTGAGACCAGCCTGGCCAATACGGTGAAATTCCATTGCTACTAAAAATGCAAAAATTAACTGGGCATGGTGGCATGTGCCTGTAGTCTCAGTTGCTCAGGAAGCTGAGGCAGGAGATTCACTTGAGTCCAGGAGTTTGAGGTGCAGTGAGCTGAGATTGTGCCACTGCACTCCAGCCTGGGTGACAGAGCAAGATTCTGTCTCAAAAAAAAAAAAAAAAAAAAAAGCCTTTTGGGTGTGATATATTAACAGTACTTGGGAGCATCCTATGGTCAAATGAAAAAAGGACATGGAATCTGTTTAAAAAGATATGTTCTGATCCTTAGGGTTGATCTCTGCCACAAGACTGTAGTTTGTGTAGTGCAAAATATTTCTGAAAGAATTTAAAAAAGAACTACCATTTGATCCAGAAATCCCATTATTGGGTACATATCCAAAGGAATGGAAATCATTCCTTGTTTTTTGTTTTTTTTTTTTTGTTTTTGTTGTTTTTTTTTTTTTTTGGACGCCGAGTCTCTCTCTATCCTCCAGGTTGGAGTGCAGTGGCATGATCTTGGCTCCCTGCAACCTCCACTGCCCAGTTTCAAATGATTCTCCTGCCTCAGTTTCCCAAGTACCTAGAACTACAGGCTCCTGCCACCATGCTTGGTGAATTTTTATATTTTTAGTAGAGATGGGGTTTCACCATGTTGGGCTGACTGGTCTTGAACACCTGACCTCAAATGATCCACCCACCTCTGCCTACCAAACTACTGGGATTACAGGCATGAACCATCGCACCAGGCCAGGAATAGAAATCATTCTATCATAAAGGCCCACACATGCATATCTTTATCTCAGCACTATTCACAATAGCCAAGATGTGGAGTCAACCTTCATGCCCATTAGTGGTAGGCTGAATAAAGAAATGTTGTACCTAGGTAGTATTCCACATTGTGGAATATTATGCAGCCATAAAATAGAACAAGATCATAACCTTTGCAGCATCATGGATGGAGCTGGAGGCCATTATCCTAAGTGAACTAACACAGGAACAGAAAACCAAATACCACATATTCTCACTGGGAAGTAGGAGCTAAACACTGAGAACACATGAACAGAAAGAGGGGAATAATAACAGCAGGGTCTACTTGAGCGTGGAGGGTGGCATTAAGGTGAAGATTAAAAAAACAAAACAAACAAACAAAAAAACAAACAAAAAAACACTACCTTTCAGATACTATGCTCCTGAGTGATGAAATAATTTGTACACCAACATAAAATAAAAGCTTTTATTAAAACAAAACAAAACTAAACAAAACAAACAAACAAACAAACAAAACCCAGCTGTAGGCAGGTAATCTCTTAGACCTCTGCAAGTGAGTCTCTTAGACTTGAGATGCATTCATTTACATTTTGTTAATGATTGTTTCACAGAGGTAATTTTTATTCATTATGGGTCTGCAATGTGGAGCCTTATGTTAGCGAAAGCACTATGTATATCAATATTGTCAAAGTCCAAGTTTCATTGTGAGGAGTACATTCCTAGCATCTACATGGCCTTCATCAGTATGTATTAGCTGATGGTGACACTGTCTACATTACAGATATAGAAGTGGAGAGCCTCTTCCCAGTGGCATGGGTCCTGGCAAACTCACAAGTCATCTTATTTCCACTGTGCTTATGGAGTTCCCCTCAACAACGCCCTGTGATAGACAGCCCGGAAAATCTGAGCTATGTTCCTGTTGTGAACATAGTTGATCATTCTCTACCCCTGAGTACTTGAGCTCCGAGTTCCTGACAGTCCATTAGTCAACATTTGCCAAGCCCTCATGGTGCAAGAAAAAAAAAAAATGTGTTGCATACACAGGAAAAGGGTCAATGAAAGAGGAAGATGTGGCATGTGCTCTTTAGTAATTTAATTTGATTACATTTATTTTCCACTATTAAAAGAAAAGCCTAATGGCTGGAATAAAATTGTGAAGAATACTGAGAACCACCAACAGTATGACATTTAATTGGCCTAGATTTCAATGTTCTTGTTTGTAAAAATGGGGACTAGATGAGAATATCTGTTTAAAGACTTCTTTTCTTATTTATTTATTTATTTATTTATTTATTTATTTATTTGACATATGATCTCACTCTGTCACCCAGGCTGGAATGCAGTGGTGCATTCAAAGCTCACTGCAGCCTCTATACCTTAGCTCAAGAGATACTCCTCGAGTCTCCCAAGTTGCTGGAAGTACAGATGGGCCCACCATCACATCCAGCTATTTTTAGTATATTTTTTTTATTTTTCCAAAAAAGGGGTCTACTATGTTGCCTAGGCTAGTCTTGAGCTCTTGGGATCCTGCTTTGACTCCTCAAAGTACTAGAATTAAAGATGTGTGCCAGATCACCAAGCCTACAGTTTTAAAATAATGTGAGATTTTGTAACCTTCTGTATCCTTCTTCTGTTTTCCCTTTTCACTGCCTAGTACGGGAATAAGTATGTATGTTTTCAAAATCCTAGTTTGTTTATTAAGTAGGATACCATATTAGAAGAGAGAGAAAAAGAGGCAGAGGGAGAAAGGGGAAGAGAGAGAAAAAAAGAAAGAGAGAGAAAGAGAGGGAGGGAGAATTATTTCTCTACTACTGTTATCTTTAAAATGTTGAGATATTATTTGACAAGATGACATAAAGAACTAGATGAAATTAAGTATAATGGACACTGAATATCAATTTGGGGAAAAGGCCAATTCATAACACCTTACTCATCGTGGTATTTTGGAACATTAATGGATGAATCACCTTAGTTTTCATTCAGCCTATACTATGTAGTAGGAATTAAAAATATTAACTGAAGTTTAGAGTTTTAATCAGTATTATGCATGATTCTAAATACAACCATTCTAAACAACAGAAAACATATGACTTTATTTCTTTTAGTCTTAAGGAGCTTATCCTACAGGGAAATTTGTAGCACTTGCTTCTGCAAAATCTTCTGGCAATGTGAGCAGAAGTTGTTTTTTAAAATGCATGCATACAATTGTTTTATTAAGGGAGAATAATCTTAATCTTAGATGCAGGCTCATGATTTGCCAACTTCAAATTTCTATTTGGATTTCCTTTTAGAGGAAGATTTAGTGTCAGAATTAACATCTCTGGAGACTCTTCCAACATTCCAAGTTGAATCCTTAATCAGATACTCCCACCCTCCAATAAACTTCTTTAGATATCAAAATTTTTAAAGAATAAAGTTCACTAATTACTTAAATTTTAATTAAAAATGTCAAGATTCTTGGTTTCTAGAATTTAACTACATCATTTCCAGCATCAAGTATTTTAACAATTTAATATGTTAGAAACAACAGATTTAAGTATTTAAAGTTTACAGGCTGTCTTAAAAACACAATTCATAGACCATAACATTCACCTTTTCAAATTATACAGATCAATGTCTTTTTCTATGTTCTGAGTTGTGCAGCCATCACCACTATCTAACTTTAGAATATTTTTATCATCAGACAAAACTTAGTACCCATTAAGTAGTCACTTCCCATACACTCTCTCTCCAGGCCTGACAACACCAATCTGTTTTCTGACACAATAGTCTTTCAGCTACTGTGATACTCAGTCAGTGACAAAAACATTTGAGTTCAAAAATGGTATAATCAAAGACTGGTGACTTGCTTGGAGAATTGTCTTACTGCTCTGCAGGTGTTTTTGCCATAAGTACATTCACTTGATCCTCAATTCAATCCTGATATGGTTTGGCTCTGTGTCCCCATCCAATCTCATGTCAAATTGTAATTCCTGGGGTCAAAGGAGGTACCTGGTGGGAGGTGATAGGATCATGGGGCCGGATTTTCCCCTTGCCGTTCTCATGATAATGAATGCGTTCTTATGAGACTCGATGATTTAAAAGTATGTGGCACTTCCCACTTTGCTCTCTCTCTCCTGCCTCCCTAAGAAGAGCATGAAGAGCGTGCTTGCTCCCCATTAGCCTTCCACCATGACGGTAAGTTTACTGAGGCCTCCCAGTCATGCTTCCTGTTAAGCTTGAGGAACTGTGAGGTAATTAAAGCTCTTTTGTTTATAAATTATCCAGTCTCTGGAGTCTGAGACAGAATAATTACTTGAACCGGGAGGCAGGGGTTGCAGTGAGCCAAGATCTTGCCACTACACTCCAGCCTAGGTGACAAAATGAGACTCTGTTTCAAAACAAACAAACAAACAAACAAACAAACAAAAAACAATTTACCCTGTCTCAGGTAGTCCTTTATACAACTGTGAGAACTAAACAATACAATTCCCTTTGCTTTTCATGCATCCGACACAAACAACCCCATCCCACACATTTAATTGGGGCATAAATCAATTGAATCACTTTTTCCATTGACATTGTCATTCTTCTCTTATAAATTCAGGGATTGAGTCCTTGGTTTATGATTGCTGTCATCTGTGTATGAACTAGACAGAAGATTGAAGGAAGTGACTGAAAGTCACTTTACTCACCATCCCAAAATCCTAGCCTTCCAGTGTGGAGCTTGAGGGCCCTGGTACAGCATTATTAGTGCTCTGGGAATATAACATGAGTGACCAGGAGCCAGCATAGATTAAAAAAAAAAAAAATGCCCAGTTGCCCTGCTAATTGATCAAAATATATTATTCACACTACACAAAAACACACAGCATATGAGGTAATAAATAAGTTAATTAGCTTGATTTAGCCATCTCAAAATATATACAAATATCATAACATCGTGCTGAACACTATATATAGAGAGAGAGTCAAATGGTAAATACATTTAAATTTTTAAAATCCATTTACTTTAATATATTTTTAAGAGATGGAGTGTCACTATGTTTCCCAGTCTGGACTTGAACTTTTGGCCTCAATTTATCTTCCTACCTTGGCCTAAATGCAGGTGTGGTGGCTCACACCTGTACTCCCAGGTGTAATTTATTTCAGATCACTCACTGTCATGCACGTCCATGTGAAGAGACCACCAAACATGTTTTGTATGAGCAACATGACTGTTTATTTCACCTGGGTGCAGGCGGGCTGTGTCCGAAAAGAGAGTCAGTGAAGGGAGAAAAGGGTGGGGCCATTTTATAGGATTTGGGTAGATAAAGGAAAATTACAGTCAAAGGGGTGTTGTTCTCTGGTGGGCAGGAGTGGGGGTCAAAAGGTTCTTAGTGAGGAAGCTTTTTGAGGCAGGAAGAGCCAGGAAAAGGAATTTCACAAGATAATGTCATTGCTTAAGGCAAGGACTGGCCATTTTCACTTCTTTTGTGGTGGAATGTGATCGGTTAAGGGGAGGTAGGACATTGGCACTTCTTTTGTGATTCTTCAGTTACTTCAGATCATCTGGCCAAATTTGTGCAAGTCACAGGGGATGCAATGGCTTGGCTTGGAATCAAAGGGCTGACATTCCTGCCTTCTTATATTAATAAGAAAAATAAAACAAAATAGTATTGCAGTAAGTGTTGGGGAGGTGAAAATTTTGGGGGTCTAGTATGGAGAGATGATTATAGGTGATGTTTCTCATGGCTGCTTCAAGTGGGATTAGGGGTGGCGTGGGAACCTAGAGTGGGAGAGATTAAGCTGAAAGGACATCTTGTGGTAAGAGGCGATATTGTGGGGTTGTTAGAAGGAGGATTTGTCGTATTGAATGATTGGTGATGGCCTGGATGCTGTTTTGTATGAATTGAAAAACTAAATGGAAGACACAAGGTCTGAATAAGAAAAGGAGAGAAAACAGGTATTAAGGGACTAAGAATTGGGAGGACATAGGATGTCTAATTAGAGAGTGCTTAAGGAGGCTTAGCATAGCCTTGCTAGCAAAGATTATTTACTTTAAGAGGGAATTTAGAGTGGTGGTTTGGGATAGCACTAGGAGATATCAGCTGTGATGGCTGGGAGAAACAGTATAAACTAGCGATGTAAACACAAGCAGGGCATTTATGAGTAATTGAGAATGATGAATAGGAGTATGACTAAATAGAATATAGTAGGGATGACAAGTTTTTTGGGGTGCAGTCCAAGTTGGTCTGGTGTCTGGAATGAGACTGGGACTTAATAAAAAGGAGTGTACTCACAGGAATTCAAACGGGTCATAACCTGTAGCATTCCGAGGATAGGCCTGAATTCTGAGAAAGGAAAGTGGTAAAAGTATTGTCTAGTCCTTTTTAAGTTGGTAACTTGAAAGGACACAAAAACACAAAGACATACCCACCCTCCTTGCTCCCTATTGCTACACCCTTTGTTCTGCTTCCTTATCTCTGCATGTACCAGAGGTTTCGAAAGTTCTGTAAGTACCTGTTTTTCTTCCTGGGTGTAGGTCACAAGACATGTTTAAGTAAGATAAACTCATGCTCCCATAAACCAGTTGTGCAACCTGACGCAATATAATTAACTGTCTTTGTGTAGAAACTGCTCTTCCATCTCAAGGATTGAACTGAGATACTGGAAATGGCAGGAACCACTCATAGTTAGCCAAATCGCCTTGTTCAAACACCAGCCAACCATACATCTGATCTGTATAAAGATTCTATAACCACTCTTCTTAGACTATATAACACTGTTTAATGCTGGGTAGGGGAAGTATCTCTCTCTCGGGACCTTCTCATTTCGAGAGCAAGTGCGAGTTCTGGGTTTGAACCTGTAATAAAGATCCTTGCTGCTTAGCTTCAACTCTGGACTCTGGTGGTCTTCTTCGGGGAATAAACGGACTGGGCATAACAGACTGAGCTTGGTGAGGTATGGTTTTAAAAGACTATTAGTCTGTTCTACCTTTCCTGAAGATTGAGGACGGTAAAGATATAAAGGTTTTGCTGAATACTAAGAACCCGAGAAACTGCTTAGGTGATTTGACTAGTAAAGGTGAAACTAGGCCTCATAAAACTTAGAAACTAGGCCTCATATAGAAAAAATTAACACTAGGTGGCTCTGGATAGGGTCCCACCCTGCCTCGATAAGGACCCACCCTGATAGGGTCCCACCCTGCCAATTCCGGGAAACAACCTCATGGGGTCCCACCCTGCCAATTCCGGGGGTCCCACCCTGCCTCGAAGTTCCCGGAATCAACAACTCCAGGAAAAAAAAAAAAAAAAACCTCATAAGGTCCTGCTCTAACCAATTAGCATAAGACACCTTGCTCAGGCCATAGCTAGACCCAATCATTTTGCGCCTTAAGCTTTGTTTGAATTTCGTGCCATAAGCTGTGTTTGAACTTGTGTTTGCCTATATAAACAGCCTGTAACAAGCAGTCGGGGTCCCAGGGCCAACTTAGAGCTTGGGACCCTAGCGCGCTAGTAATAAATAACTCTCTGCTGTGAATCTCGTGTCGGTGATCCTTCGCGGCGACCCCTGCCCAGGAGGGAATCGACAGTTCGGTTCCAACATTTGGTGCGTTGGCCGGGAAGTGGGGTAGTCCGAGGACCCTCGACCCATCCAGCGGAGACCCATCTGGCCCAGGCCACAGACTGCTGACTGAACGGACCTACCAGGTACTTTCGTTTTGTTCTCTCTGTCTTGCCGGCTAACTCTGAACTCTGGGGAGTACTCCTTCTGAATTAAGTGGGGAAGGAGGACAGACATGTCCGGCACCTTCCCACTTACGCCCCGGGGGACGCCCTGGCGGTAGTCTGGGAGAAGGCTGATGACTCAGTCAGCCTCTTCAAATCTGTAGGCAGGCCGCCCCTGCCGTCTGAATATTTTGCGATCTTGTGGCGCCACTCTCTGGCCGCGCGGCTTCTCCTTACTTGTCTGGTCTTTATTTTTGTTACTTTCGTTTTGTCCTTGTTATACATGGACGAAATGAGACAGACGTTGACGACTCCTTTGTCTCTAACCCTGACTCACTTCCCTGACGTCCGGGCTCGAGCCCACCACCTCTCTGTAGAAGTCCGTAAGGGACGATGGAAAACATTCTGCTCGTCCAAATGGCCAACCCTCCATGGAGAATGGCCCCAGGACGGAACATTTAACCTCTCAATTATCTTGCAGGTTAAAGCAAAAGTGATGGATCTTGGGCCACTCGGACACCAGGACCAGGTGGCCTACATAATTATTTGGGAGGATCTGGTCTGAAATCCTCCCTCTTGGGTGAAACCCTTCCTCCATTCCCCTTCCCCATCCCAATCTACCCTCCTTGCCTTAGAAGCCCCAAAGAATCGGAATCCGGACCTGCCTAAGCCAGTCCTCCCAGATGAACCCCAGAGGGATCTCCTCCTTCTTGACCCCCTGCCTCCTCCACCTCAGAACCCCCTTCTGGGACCTCCACCTTACGCTTCACCCTTGCCCCCTGTCTTGTCCCCAGCTCTTTCCTCTACCGCCTCCGCCCCTACCCTTTCTCCAACTTCTCCCTCGGCCCCTACCCTTTCTCCAACTTCTCCCTCGGCCCCTCCCTCCACCCCTTCTCCTTCTCCATCCCCGCCCAAGCTCACCCCTCGGACGCCGCCGCCAACACCTCCACGTCTCCGCTTGCGGCGGACTGAGGACCCAGATGGCCCTTCCACTTGGCAATCCTCCCTTTTTCCCCTCCGTACTGTCAATCGCACGGTCCAGTACTGGCCCTTCTCTGCCTCTGACCTCTACAACTGGAAAACCCATAACCCTTCCTTTTCCCAAGACCCCCAGGCCCTAACCTCATTGATAGAATCCATTCTCCTCACTCACCCGCCCACTTGGGATGATTGCCAGCAACTCTTGCAGGTCCTCCTAACCACTGAAGAAAGGCAGCGAGTCCTCCTGGAGGCCCGGAAAAATGTGCCAGGACCAGGAGGCCTCCCAACCCAACTTCCCAATGAAATAGACGAGGGATTTCCCCTCACCCACCCAGACTGGGACTATGAAATGGCACCAGATAGGGAGAGTCTCCGAATCTATCGCCAGGCTCTGTTGGCGGGTCTCAAAGGGGCAGGAAAGCGCCCCACAAATTTGGCCAAGGTAAGGACCATAACTCAGGAAAGGGACGAAAGCCCGGCAGCCTTCATGGAAAGGCTTCTGGAAGGGTTCCAAATGTATACCCCATTCGATCCAGAGGCCCTAGAACATAAGGCTACCGTAGCTATGGCATTCATAGACCAAGCTGCATTAGATATAAAAGGAAAACTCCAAAGGCTAGATGGAATCCAAACCTATGGATTACAAGAATTGGTTAGGGAGGCAGAAAAAGTGTATAATAAGAGAGAAACCCCTGAGGAAAAGGAAGCCAGGTTAGTGAAGGAACGGATGGAACGAGAGGATCATAGGGACCGAGTGAGGGATAAGCATTTAACAAAAATCCTGGCGGCAGTTGTGAGAGAGAAAGGACCAGGGAGAGAGGGAGAGAAGCGGAGGCGGCCAAAAGTGGAAAAAGACCAATGTGCCTACTGCAAAGAACGGGGACATTGGATTAAAGATTGCCCCAAGCGTCCTAAAGACCAAAAGAAACCTGCCGCTGTCCTCACCCTAGGTGAAGATAGCGAATAGGGGTGTCAAGGCTCTGGAGCCCCCCCCCTGAGCCCCGGCTAACTTTCTCTGTAGGGGGGCATCCCACCACCTTCTTGGTGGACACAGGGGCCCAACATTCAGTTTTGACAAAGGCAGACGGGCCCCTGTCTTCCCGCACATCCTGGGTCCAGGGGGCAACAGGGGGAAAATTGCACAAGTGGACTAACCACCGGACAGTTAATCTTGGACAAGGAATGGTGACACATTCCTTCTTGGTGGTACCTGAATGCCCCTACCCCCTCCTAGGGCGAGATCTTCTGACCAAGCTCGGAGCCCAAATCCACTTCTCCGAGACTGGGGCCCAAGTATTAGATCAGGACGGTCAGCCCATCCAGATTTTAACTGTGTCTCTGCAAGATGAGCATCAGCTTTTCAACGCTCCGGTCATCACTAGCCTCCCCGATGTTTGGTTGCAAGACTTTCCCCAAGCTTGGGCGGAAATGGGAGGACTCGGGCTAGCTAAGTATCAAGCCCCAATCATAATTGATTTAAAGCCCACGGCGGTGTCCGTGTCTATCAAGCAATATCCCATGAGACGAGAGGCTCATAGGAATTCGGCAGCACATTAACAAATTTCTAGAACTCGGAGTGTTGCGACCTTGTCGCTCGCCCTGGAACACTCCTCTTCTGCCTGTAAAAAAGCCTGGTACTCAGGATTACAGGCCTGTCCAAGACTTGAGAGAAATTAACAAAAGAACCATGGACATCCATCCCACGGTCCCCAATCCTTACAACTTACTCAGCACCTTAAAACAAGGCTATAACTGGTATACAGTATTAGATTTAAAAGATGCTTTCTTCTGTTTACCTCTGGCCCCCAAAGCCAAGAACTCTTTGCCTTTGAGTGGAAGGATCCTGAGAAAGGAATTTCGGGCCAATTGACCTGGACCCGGCTTCCCCAAGGATTCAAGAACTCTCCCACTCTCTTCAATGAGGCTCTTCATCGAGACCTGACCGACTTCCGGACCCAAAATCCAGACGTGACTCTACTCCAGTATGTGGATGACCTCCTCTTGGCTGTTCCTACAAAGGAAATCTGTATACAAGGTACCAGGCATCTACTCCAGGCACTGGGTGAAAAAGGATACCGGGCATCCGCCAAGAAGGCACAGCTCTGTCAGACCAAGGTAACATATCTGGGGTATATCCTGAGTGAAGGGAAAAGGTGGCTCACCCCTGGGCACATAGAGACAGTGGCTCGCCTTCCACCACCATGAAATCCCAGGGAGGTACGTGAATTCTTGGGAACTGCTGGGTTCTGTCGCTTGTGGATACCCGGTTTTGCTGAACTGGCCGCCCCCCTTTATGCACTCACCAAGGAGAGCACCCCTTTCACCTGGCAGACAGAGCATCAATTGGCTTTTGAGGCACTAAAACAAGCACTCTTGTCTGCCCCGGCCCTTGGGGTACCGGACACCTCAAAGCCCTTTACCCTCTTCCTGGACGAGAGGCAAGGGATTGCCAAAGGGGTCTTGACCCAAAAATTAGGGCCTTGGAAAAGACCGGTAGCATACCTGTCTAAAAAGCTGGACCCTGTGGCGACCGGCTGGCCCCCGTGTCTTCGTATCATGGCAGCCACCGCTATGCTGGTCAAGGACTCTGCTAAGTTAACCCTTGGGCAGCCACTGACTGTTATTACCCCACATGCTCTAGAGGCCATAGTGCGGCAGCTCCCGGACCGGTGGATAACCAACACACACCTAACCCACTACCAGGCCCTCCTACTGGACACGGACCGCGTCCAGTTTGGCCCTCCAGTCACCCTAAACCCTGCTACGCTGCTGCCGGTACCAGAAGACCAACCAAGCCCACACGATTGTCGGCAAGTACTGGCTGAGACCCATGGAACACGGGAAGACCTTAAAGACCAAGAACTCCCAGACACGGATCACACCTGGTACACAGACGGCAGCAGTTACCTTGACTCAGGTACCCGGAGGGTGGGAGCGGCGGTAGTAGATGGCTACAACACCATTTGGGCACAATCACTACCTCCTGGCACGTCTGCACAGAAGGCTGAGCTAATAGCACTAATCAAGGCCCTAGAGCTGTCCAAGGGAAAGAAAGCTAACATTTATACTGATAGCCGGTATGCCTTTGCAACGGCTCATACTCATGGAAGTATCTATGAAAGAAGAGGTCTCCTAACCTCAGAAGGAAAGGAAATCAAGAACAAAGTTGAAATAATTGCCTTATTAAAAGCCCTTTTTCTTCCTCAAGAAGTGGCTATAATTCACTGCCCCAGGCATCAGAAAGGACAGGATCCAGTCGCAGTAGGAAACAGACAGGCTGACCAAGTAGCCAGGCAAGCCGCCATGGCGGAAGTACTGACCCTAGCCACAGAACCTGACGAAACCAGCCACATAACTATTGAACATACTTAT